>NC_080458.1:6397465-6746589 GCF_028018845.1 Melospiza georgiana | reverse complement strand
TGGGCCCGATGGGGTTGGCGATGCCCGCGTTGTTCACCAGCCCAAACAGCCCTGGGGGGGACAGAGCATGGGGGGACCCCAAACTGGAACATCCAGTGTCCCTTGGGACCCCCAGAATGTCCCCGTGTGCCCTGGGGTCAATGGGGTCGGCAATGCCCGCGTTGTTCACCGGCCCAAACAGCCCTGGAGGGACGTGGAGAGGGGGGGGACCCCCAGAATGGCACCCCCAGAGTCCCCTGAGACCCCCAAAGTGTCCCCCACATCCCCCACAGCCCCTCCCCATGTCACAGCCCCTCCTTGGGGTCTCCCCTGTCCCCTCCTTCGCTCCTTGTCCCTCCATGTCCGCCCTGCCCTGCAGCCCCTCCCCAAGCCCCCAGACCCTTTTCCCCCCTCCCCAATCCTCAGAGCCATTCCCTCCCCTCTCTCGAAGACTCCACCCTGTCCCCAATCCCCCAGACCCTTTTCCCCCTCTCCCACTTGCCCCCATCCCCTCCCCAATCCCCCATCCCCTTTTCCCCCCCATCCCTCACCTTTGTCCCCCACCTCCCTGCGCACCCAGCCCCCTCCCGAAGCCCCCAGACCCTTTCCCCCCCTCCCCAAGCCCCCAGACCCTTTTCCCCTCCCCTTTTCCCCCCCCATCCCTCACCTTTGTCCCCCACCTCCCTGTGCACCCAGCCCCTCCCCAAGCCCCCAGACCCTTTTCCCCTCCCCAATCCCCTTTTCCCCCCCATCCCTCACCTTTGTCCCCCACCTCCCTGTGCACCCAGCCCCTCCCGAAGCCCCCAGCCCCTTTTCCCCCTCCCCAAGCCCCCAGACCCTTTTCCCCTCCCATCCCTCACCTTTGTCCCCCACCTCCCTGTGCACCCACTCGGCGGCGCGGCGGATGCTGTCGGAGCGGGTGACATCGAGCAGGACGGTCCTCAGGTGTGCCCCGGGGTGTCCCCGCGCAGGCTCTCGGCGCCCTGCGGGGTCAGGCACGCCGCCAGCACCCGGTAGCCCTGGCGGGCCAAGCGCCGCGCCAGCAGGCGCCCGAAGCCGCTGTCGCAGCCCGTGATGAACACGTGCTTGTCCCGCACCGACGGCAGCGTGCGCCGGTCCCGCAGCAGCCACAGCAGCGCCCAGAGCAGGGCCAGGAGCGACAGGTACAGCAACATGGCCTGGGGACAGGGGACATCAGCCCTGTGTGACACTGCCAGGTACGGGAACATGGCCTGGGGACACAGGGGACATCGACAGGGACAGCAACATGGCCTGGGGACACAGGGGACACCAGCCCTGTGTGACACTGCCAGCGCCAGGTACAGCAACATGGCCTGGGGACACAGGGGACATCGACAGGGACAGCAACATGGCCTGGGGACAGGGGACACCAACCCTGTGTGACACTGCCAGGTACAGCAACATGGCCTGGGGGACAGGGGACATCGACAGGTACAGCAACATGGCCTGGGGACAGGGGACACCAATCCTGTGTGACACTGCCACTGCCACGTACAGCAACATGGCCTGGGGGGACAGGGGACATCGACAGGGACAGCAACATGGCCTGGGGATAGGGGACATCAGGGACACATGAGAGAGAGACCCCCACCCTGTGCCAGGTACAGCAACATGGCCTGGGGACACAGGGGACATCAGCCCTGTGTGACACTGCCACTGCCAGGTACAGCAACATGGCCTGGGGACACAGGGGACATCAGCCGTGTGTGACACTGCCACTGCCAGGTACAGGAAGATGGCCTGGCGGGGGGGGGGGACAAGGGACACGTGTGACCCCTGCCAGGACCCCCCGAGGGGCTCAGTGGGACCCCCAGCCCCCACCCTACCCGGAGCACGGGGGTCTCTCCCCGCGGACAGAGCCTGGCTCCGGTCACCCGAGCCTGGCCCGGGCTGGCTCCGGTCACTCGGGACTGACCCGTGCCTGGCTCCGGTCACTCGGGACTGCCTCCGCCTCCTGTGTCCCCCACCGTGTGCCCGATTGGGGAGGGGGTCCCGGCCCTCCCGGGTGGGGAGGGGTCCCCCCAAAGCCCCTCCCGGGCCGGGCCGAGCCGGGAGCTCTCCCCCAGCCCCCGCCGTGTCCCGCTGTGGCCCGGGCCAGGCCCGGATTAACGGGGCCGCGTCACCGCCGGGCACGGGGGGGCTCCGGGGGGGTCCCCTCGGGCCCGCCCCCCCCGCCCGGGGCAGCGGCGACCCCCGGGGACCCCCGGGCCGGACCCTGCCCTGGCCGGGACCCCCCAAACTGGGACCCCCAGCCCGGCTGTGCCCGTGTGGGGAGGGGGCCCAGACCCCCCCCCCCCCCCACGGCCCCGGGCCCCCCTGCGGGACCCCCATGGGGGGAACTGGGGTGGCAGGACCCCCATGGAGAGGATTTGGGGTGTCAGGAGCCCTGTCCGGGGGGTCTGGGGTCTCAGGACTCCATGGGGGCACTTGGGGTGTCAGGACCCCCCTTTACACCCCACCTTGGCGTTTGAGGTGACGCCGGGGGTCTGTCCCGTGTCCCCAGAGCCCCCCGAAACAGGAGACCCCCCGGTGTGGGGGGGTGCAGAGAGGGGGGGGGGGGGTCCCCAAATCCTTCCTGGGGACAGAGGGGGGGTCCCCCACATCCTTCGGGGGTTGCAGGGGGAGTCCCCAAGTCCCTCTGGGGGGGGCAAAGGGGGGTCCCCACCTCCTTACTGGGGCAGACGGGGGGTCCCCAAGTTTCTCAAGGTTGCAGAGGGGGGGGTCCCCACTTGCCTCCGGGGGTCCCCAAGTCCTTCAGGGGGTCCTCAAGTCTCTTAGAGGTTGCAGAGTGAGGGGGGGGGTCCCCACGTCCCTCGGGGGGGCAGAGGGAGGGTCCCAATCTCCTTCCGGGACAGAGTGGGGGTCCCCAAGTGTCTCAAGGTTGCAGAGGGGGGGTCCCCAAAACCCTCGGGGTTGCACAGGGGGGGTCCCCAAGTCCCTCAGGGGTGCAGAGGGGGGGGTCCCCAATTCCCTCGGGGGGTCCTCACGTCCCTCAGGGGTGCAGAGGGGGGGTCCCCAAGTCCCTCACGGGCGCAGAGGGGGGGTCCCAATCTCCTTCTGGGACAGAGTGGGGGTCCCCAAGTGTCTCAAGGTTGCAGAGGGTGGGGTCCCCAAAACCCTCGGGGGGTCCCCACATACCTGGGGGGGCTGCGGGGCTGCGGGCGCTGCTCCGGCCGCGGCCTCGGGGCCGTGTGAGCCGGGGGGGAAGGCGGGGAGCAGGGGAGGGGTCCGGGGGGATTTGGGGCGGGGGGGCCAAGGCCGCTCCTCCCCGTGCCTGGCACGGCCACAGATCCCGGGGGCAGGGAGTGGGGGGGGATTGGGCAGCTTTGGGGAGAAATCACCCCAAAATGGGGCCGGAGCTCCCCAATGGGGGAAAATCACCCAAAATGGGGCCAGAGCTCCCCAATGGGGGAAAATCACCCAAAAATGGGGGGAAATCACTCCAAAATGGGGCCCTGATCCCCCCGGAATGGGGGAAAATCACCACAAAATGGGGGGAAATCACCCCAAAATGGGCCCTGAGCTCTCATGGGGGAAAATCACCCGAAAATGGAGCCTGACTAAAGCCCAGCCAGTCTCACAATGGGGGAAAATCACCCCAAAATGGGCCTTGAGCCCTCAATGGGGGAAAATCACCCGAAAATGGGCCCTGATCTCCCAATGGGAGAAAATCACCCCAAAATGGGGGAAAACCACCCCAAAACGAGCTCTGATCCCTCCCACATGGGGGAAAATCACCCCAAAATGGGCCTTAAGCCCCCACTCCCCCCCCCAACAGGGAATTAAAGCTCTGCCAGCCCCAGATTTGGGGGAAATCACCCCAAAACGAGCCCTGCCCCCCCCCCCCATGAGGGAATGAAACCCCTCCCACCCCCCCGGATCAGGGGGAGCCCCCCCGGGGGCACCGAGCACCCAAAAATGGCCCTTTGTCCCCAATCAAAGCAGCCTCAGAGCCTCGTTAAGCTCTAAAGAGGATGAGGGGGCTTAGGGGGGGATTTTGAGGGGGGGGGCTGTGCCAGGGTCCCCCTGGCCCGGCCTGACCCCCCCCTGAACCCCCCACACCCCTCCCCTTTATTGCACACCCCTCTTTATTCCATTGCTGTCAGTGCTGGGGGGGGCGGCAGCGTGGTGAGACCCCCACTGGTTATTTGGGTCTGGGGGTTTCTGGGGGGTCCCGGGGGGGGTTTTGGGGGGGTCCCTCAGGAGCAGGAGGGCTGCAGCTGCCCCTTGTAGACGTACTCGAGGGCGGTGGCGATGGTCCTCATGTCCAGCTCGATGCTCCTGGCCCAGTTCTCCACGTCGCCGATCTCCTGAGGGTGGGGGGTTTGGGGAGGGGATTTTTGGGGAGGGGGCTCACCCCGGGGGGAATGTGGCACCATCCTGTTCCATTGAGGGGCTCTGGGGGCTCCCTGGGACCCTCTGGGTGCTCCTCAGGACAGCCCAGGACACTCCAGGTGCTGCCCAAGATCCTCTGCATGTTCCCCAAGACCCCCAGATGTTCCCCAGGACCCCTGGGTGCTGCCCGAGACCCCCAAGATGTTCCCCAAATCCCCAAAATGTTCCCCAAGACCCCCTGGATGCTCCTCAAGACCCCCCAGAACCCCCTGAGCTCTGCTCAAGACCCCCAAGATGTTCTCCAAGACCCCCTGGGTGTTCCTCAAGATCCCCCAAGACCCCCTGGGTGCCACTCAAGACCCCCCATAATGTTCCCCAAAATCCCAAGATGTTCCCCAGGACCCCCTGGGGTGCTGCCCAAGACCCCCAAAATGTTCCCCAAGATCCCCCAAGACCCCCAAAATGTTCCCCAAGACCCCCTGGAAGCTCAAGACCTGCTCTGGGCTGGGCTTTGGTGTAGTTTGGGGTGAGTTTTGGGGTGTGTTTGGGATGAGTTTTGTGGTGTGTTTTAGGGTGTTTTTGCGGTGTGTTTTGGGGTGTGTTTGGGTGGTTTTGGGGTTGTTTTGGGCTGGTTTTTGGGGTGTGTTTTAGGGTGTTTTTTGGGGTAGTTTTGGGGCGTGTTTTGGGTGTGGTTTAGGATGTTTTTGGATTGGGATGATTTTGGGTGGTTTTGGGGGATGGCTTTGGGTGTGTTTAGGGTGTGTCTTGGGGTGTGTTTTAGTGTGGTTTTGGGGTGTGTTTTTGGAGTGGTTTTGGGGCGTGTTTAGGGTATGTTTTGGGGTGAGTTTTAGGGTGTTTCTGGGGCGTGTTTTGGGGTAGTTTTGGGGTGAGTTTAGGGTGTGTTTTGGGGTAGTTTTGGGGTGAGTTTTAGGGTGTGTTTTGGGCTGTATTTGGGGTGGGTTTTGGCTGTGTTTCTGGCGTATATTTGGGGTGTGTTTTAGGGTGATTTTGGGCTGTATTTTAGGATGTATTTGGGCTGTGTTTTTGGGGGATTTTTAGTGGGTTCCCCACCTTGAGGGCCTGGTTGAAGCTCTCCACCACGGTGATCCACTGGCTGCTCTGGGCTGGGTTTTTGTGGTGGGCTTGGGGCTGGGTTTGGGCTGTGGTTTTGGGGTGATTTTGGGCTGGGTTTTGGGGTGAATTTGGGCTGGGTTTTGGGGTGATTTTGGGCTGTGTTTTGGGGTATTCTTGAGGTATTCTTGAGGTGTTTTTGGGCTGTGTTTTGGGGTGATTTTGGGGTGTTTTTGGGGTATTTTGGGGTGATTTAGGGCTGTGTTTTGGGGTATTTTTGGGGTGGTTTTGGGGTATTTTTGGGGTGTTTATGGGTGGTGTTTTGGGGTATTTTTAGGTTGTGTTTGGGCTGTGTTTTGGGGTATTTTTGGGGTGATTTTGGGGTATTTTTGGGGTGTTTATGGGCTGTGTTTTGGGGTATTTTTGGGGTGTTTTTGGGCTGTGTTTTGGGGTGTATTTGGGGTGGTTTTGGGCTGTGTTTGGGCTGTGTTTTGGGGTATTTTTGGGGTGGTTTTGGGCCGTGTTTTGGGGTGTATTTGGGGTGATTTTGGGCTGTGTTTTGGGTATTTTTGGGCTGTGTTTGGGGTATTTTTGGGCTGTGTTTGGGGCTGTGTTTTGGGGTATTTTCGGGGTGGTTTTGGGGTATTTTTGGGGTGTTTATGGGCTGTGTTTTGAGGTATTTTTGGGCTGTGTTTGGGCGGTGTTTTGGGGTATTTTTGGGGTGTTTTTGGGCTGTGTTTTGGGGTGTATTTGGGGTGGTTTTGGGCGGTGTTTTGGGGTATTTTTGGGCTGTGTTTGGGCTGTGTTTTGGGGTATTTTTGGGCTGTGTTTTGGGGTATTTTTGGGGTGATGTTGGGCTGTGTTTTGGGGTATTTTTGGGGTGATTTGGGGCTGTGTTTGGGGTATTTTTGGGCTGTGTTTGGGGCTGTGTTTTGGGGTACTTTTGGGGTGTTTTTGGGCTGTGTTTTGGGGTATTTTGGGTTGTGTTTGGGGCTGTGTTTTGGGGTATTTTTGGGCTGTGTTTGGGGCTGTGTTTTGGGGTATTTTTGGGGTGATTTTGGGCTGTGTTTTGGGGTATTTTTGGGCTGTGTTTGGGGCTGTGTTTTGGGGTATTTTTGGGGTGATTTAGGGCTGTGTTTTGGGGTATTTTTGGGGTGGTTTTGGGCTGTGTTTTGGGGTATTTTTGGGTTGTGTTTGGGCTGTGTTTTGGGGTATTTTTGGGGTGATTTTGGGCTGTGTTTTGGGGTATTTTTGGGGTGATTTAGGGCTGTGTTTTGGGGTATTTTTGGGCTGTGTTTGGGGCTGTGTTTTGGGGTATTTTTGGGGTGGTTTTGGGCCGTGTTTTGGGGTGTATTTGGGGTGGTTTTGGGCTGTGTTTTGGGGTGATTTTGGGGTGTGTCTTGGGGTATTTTTGGGCTGTGTTTGGGGCTGTGTTTTGGGGTATTTTTGGGGTGGTTTTGGGGTATTTTTGGGGTGTTTATGGGCAGTGTTTTGGGGTATTTTTGGGGTGATTTAGGGCTGTGTTTTGGGGTATTTTTGGGGTGATTTAGGGCTGTGTTTTGGGGTGTATTTGGGGCAGTTTTGGGCTGTGTTTTGGGGTATTTTTGGGGTGTTTTTAGGCTGTGTTTGGGCTGTGTTTTGGGGTATTTTTGGGGTGTTTTTGGGCTGTGTTTTGGGGTATTTTTGGGGTGTGTTTGGGGCTGTGTTTTGGGGTATTTTTGGGGTGTTTTTGGGCTGTGTTTGGGCTGTGTTTTGGGGTGTTTTTGGGGTATTTTTGGGGTGTTTATGGGCGATGTTTTGGGGTATTTTTTGGGTTGATTTAGGGCTGTGTTTTGTGGGTTTTTCCCCACCTTGAGGGCCTGGTTGAAGCTCTCCACCATGGCGATCCACTGGCCGGTCTGGCGGGCGAACTGAGCCGCCTGCACCTGCAGCGTCTTCACCTCCTGGTCCAGCTTGCGCTGGTTCACGTAGGCCTGGGCCACCCTGGGGGGACACAGAGGGGACATTGGGGTCACCAGGGGGGACATGGGGGTCCCCAGAGGGTCTGTGAGGGGCTGGAAGTTCCCAGGTGGGGTTTGGGGTCCCCATGAAGGGTTTGGGATTTGGGTGAGGGGTGATCCCAGAAGGAACTGAGGGTCCCCAGGCAAAGTTTGGGGTCTCCATAAGGGGTTTGGGGTCTCCAGAAGGAATTGGGGGTCCCCAGGAATGGTTTGGGGTCCCCAGGTGAGGTCTGGGGTCTTCAGACACGGTTTGGGGTTTGGGTGGGGATGGTCCCATAAGGAATGGGGGTCCTGGAGGGGTTTGGGGTCCCCAGGGGAGGTTTGGGGTTGGGAGGGTTGGTCCCATAAGGAATTGGGGGTCCCAGAGGGGTTTGGGTGTGGGGTGTCTCATAAGGAATTGGGGTCTGGGGGGTTAGGGGTCCCTGGGCAGGGTTTGGTGATTGGGGAGGGGCTGTCCCATAAGGAATTGGGGTCCGAGGGGTTTAGGGGTCCCTGGGCAGGGTTTGGTGTTTAGGGAGGGGCTGTCCCATAAGGAATTGGGGGTCCCGGGCTCACCCCACGTTCAGGTGATCCACCAGGGCCTCGGTGAGGCGGGTGGCGGCCGCGATGGCGTCCCGGCGGCGCCGCTCTGGGGGGCGACACGAGGGGACAGCGCCGTGAGGGGCGGCGGGACCCCCGCCCGGCCTGACGCACCGCGTGACGTCAGCACCGCATCGCCTGACGTCAGCATGATCCCGTGTGGCGTCACCGTGCGAAACCTTCCCTCCCCCCCTCAGGGTCCCTCAGGGCCCCTCAGGCTTCCCGCCCTTTCCTCCCCTCTTGACGGACAGCCGCGCCAGCCAATGAGACGCCGCGCTGCGCTGAGCGACAGCCGCAGTAGCCAATGGGGCGCGGCGGGCGGGGTTCGTTGCCATGGGGACGGGGGGGCGGGGCTCACCCTGCAGCTCGCGCCGCTCGCTCTGGCGGGCCTGGTGCTCCTTCAGCAGCCGGGACAGCATGGCGGCCGCCGCGTCACGTGACACAAACACACGCGTATAACACCGGGCGCGTGACCGGGGGGACGCCCCGCCCCTTTCCAGTGCGTCACCGGCACGTGAGCGGGGGCGGGGCGGGGAAACGGCCACGTGACCTGGGGGGGGTATAGGGGGTCTATAGGGGATGGATGGGGGGGGCTGGGGCGGGATTGGGGGGTCCTGTGGGGCCCTATAGGGGCTATAGGGGACCCTAAAGGGGATAGGGGGGGCTGTAGGGGCAATGGGGGCTATAGGGGATGAGGGGGTGTCCTATAGGGGCTATAGGGGCTATAGGGGACCCTAAAGGGGATAGGGGGGCTGTAGGGGCAATGGGGGCTTTAGGGGATGAGGGGGTGTCCTATAGGGGCTATAGGGGACCCTAAAGGGGATGGGGGGCTGTAGGGGATGGGGGAGGGCTGGGGCGGGATTGGGGGTCCTGTGGGGCCCTATAGGGGCTATAGGGGACCCTAAAGGGGATCGGGGGGGCTGTAGGGGCAATGGGGGCTATAGGGGATGAGGGGGTGTCCTATAGGGGCCCTATAGGGGCTATAGGGGACCCTAAAGGGGATCGGGGGGGCTGTAGGGGCAATGGGGGCTATAGGGGATGAGGGGGTGTCCTATAGGGGCTATAGGGGTTATAGGGGACCCTAATGGGGATGGGGGGGCTGTAGGGGCAATGGGCGCTATAGGGGATGAGGGGGTGTCCTATAGGGGCTATAGGGGCTATAGGCAATGGAGGGGTCCTGTAAGGGATTGGGGGGACTGGGGGGTCCTATAGGGCTAAAGGGGATAGAGGGGGGTCCTATAGGGGCTGTAGGGGATTGGGGGGGGATCTATAGGGGCTATAGAGGATGGAGGGATGGAGGGGTCCTATAGGGCTGTAGGGGATTGGGGGGGGGGGTATAGAGGGTCCTGTAGGGGATTGGGGGATCTATAGGGGATGGGGGGGATTGAGGGGTCCTACAGGGGCGATAGGGGATCCTAAAGGGGATGGGGGGGGCTATAGGGGCAATGGGCGCAATAGGGGATGGGGGCTTCTATAGGGGATTGGGGGATTGGGGGGGTTCCTATAGGGGCTGTGGGAGACTGGGGTGTCTATAGGGGCTATAGGGGATTGGGGGGATCTATAGGGGCTATAGGGGCCATAGGGGATTGGGGGGTCCTATAAGGGATTGGGGGGACTGGGGGTCCTGTAGTGCAGCAGGGGATTGGGGAGTCCTATAGGGGCTATAGGGGATGGAGGGGTTCTATAGGGGATGGGAGTGGGGCCATAGGGGATGGGGGGTTCTAATGGGGGCTATAGGGGATGGGGGAGCTCTGGGAGATTGAGGGTTCCTATAGGGGCTATAGGGGATGAGGGGGGGTCCTATAGGGGATTGGGGGGGTCCTATAGGGGCTATAGGGGATTAGGGGGTCCTATAGAGGCTATAGGGGATTGGGGGGTCCTATAGGGGATCGGGGGATGGGGGGGATCCTATAGGGTCTCTGGGGGAGTGCGGGGTTCTATAGGGAACAGAGGATGAGGATGAGGATGAGGATGAGGATGAGGATGAGGAAGGCGCAGCCCACACTGGGGGAGGGGCTCGGGCTCGGCCGCCCCCGCTCGGCCGCTCCCAGTTCATTCCCAGTTTATCCCAGTCCATTCCCAGTTCATTCCCAGTTCCTCCCAGTCCATTCCCAGTTCCTCCCAGTCCATTCCCAGTTCCTCCCAGTTCATTCCCACTTCCTCCCAGTTTATCCCAATTTATCCCAGTTCCTCCCAGTTTATTCCAGTCCATTCCCAGTTCATTCCCTGTTTATCCCAGTTCATTCCCAGTTCCTCCCAGTTTATCCCAGTCCATTCCCAGTTCCTCCCAGTTCATTCCCAGTTTATCCCAGTTCCGGCCACAGGAATTCGAGCGGGAACCGCGGCCAAAAATAACCCAGGAGGGGCAAAAACAACCCGGGAAAAATGAAATAACCCGGGAAAAATAAACTGGGAAAAACGAAATAACCCGGGAGAAATGAAATTACCCGAGAAAAATGAAATAACCCGGGAAAATAACCCAGGAGTGGGGTAAAAATGTCCTGGGAATGGGGAAAAATAAAATTTGGGATGCTCATCCTGAAATAAACCCCAAAATAAACTTGGAAAATAAATCCTGAAAATAAGCTCCAAAAATTAATCCTGAAATAAACCCCGAAAAATGAACCCCAAAAATAAATCTCAAAAATAAATCCCCAAAAATAAACCCTGAAAACAACCCCCCAAAAATAAATCCTGACAATAACTCCTGAAAATAAACCCCCTAAAATATTCCTCTGAAATAAACCCCCCAAAATAAAAATTAAAATTAAAATTAATAAAAATGAAACCCCCAAAATAAAACCCCAAAATAAAATTAAAATAAAAATAAATAAAAATAAAACCTCTCAAAAGTAAAAACGGGGAAAAAATGGGAAGAATTGGGCTGGGGAGGGCCAAGGGGGGGTTTGGACCCCCTGATCCCGCTCGGACCCCCCCAAAATCCCCCCAAAATCCCGGGGGGGAGGGGCCGGGCAGGTTCACACGGCCCCGGCGCTCCCAAAAATCCCAAAAAATCCCAAAAATCCCCAGAGGGGCTCTGAGAGGGGCTAAAAATAACCCAGGGCTGGAAAAATCCCAATTCCACCCCAAACATGACCCAGGGCTGGAAAAATCCCAATCCCACCCCAAAAACAACCCGGGAGATGGAAAACGGCCCAAAATCCCAATCCCACCCCAAAAACCCTCCCTGTGCTCTGGGGTCAGTGCCGGGGTTTGGGGTCAGTGCCTGGTTTTGGGGTCTCTCCGTGGATTTGGGGTCACCCCCTGGATTTGGGGTCTCTTTTTGGATTTGGGGTCTCTTTTTGGATTTGGGGTCAATCCCCGGTGCCGGGGTTGGTCTCTGGGTTTGGGGTGATTTCCTGCATTTGGGGTCACTCCAGGAATTTGGGGTCACTCCGTGGGTTTGGGGTCAGTCTCTGAATTTGGGGCCACTCCCAGGATTTGGGGTCAGTGCCCGGATTTGGGGTCACTCCTGGCAATTTGGGGTCACTCCTTGTGTTTGGGGTCAGTGCCTGGGTTTGAGGTGAGTGCCGGGATTTGGGGTCACTCTGAGGATTTGGGGTCACTCCAGGAATTTGGGGTCACTCCCGGGATTTAGGGTCAGCTCCTGCATTTGGGCTCCCTCCCCGGATTTGGGGTCAGTGCCTGGTTTTGGGGTCACTCCGTGGATTTGGGGTCACTCTGGGAACTTGGGGTCAGTCTCTGACTTTGGGGGTCACTCCCCGGAATTTGGGGTCACTCCGCAGTGCCTGGGTCTGGGGTCAGTCCCGGGATTTGGGGTCACTTGGGAACGTGGGGTCACTCTCTGGACTTGGGATCCCTCCCCGGTATTTGGGGTCACTCCCTGCATTTGGGGGGTCAGTCCTCGGGATTTGGGGTCACTCCCCAGGGCCTGGCTTTGGGGTCCCTCCGTGGGTTTGGGGTCCCTCCGTGGGTTTGGGGTCAGTCCCGGTATTTGGGGTCACTCCCTGCATTTGGGGGTCACTCCCCGGGCTTTGGGGTCCCTCCCTGGCTTTGACTTTGGGGTCCCCCCCTGGCTTTGGGGTCCCTCCCGCTGTTTGGGGTCCCGCCCCCTCCGTGCCCCGCCCCTCCCGGGGCTCTCCGGGGCTTCCCCGGTGCGGCGGGGGCGGAGCCGCTCCCGGCAGCTGCGGGAGCCGCGGGCGGCGGCACCGGCGGGGCGGGGATGGCGCGCGGGGGCCGCCGGTGCCCACCGGGACTGCCGGGACCGTGTCCGGGGCTGCTACCGGGACCACCGGAGCCGTTCCTGTGGCTACCGGGGCTCTGCCGGTGGCTAAAGGCGATGTTCCTGCCGCCCCCGGGTCTACCGGGGCTGTCCCGGTGCCTACCGGGGCTACCGGGACTCTACCGGTGGCTACTCTCGGTGTCCTTGTGGCTACCGGGACTGTGCCGGTGCCTACCGGAGTTACCGGAGCTCTGCCGGTGGTTACCGGGGCCGTTCCTGTGGCTACCGGGGCTCTGCTCGGGGCTACCGGGACTCTACCGGTGGTTACCGGGACTCTACAAGTGGCTGCTGTCGGTGTCCCTGTGGTTACCGGGACTGTGCCCGGTGTTACCGGCGCTGTCCCCGGGGCTGCCGGGACTGTGCCCGGTGTTACCGGCGCTGTTCCTGGCGTTACCGGCGGCCGCCGCCTTCAACCTGGACGGGGCCAGCCCGGTGCTCAAGGACGGGGACCGGGGCAGCCTCTTCGGAGCGGCCGTGGCGCTGCACCGGCAGCTGAGCCCCGAGCCCCGGGCGTGGTGAGCGGGGAGACCGGGAGGGACCGGGGGGAACGGGGGGAACCGGGAGGAACCGGGGGGAATCGGGAGGGACCGGGGGGATCGGGGGGAACCGGGGGGAACCGGGGGGGACGCGACCCCCGGGATGGGCAGGGAGGGACCCCCGGGAATGGGGGGAGAGCCGGGGTGGGGGGGTTCGGTTGAGGGGATTTGGGGGTTCAGGGTCCGGGGGGATCCTATTGCCGGGGTTTGGGGGGATCCTATTGCCGGGATTTGGGGGTTCCGGGGTTTGGTGGGATCCTATTGCCGGGATTTGGGGGTTCCGGGGTTTGGTGGGATCCTATTGCCGGGATTTGGGGGATTTTGAGGCGTTCCAGGGTTGTGGGGATCCTATTGCCGGGGTTTGGGGGGGTTTTGAGGCTGTGGGATCCCATTGCCGAGATTTGGGGGTTCAGGGTCTGGGGGGATCCTATTGCCGGGATTTGGGGGTTCCCGGGCAGGGAGGATCCTATTGAGGGAATTTGGGGGATTTGGGGAGTTTTTGGGTGGGGGGACCCTATTGCCGAGATTTGGGGGGTTTTGGGGGGGCTTCTGGCTCAAGGGGGATCCAATTACCGGGATTTGGGGGTTCGGGAGCGCCGGGAGCCGCGGGGCTGAGCGGGACCGGGACCCCCAGAGCGACCCCAGAGCGAGGGGACGGTGCCAAAGGGCCAGGGACAGACAGGAGGGACAGACCGCGGGACGGAAGGGACGGTGACACGGACAGACACAGGGACAGCGTGTCGCTGTCAGGCCGCCTGCGCGGCCGGGATTATTCAGCATTAGCGGGGGATGGGGGCCCTGGGGGGCCCTGGGGGGCTCTGGGGGGGCTCTGGGGGGGGCTCGGGGTCCCAGCGCTGCCCCGGAGCTCCCGGCTGGAGGGACCCCCCCGGCCGGAGCCCCCCGACAGCCGTGTGCCCTCTGTCCCCCCGTGTCCCTCTGTCCCTCTGTCCCCGTGTCCCCCTGTCCCCCTGTCCTCCGTGTCCCCCTGTCCCACTACCCCTGTGTCCCTGTGTCCCCCTGTCTCCGTGTCCTCCCTGTCCCTCTGTCCCCCATATCCCCGTGTCCCCCTGTCCCCCCCGTGTCCCCCTGTCCCCCCCGCTTCTCCCGGGCCATTCCCGGGGGTCTCTCAGCCCTGGCTGTCACCGCGTCCCCCCCTCTCGCCCCCCCCCGTCCCGTCCCGGTGTCGCCGCTGTCGCCGCGGTGTCGCAGCGCTGCCGCCCGCGCCGCGTTCCTGGCACCGAGGGCGGCTTTGGCCGCCGCTGCCCGGGGCAGGTGGCGGCGGGACCGGGCTGGGCTCGGCTCCCTCACTGTCCCCTGGCTGTCCCCGGTGTCCCCCGCTGTCCCCGGTGTCCCCTGGCTGTCCCCTGTTGTCCCTCATATCCCCCGTGTCCCTCGCTGTCCTCGCTGTCCCCCGTGTCTCCCCCGTGTCCCCGGCCTGTCCCGGCCCCGTGGGGCGCGGGTGTCTCGGTGTCCCCGCTCCTTTTTTGGCCGTGTTGCTCCCGGGTTATTTTGAGTGAATTCCGGGTTATTTTTACCTCTTCTGCCTCCCCGCCACCCCCGTGGGCTCCGCCGCGTCCCCCCCCCCACCCCCGCGCCACCGGCACCGCCCGGGCTCGGGGACCCTCGGGGACCCCTCCCCAAATCCTGGCGGGGGTCCCGGGGGATGTCTGGGGTGTCCCCTCCTGTCCCCACAGTGTCCCCACTGTGTCCCCTCCCGTCTCTTCCTGTCCCCATTGTGTCCCCCCCACCCCAGGCTGGCACCGCGCCGGGTACGGGGGTGGCTCCGTGACCCTCGGGGACCCCTCCCCCAAATCCCGGCGGGGGTCCCGGGGGTGTCCGTGGTGTCCCCTCCTGTCCCCACAGTGTCCCCCCAGCAGCTGCCGGGCACGGGGGTGGCACAGCCGCGCCCGGGGGGTACCAAGGGGGGGTTCCGTGACCCTCGGGGACCCCTCCCCAAACCCTGACGGGGGTCCCAGGGGGTGTCCGAGGGGTGTCCGGGGTGTCCCCACAGTGTCCCCCTCCCCAGGCTGGCACCGCACCGGGCGCGGGGGTGGCACACTGGTACCGGGGGGGTTCTGTGACCCTCGGGGACCCCTCCCCACGCCCTGACGGGGGTCCCTGCCCTGCCAGGCTGCTCGTGGGTGCCCCCCGGGCGCGGGCACTGCCCGGCCAGGCCGCCAACATCAGCGGGGCTCTGTTCGCCTGCCCGCTGAGCGCCGAGCCCGCCGACTGCTGGAGGGTCCCCATCGATGGCGGAGGTGAGCGGGGGGCCGGGGGGGGCCCGGGGGGGTCCCGGGGGGTCGCAGGGGGGGTCCGGGCCGGGCTGACCCCCCCGGTGCCCGCAGAGGATCCGCAGCGAGAGAGCAAAGAGAACCAATGGCTGGGGGTCAGCGTCCAGAGCCAAGGGCCCGGCGGCAAGGTCATGGTGAGCACCGGGACGGGGACACCGGGGAGGGGACACTGGGATGGATGGGGACACCGGGGTGGGGACACCGGGACACCGGGGACACTGGGATGGATGGGGACAGAGAGACAGGGACATCGGGATGGGGACATCAGGGTGGGGACACCGGGATGGGGACACCGAGGTGGATGGGGACACCAGGATGGGGACACCGGGGACAGCGGGATGGGGACACCGGGATGGGGACACCGGGGACACCAGAATGGTTGGGAACACCGGGATGGGGACACTGGGGACACTGGGATGGGGACACTGGGATGGGGACACTGGGATGGATGGGGACACTGGGATGGGGACAGCGGGGACACCAGAATGGATGGGAACACCGGGATGGGGACACTGGGATGGATGGGGACAGTGGGATGGGGACACCAGGGTGAGGACACCGGGATGGGGACACCAGGATGGGGACAGCGGGGACACCAGAATGGATGGGGACACCGGGATGGATGGGGGCAGTGGGATGGGGACACCAGGGTGAGGGCACCGGGACGGGGACACCGGGATGGGGACACCAGGATGGGGACACCGGGATGAGGACACCAGGATGGGGACACCGGGACGGACACCGGGATGGGGACACCGGGATGGGGACACCGGGACGGACACCGGGACGGGCACACCGGGGACACTCGGCGGGCTGTCCCCATCCCCGCTGACCCTGCGTGTCCCCAGACCTGCGCGCACCGGTACGAGGTGCGGCACCGCGTGCGGCAGCCGCTGGAGACGCGGGACGTGATCGGGCGCTGCTTCGTGCTGAGCCAGGACCTGCGGGAGCGCGACGAGCTGGACGGCGGCGAGTGGAAATTCTGCGAGGGGCGGGCGCCGGGCCACGAACGGTTCGGCTTCTGCCAGCAGGGCCTGGCGGCCGCCTTCAGCCCCGACCGGCGCTACGTGCTGCTGGGGGCTCCGGGGACCTACAACTGGAAGGGTGAGGGGCGGTGAGACCCCTGCCCAGTGGGGGTTTGGGGGGTCTGGGGGCTGTTCCTGCTGGGGGCACCGGGGACGTACAGCTGGAAGGGTGAGGGGCGGTGGGACCCCAAAACAGGGAGGTCTGGGGGCTGTTCCTGCTGGGGGCTCCGGGGACCTACAACTGGAAGGGTGAGGGGCGGTGGGACCCCAAAACAGGGAGGTCTGGGGGCTGTTCCTGCTGGGGGCTCTGGAGACGTACAGCTGGAAGGGTGAGGGGTGGTGAGACCCCCTAACAGGGGGATTTGGGGGGTCTGGGGGCTGTTCCTGCTGGGGGCTCCAGGCACCTACATCTGGGAGGGTGAGGGGCCTTGGGACCCCCTAACAGGGGGGTTTGGGGGTCTGGGGGGATGTGGGACCAATAAATGGGAGGGTGAGGGGCGTTTGGGGGTGTGGGTGTCCCCAGGTGTGCCTGGGTGATGCTGGGGCTGGGGGTGCTCAGGCCAAGCACGAGGGTCCCTTGGTGTCCCTGGGGGTCCCCGCAGTGTCCCCCTCACCTGGGGAGGGGTCCCTGCTCAAACAGAGCCCCTTGGAGCCCTCGGTGTCCCCATTGCCCCCCCCGTGCCCCCATTGTCCCCACTGTCCCTATTGCCCTCAATGTCCCCATTGTCCCCAATGTCCCCAATGTCCCCATTGTCCCCATTGTCCCCATTGCCCTCAATGTCCCCATTGCCCCCACTGTCCCCACTGTCCCCACTGTCCCCATTGTCCCCTTTGTCCCCATTGTCCCCATTGCCCCCAATGTCCCCATTATCCCCATTGTCCCCAATGTCCCCCATTATCCCCATTGTCCCCATTGTCCCCATTGTCCCCATTATCCCCAATCTCCCCACTGTCCCCACTGTCCCCATTGCCCCCATTGTCCCCATTGTCCCCACTGTCCCCATTATCCCCATTATCCCCACTGTCCCCACTGTCCCCACTGTCCCCACTGTCCCCACTGTCCCCGGGCCCGCAGGCACGGTGCGCCTGGAGCGGCTCCAGCAGAGCTCCCTGTCCCCATTGTCCCCATTGCCCCCACTGTCCCCATTATCCCCAATATCCCCACTGTCCCCACTGTCCCCCCATTGCCCCCAATGTCCCCACTGTCCCCCCACTGTCCCCACTGTCCCCCCAATGTCCCCCCAATGTCCCCCCACTGTCCCCACCGTCCCCGGGCCCGCAGGCACGGTGCGCCTGGAGTGGCTCCAGCAGAGCTCCCTGTCCCCAATGTCCCCATTGCCCCCACTGTCCCCATTGTCCCCATTATCCCCACTGTCCCCACTGTCCCCGGGCCCGCAGGCACGGTGCGCCTGGAGCGGCTCCAGCAGAGCTCCCTGGACCTGCTGCGCCCGGACGCCGGCCCGTTCGAAGCGGGGGGGGAGAAGGAGCAGGACCCGTCCCTGATCCCCGTGCCCGCCAACAGCTACCTGGGTACGGGGGCTGCGGGGCGCCCTGACCCGCGGCCGTGCCCCCTCCCCACCCAGGGCTGCTCTTTGTGACAAACATTGAGAGCGCCGCCCCCGACCTGAGGGTGTTCCGGACCCCCGAGCCCGGAGAGAGGGTGCCCGGCGCGGCCGCGGACGTGGGGCACAATTCCTACCTGGGTTCGTGCGTGCCACGCCGTGCCAGGCGTGTGCCGGGCGTGTGCCACCCGTGTGCCACCCGTGTGACCTCCCTGTGCCGTGTGTGACAGTCCCGTCCCCTCCTGGAAGGGTCCTGCGGGCACACGCGTGTGCCACCTGTGTGCCAGGCGTGTGCCGTGTGTGACACTAACACCCCCCCCCCCCGGAAAGGCCCTGCGGGCACACGCGTGTGGCGCTGTCCCCACGGGGCTCCTGTCACGGGTGTCCCCACTCGGGGGTGGCACCCTGGGCACGCGTGTCACTGTCAGGGGTGGCCCTTGGTTGGGTGGCACCTGTGTAGATGTGGCGGTGACGCGCTCAGGTGTCACCTGTGCACCCCGACACGCTCAGGTGTCACCTGTGCACCCTGACACGCTCAGGTGTCACCTGTGCACCCCGACACGCTCAGGTGTCACCTGTGCACGCTCGTGTCCCCATGGGGTCGCAGATGCACCCTGCCCTGTCCCCTCCCCCGCACACGCACGCGTGTGGCCGCATCACCCCCTCCCCCGCATGGCCCCTCTTGTGTCCCCACCCCGGTGTCACCGTCCCTGTGTCACCAAACCCTGTCCCTCCATCGTTGTCCCCTCATTTTGGTCCCCGCAATTCCTGTCCCCCCAATCCCTGTGTCCCCAAATCCCTGTGTCCCCAAATCCCCGTGTCCCCATTCCTGTCCCCAATCCCTGTGTCCCCAAATCCCCGTGTCCCCATTCCTGTCCCCAATCCCTGTGTCCCCAAATCCCTGTGTCCCCATTCCTGTCCCCCAATCCCTGTCCCCCATCCCCGTGTCCCCATTCCTGTCCCTTCAAATCCCTGTCCCCAAGTCCCTGTCCCGCCAATCCCTGTCCCTTCAATCCCTGTGTCCCCAAATCCCCGTGTCCCCATTCCTGTCCCCCCATCCCTGTCCCTGTCCCTGTCCCTGTCCCTGTCCCTGTCCCTGTCCCTGTCCCTGTCCCCCCATCCCTGTCCCTGTCCCTGTCCCTGTCCCCTCGCTGTGCCAGGGCTGTGCTGGGGGCACTGCCAGGCTTGGGGGGCTCACAGAGCTTGGGGGGGGGGGTCACAGAGCCTGGCATGTCCCCACCTGTCCCCGCATGTCCCCGCCTGTCCCCGGTGATGTTTTTACATGGGGGGGTGGCTGGAGCCTGGCCGGGGGGCTTTGGGGGGCTTTGGGGGCGCTTTGGGGGGCTCGGGGGCCGCTCACGGCAACCCCTGCATGTGGGCAGGGGGCTCTGCTCGGCATTTGGCTGCTCTGGCACCCCAAATCTGCCATCTTCACCCCAAATTGTGCCCTTCAGCCCCCAAATCCCCAGCCGGTGGTGCCCCCGGGTGCTCTGGCTGGGGCCGGGGGACCCCACGATGTCCCCGTGTCCCCCGCAGGGGTCTCGGTGGTCCCGGGGCCGGGGTGACAGGGCTGTCCCCGTGTCCCCTGGGTGTCCCCTGGGTGTCCCCTGACTGTCCCCATGTCCTGCAGGTTTCTCGGTGTGACAGGGCTGTCCCTGTGTCCCCTGACTGTCCCGTGTCCCGCAGGTTTCTCAGTGTGACAGGGCTGTCCCTGCGCTGTCCCCTGACTGTCCCGTGTCCCGCAGGTTTCTCGGTGGCCCCAGGGTGACAGGGCTGTCCCCGTGTCCCTGCGCTGTCCCCTGACTGTCCCGTGTCCCGCAGGTTTCTCGGTGGCCGCGGGGCCGGGGTGACAGGGCTGTCCCCGTGTCCCCTGGCTGTCCCGGCGGTGGCAGGGCTGTCCCCAAGGCTGTCCCCCGTGTGACCACGGTGTCCCGTGCCCCGCAGGTTTCTCGGTGGCCGCGGCCCCGGGGTGGCAGAGATGTCCCCATGTCCCTGCGCTATCCCCTGACTGTCCCCATGTCCCCGCAGGTTTCTCGGTGTGACAGGGCTGTCCCCGTGTCCCTGTGCTGTCCCCTGACTGTCCCCATGTCCCCGCAGGTTTCTCGGTGGTCCCAGGGTGACAGGGCTGTCCCCATGTCCCTGCGCTGTCCCCTGACTGTCCCGTGCCCCGCAGGTTTCTCGGTGGCCGCGGCCCCGGCCCTGACCCGGCCGCACGCCCTGAGTTTCGTGTCGGGCGCGCCGCGGGCCAACCACAGCGGGGCGGTGCTGCTGCTGCGGGCGGACAGCGCGAACCGCCTGGTGCCCGAGGCCGCGCTGCGCGGGGAGCAGCTGAGCTCCGCCTTCGGCCACGCGCTGGCCCTGCTCGACCTCAACAGCGACGGGTGCGCCACCGCGGGGGCACCTGTGGCACCTGGGTGGCACCTGTGTCACCCCTGTGTCACCTGTGTTACCTCTGTCACCTGTGTGTCACCTGTGTGGCACCTGTGTGTCACCCGTGTCACCTGTGTCACCCCTGTGTGTCACCTGTGTGCCACCCGTGTCACCACTGTTACCCCTGTGTGTCACCCGTGTTACCTGTGTCACCTGTGTCACCTGTGGCACCTGTGGCACCTGGGGCACCCATCACCTGTGGCACCTGTGTGTCACCTGTGTCACCGTTGTTACCCCTGTGTGTCACCCGTGTCATCCCCTGAATCTCCTCCAAACCCCCTCCCCACCCCTTGAACTCCCCCCCAAACGCTTCCTCACCCCCTGAATCCCCCCCAAAACCCCTTCCCCACCCCCCAAACTCCCCCCGCACCCCCTGAGTTCCCCCCAAAACCCCCTCCCCACCCCCCAAGCCCCCTCCCCACCCCCCGAACCCCCTGCCCACCCCTTCAATCCCCCCCAAGCCCCCTCCCCACCCCCCGAACCCCCTGCCCACCCCTTCAATCCCCCCCAGCCCCCTCTGGGTGCCTCTGGGGGTGTCACAGCTCCGTGTCCCCGCTGTCCCCGCTGTCCCCCTCCCCAGCTGGACGGACCTGGCCGTGGGCGCCCCCCACTTCTTCGAGCGGCACGAGGAGCTGGGGGGGGCCGTGTACGTTTACATCAACCCGGGGGGGCTCTGGGGCAGCGCGACCCCCGAGCGCCTGAGCGGCCCCCGCGGCTCCGCCTTCGGCAGCGCACTCTGCTCGGCCGGGGACCTGGACCGGGATGGATTCGAGGGTGAGGGGACCGGGGACGGGGATTCGGGGGGGATTCAGGGGGTTTAGAGGGGGTTTGGGGGGGTTTGGGGAGGTTAGAGGGGGTTTCGGGGGGGTTTGAGGTCCAGGGATGGACCTGGACCGGGACGGCTTCGAGGGTGAGCAGGGGATCGGGGAAGGGGATTCGGGGGGTTTAGAGGGGGTTTTGGGGGGACTTCGGGGGTTTTGGGGGGGGGTTGGGGAGGTTAGAGGGGATTTTGGGGGCGTTCTGGGGGTTTGGGGGTTGGGTTTGGGGGTCTGGGGATGGACCTGGACCGGGATGGATTCGAGGGCGAGGGGTTTGGGGAGGGGGATTTGGGGGGGATTTGGGGAGGTTAGAGGGGGTTTAGAGGGGGTTTTGGGGGGGTTAGAGGGGGTTTCGGGGGGGTTTGGGGTCTGGGGATGGACCTGGACCGGGATGGGTTTGAGGGTGAGGGGTTTGGGGAGGGGGATTTAGGGGGAACTCGGGGGGTTTGGGGAGGTTAGAGGGGGTTTTGAGGGGATTTGGGGGTCTGGGGATGGACCTGGACTGGGTTGGGTTCGAGGGTGAGGGATTTGGGGGGGGGGGGGTGCTGGGGAGGGGGTTCGGGGGGATTTGGGGAGATTTGGGTAGAATTCGGGGTGCTTTGGACAGGTTTGAGGGGATTTGGGGGGGGTTTTGGGGTCTGGGGATGGACCAAAACCATGCTGGGCTCTAGAGTGAGGGGTTTGGGGGAGACTTGGGGGGAATTCGGGCGGTTTGAGGGGGTTTAGGGGGGATTTGGGGGATTTCGGGGGGTTTCAGGGAGGTCTGAGGGGAATTTGGGGGGTTT
This sequence comes from Melospiza georgiana, assembly GCF_028018845.1. Lineage (NCBI taxonomy): Eukaryota > Metazoa > Chordata > Aves > Passeriformes > Passerellidae > Melospiza > Melospiza georgiana. Next base: position 6,724,914 of record NC_080458.1, on the reverse strand, counting down.
TGAGGGGGTTTAGGGGGGTTTTGAGGGGAATTTGGGGGGTTTTGAGGGGGTTTTGGGCTCTGGGGAGGGACCTGGACCGCGATGGGTTTGAGGGCGAGGGGCTTTGGGGGTGGATTGGGGCGGGGGATTCGGGGGGAATTTGAGGGGATTTTGGGGGGCTTTTCGAGAGGTTTTGGAGGGATTTAGGGATCTGGGGAGGGGTCTGACCCCCCCAAAAATCCCCAAATTCCCCCGAATTCCCCGCAGACCTGGCCGTGGGTGCCCCTTTTGACGGCGCGGGCAAGGTGTTCATTTACCACGGCAGCGCCCTGGGCATCGTCACCCGCCCGGCGCAGGTGAGGGGGGGTCCCGGGGGGTCCCGGGTGGGTCTGGGGGCGTCCCGGGCTCATCCGGCGCCCCCTGCCCAGGTGCTGGACGGGGAGGCCGTGGGGGTCTCGGCCTTTGGCTACTCGCTCTCGGGGGGGCTGGACGTGGATGGGAACCTGTACCCCGACCTGCTGGTGGGCTCCCTGTCGGACACCGTGGTGCTCTACAGGTACAGAGACCCCCCCCCAAAAAACCTGGGAGCCCCAAAATCCCCCAGTTCCTGAGAATCCCCCGTCCCTGAGCATTCCCCCCATTTTTGGGACCCCCAAAATCCCCCATTCCTGAGGATTCCAAACCCCCTGAGAGGCCCCCAATTCCTGGGACCCCCAAAATCCCCCAATTCCTGAGCATCCCAAACCCCTGGAGCAGGCCCTGAGCCCTGGGATCCCCCAGACCCCCAAAATCCCCCAATTCCTGAGGATTCCAAACCCCCTCAGTGGCCCCCAATTCCTGGCACCCCCCCAAAATCCCCCAATTCCTGACGATTCCAAACCCCCTGAGTGGCCCCCAATTCCTGGCACCCCCTCCAGAGTCCCCCAATTCCTGGAGTGGACCCCCAGCCCTGGGACCCCCCCCCCAAAACCCCCCAGTTCCTGACAATCCCAAATCCCTGTAGTGTCCCCCCCCCCCTCCAATTCCTGGACATCCCCCAAATCCTTGAGCACCCCCAAAAATCCCTTGGAAATCCCTCAAAGCCCTGAGGCTCCCCCTGCCCCAGCACCCCCCCAAATCCCCCAGCACCCCCAAATCCCTGAGCCCACCCCGACAATCCCCCCCTTCTCATGGACCCCCAAACCCCTCAGGCCTCCCCAAATCCCTGAGCCCCCCCCCGGCAATTCCCCCTTCCCAGGGACCCCCAAATCCCCCAGCACCCCCAAATCCCCAATGCCCCCGCCCCTGGGGTGTCCCGGGGGCGCTCTCAGGGTTGGGGGGCTCCCCCGGGACCCCCATTTCCCCCCATTTCCCCCCATTCCCCCCCGTTTCCCCCCGTTTTTCCCGGTTAGGGCTCGGCCGGTGGTTCACGTGTCCCGGGACGTGTCGGTGCTGCCGCCGCTCATCGACCTGGAGCAGAGCAACTGCCGCGACGGGCCCGGCGTGTGGTGCGTGGCACCGGGACACCCCCGGGTCCCCCAGTGTCCCCTCCGTGTCCCCCAGTGTCCCCTCCGTTTCCCCTCCATTGTCCCCCCTGTGTCCCCCCCATGTCCCCCACCGTGTCCCCCCCATTGTCCCCCCTGTGTCCCCATCATGTCCCCCATTGTCCTCCCCGTGTCCCCCCCGTGTCCCCCCCATTGTCCCCCCCCGTGTCCCCCCCATTGTCCCCCCCGTGTCCCCTCCCTTTGGGGGTGTCGGGACCCCTCCCCTGACCCCGTGTCCCCCCCAGCCTGGAGCTCCGGGCGTGTTTCAGCTTCAGCGAGAGCCCGGGCAGGGAGAGCGGCCCCGCCCCGCTGGGTGAGTGAGCGACCCCGGGACCCCCAAACCGGGGGGGACCCCCAGCTCCAGGGACACCCCGAGCCCTGGGGGACCCCCCAACCCTGGGGGACCCCTCAACCCTGGGGACCTCCCAATCCCTGAGAGTCCCCCAATCCCTGAGAGTCCCCCAGTCCCTGAGAGTCCCCCAGTCCTGGCAGTTCCCAGTCCCCAAAGACCCCCCCATTCTTTGGGGTTCCCCACCCCCGAGGACCCCCCAGTCCCTGGGGATCCCCCCATTCTTCGAAGTCCCCCCAAACCCTGAGGGTCCCCCAGGACCCCAACCCTGCGCGCCCCCATCCTTTGGGACCCCACCCATACTTTGTGCCCCCCATCCTTGGGACCCTCCTCACCCTTCAGACTGCCCCCCATCCTTTGGGACCCCCCCAAATCTTTGAACCCCCCCCATCTTTGGGCCCCTTCCCCATCCCTTGGATCCCCTCCCCATCCTTTGGATGCCCCCCCCATCCTTTGTCCCCCAAATCCTTTGGGCCCCTCTCCGTCTTCTGAGACTCCCCCAAATCTCTGAGGCCTCCATCCTTGGGACCCTCCCCATCCTTGGGACCCTCCCCATCCTTGGGACCCCAAATCCTTGGGACCCTCCCCATCCTTGGGACCCCAAATCCTTGAGACCCCTCCCCATCCTTTGGGACCCTCCTCATCCTTGGGACCCTCCCCATCCTTGGGACCCTCCCCATCCTTTGGGACCCCAAATCCTTGAGACCCCTCCCCATCCTTTCACCCCCTCATCCTTTGGGCCCTTCTCCATCTTTTGGGACTGCCCCAAATCTTTGAGGCCCCCATCTCTTGGGACCCTCGCCATCCTTTGGGACCCCTCCCCATCCTTGGGACCCTCCCCATCCTTTGGGACCCTCATCCTTTTGACCCTCCCCATCCTTTGGGCCCCTTCCCCATCCTTTGGGAGCCCCCCCGATCTCTGAGCCCCCCATCCTCGGGCCCCCTCCCCATCCTTGGGGCACCCCCAAATCTGTGCCCGCACCCCAGAGCTGCTGCTGGCGCTGGAGGCGGACTCGGAGCGGCGCCTGCGGGGGCAGCAGCCCCGGGGCTCCTTCCTGGAGCGGGGCCCGGCCGAGCCCGAGCACCGGATCCGGGCCCGGCTGCGACTGCCCCGGCCGCGGGAGCGGCGCTGCGTGCCCGCCACCTTCCGCCTGCACGTGCGTCACCCTCATCCTCATCTTCATCACCTTCCTCATCCTCATCACCTTCCTCATCCTCATCCCCTTCCTCATCCTCACCCTCATCCTGATCCTCCTCTTCCGCCACCTTCCGCCTGCACGTGCGTCACCCTCATCCTCATCACCTTCCTCATCCTCCTCACCCTCATCCTCCTCTTCCGCCACCTTCCGCCTGCACGTGCGTGCTTCAGCCTTATCCCCTTCCTCATCTTCATCCTCATCCTCATCCTCTGCCTCATCCTCTGCCTCATCCTCATCCCCTTCCTCATCCTCCTCTTCCACCACCTTCCACTTACACGTGCGTGCTTCAGCCTCATCCTCACCCTCATCCCCTTCCTCATCCTCATCCTCATCCTCACCCTCATCCCCATCCCCATCCCCATCCTCATCCTCATCCTCATCCCCATTCTCATCCCCATTCTCATCCTCAGCCTCCTCTTCCTCATCCTCAATCTCCTCTTCCTCTGCTTCACCTTCCTCACTGTCTGCCCTGTCCTCACCTTCCTTAGCCTCGCCCTCCTCATCCTTATCTTCCTCATCCTCAGCCTTCTCATCCTCACCTTCCTCACCTTCCTCTTCCTCATCCTCACCTTCCTCAGCCTCGCCCTCCTGAGCCTCCCCTTCCTCGCCATCAGCCCTGTCCCCCATCCCTGTCCCCATCTCCTCCTCCCCGCCCCCATTGTCCCCTCATTGTCCCCCCCAGGTGTCCCCAGTGCCCCCCTGACCTTCCTCTCCTCCTCCTCCTCCTCCTCAGGACGACATCCGGGACAAGCTCCGCCCCATCGCTGTCACTCTGTCCTTCTCCATCGCGGGGACACCGCGGGGGCGCCGGGGGACACGGGGGACACGGGGGACACGGGGGACACGGGGGACGACGGCGCTGCCCCCGCTGGAGCCGGCGCTGAGCCCGCGGCAGCCCAGCACGCTGCGCACCGAGGTGACACTGCCACCTGTGCCACCTGTGCCACCTCCTGTGTCACCTGTGCCACCTCCTGTGTCACCCTGTGTCACCTGTGTCACCTGTGCCACCTCCTGTGTCACCTCCTGTGCCACCTGTGCCACCTGTGCCACCTGTGCCACCTCCTGTGTCACCTGTGCCACCTGTGCCACCTGTGTCACCGTGTGCCACCTGTGTCACCTCCTGTGTCACCTCCTGTGCCACCTGTGCCACCTGTGCCACCTGTGCCACCTCCTGTGTCACCTGTGTCACCTGTGTCACCCTGTGCCACCGTGTGCCACCTGTGCCATCCCCTGTGTCACCCTGTGTCACCTGTGTCACCTGTGTCACCTCCTGTGTCACCTGCCTCTGCCACCCACTGTGTCCCTCCGTGTCCCCCTATCCCAGTTTGGGACAATGGCAGTGTCACCTGTGTCCCTCCTGTGTCCTCCTGTCTGTCCTTGTGTCCCCTCCTGTGTCCCCAGTGTCCCCATGTCCTCCCATGTCCCCGCAGTGTCCCTGCAGTGTCCCCCCGTGTCCCCGCACGTCCCCATCCCTCCACGTCCCCGCAGTGTCCCCGCAGTGTCCCCATGTCCCCCCATGTCCCCCGATGTCCCCTGATGTCCCCCGATGTCCCCCGATGTCCCCTGACGTCCCCTGATGTCCCCTGACGTCCCCGTGTCCCCTGATGTCCCCCCATGTCCCCCGATGTCCCCCCCATGATGTCCCCGTGTCCCCCAGGTGCATTTCCTGCGCCAGGGCTGCGGCGATGACCGGGTCTGCCAGAGCCACCTGGAGCTGCGGCCGCGCTTCTGCGCCCGCCTTGGGGACAGCGACTTCCTGGCCCTGCCCCGGTGAGGGGACAGCAGGGACAGCGCCACCGGGGGGGGGTGGCACTGCCAGCCTGGGGGAACCGCCCCCGAGTGCCCTGGGGTGTCACCAAGGGAGGGACAGGGGCGAGGATGGCACTGCCACCTTCACCCCGAGTGCCCTGGGGTGTCCCCAAGGCGGTCACAGGAGCGAGGATGGCACTGCCACCTTCACCCTGAGTGCTCTGGGGTGTCACCAAGGGAATGACAGGAGCCAGGATGGCACTGCCACCCTGGGGTCACTGCCCTGGGGAGCCCTGACTGCCCTGGGGTGTCACCAAGGGAGTGACAGGGGCGAGGATGGCACTGCCACCTTCACCCTGAGTGCCCAGGGATGTCCCCAAGGTGTCACACGTACAAGGGTGGCACTGCCGCCCTCCCAGGGATGTCCCCAAGGCGGTCACACGTACAAGGGTGGCACTGCCGCCCTCCCAGGGATGTCCCCAAGGTGTCACACGTACAAGGATGGCACTGCCGCCCTCCCAGGGATGTCCCCAAGGTGTCACACGTACAAGGGTGGCACTGCCGCCCTCCCAGGGATGTCCCCAGGGTGTCACAGGTGTCACTGCCCGCAGGGACGAGGACGGCGCTGCCATCCTGGCCATCGGTGACCAGAAGGACGTGGCCCTGGAGCTGCAGGTGACCAACGAGCCCTCGGACCCCGCGCAGCCGGACAGGGACGGGGACGACGCCCACCAGGCCCTGCTGGTGGCATCGCTGCCCCCCGAGCTGCCCTACGCTGCCATCCGGGCCGAGGAGAGCGCGGTGAGATGGGGACAGGGACAGGGACACAGGGATGGGGACACAGGGATGGGGACACAGGGACACAGGGACAGGGACAGGGACACAGGGGACACAGGGACACAGGGGACACAGGGATGGGACACAGGGACACGGGGACAGGGGCAGGGACAGGGACACAGGGACACAGGGACAGGGACAGGGACACAGGGGACACAGGGACACAGGGGACACAGGGATGGGACACAGGGACACAGGGACAGGGACAGGGACACAGGGGACACAGGGACACAGGGGACACAGGGATGGGACACAGGGACACGGGGACAGGGACACAGGGATGGGGACAGGGACAGGGACACAGGGACACAGGGACAGGGACAGGGACAGGGACAGGGACAGGGACACAGGGACAGGGGCAGGGACACAGGGACAGGGACAGGGACGGGGACACAGGGACACAGGGACAGGGACAGGGATGGTGACACGGGAAGAGGGATGGGGGCAGGAACACAGGGGACAGGGACAGGGCATGGGGACAGCAACCAGAGACAGAGACACAGGGGACAGGGGACAGAGGGACAGATGGGGGCAGGGGACAGGAGGGGCAGGGGGATGGTCCTGGGGGTCACCCTGAGGGTCACTCTGGGGTCACTCTGGGGGTGCCCTCAGGGTTGGGGTCACTCCGGGGTCACTCCTGGGGTCACTCTGTGTCACTCTGGGGGTGACCCCGGGTGCCACAGGGGGACTCAGGGTTGGGGTCACTCCAGGGTCACTCTGTGTCACTCTGGGGGTGACCCCGGGCTCACCCCTGTCCCCCCCATTCCATCCCCAGGTTCTGTGCTTGGCCAACCCCAACGGCTCCAGGGTGGAGTGCGAGCTGGGGAACCCCCTCAAACGGGGGGCTCAGGTGGGCGCAGCCCCCTGCCCAACCCCCCCAGGACCCCCCCCGACCCCCCTGAACCCCCCCAGCGCTCACCTGCCCCTCCCCAGGTGCGCTTCTTCCTCATCCTCAGCACCTCGGGCGTCTCCATCCACACCTCGGAGCTGGAGGTGCTGCTGGAGCTCAACACGTGAGCTGGGCAGGGGGTGGAGACCCCCGGGGGGGCTGGGGACCCCCAAAGTGGGGATGGAGACCCCCAAAGTAGGGATGGAGACCCCTGGGATTGGGGGATGGAGACCACCGGGGGGGCTGGGGACCCCCAAAGTGGGGATGGAGACCCCCGGGGTGGGGATGGAGACCCCTGGGACTGGGGGATGGAGACCCCCGGGATTGGGGAATGGGACCCCTGGGGTTTGGGGATCCTGGGATTGGGGATGGAGACCCCCGGGTTTGGGGAATGGGACCCCTAGGATTGGGGGATGGAGACCCCCAGAGTGGGGACGGAGACCCCTGGAGACCCCCTGGAGTGGGGATGGGACCCCCGGGGTTTGGGGGCCAGAACCCGGGGATGTTGAGGGTGAAGAGCTCTGGGGAGTTTGGGGTTTGGAGCCCCCAGGGTTTGGGGTCGGAGCCCTGGGGGCTTTGGGGATGGAGACCCCCGGGATTTGGGGGCTGGGATCCCAAAGGATTTGGGGTCAGAGACCGAGGACTTAGGGGCTGGGATCCCAAGGGATTTGGGGTCAGACCCCCAGGATTTGGGGTCAAAGCCCCAGGATTTGGGGGCTGGGATCCCAGGAGTTTTGGGGGCTGGAATCCCAGGGGATTTGGGGTCACAGCCCCCAGACTTTGGGTCCCAGAGCCCCACTGGATTTGGGGTCACAGCCCCCAGACTTTGGGGTCCCAGACCCCCACAGAATTCGGGAACAAAACCCCGGCAGTTTCAGACTCCGACCCCCAACATTTAGGGTCGGGGGCTGCAATTTGGGGTTCACCCCCCCCCCCACACACACACATGCCCTTTGGGGTTTTTCCCTTTGGAGTTTCACCCCCCAAGCCCAAATCCCCCCCAGGACCAGCGAGCAGCCGGGGCTGGAGCCGGTGGTCGCCCGCGCCCGCGTGGTCATCGAGCTGCCCCTGGCCGTGAGCGGGTGAGCGGGCTCGGCTTTTGGGCTTTTGGGCTTTTGGGGTGCTCGGGGGGCGGGTTTGGGGGTCGGGACCCCCCCAACCTCACAGCAGGGATGTCCCCACAGCGTGGCCGTGCCCCCCCGGCTGTTCTTTGGGGGGCAGGTGCTGGGGGAGAGCGCGGTGAAGAGGGAGAGCCAGGTGGGCAGCGCCGTCCGCTTCGAGGTCACGGTGAGAGACACCCCGAAATGGAGACACCAAAACGGACCCCCCAAAATTACAGACCCCAAAATGGACCCCAAAATGGAGACCCCAAAATGGACCCTAAAACAGAGACCCCAAAATGGACCCCAAAATGGAGACCCCAAAATGGACCCTAAAACAGAGACCCCAAAATGGAGACCCCAAAACGGGCCCCAAAACGGAGACCCCAAAATAGAGACCCCAAAATTACAGACACCAAAATGGACCCTGAAAACAGAGATCCCAAAATGGGGAACCCAAAATGGAGACCCCAAAATGGACCCTAAAAACAGAGACCCCAAAATTACAGACACCGAAATGGACCCTGAAAACAGAGACCCCAAAATGGGGACCCCAAAATTACAGACACCAAAATGGACCCCAAAATTACAGACCCCAAAATGGAGACCCCAAAATGGACCCTGAAAACAGAGACCCCAAAATGGAGACCCCAAAATTACGGACCCCAAAATGGACCCTAGAAACAGAGACCCCAAAATTACAGACACCAAAATGGACCCCAAAATGGAGACCCCAAAATGGAGACCCCAAAATTACAGACACCAAAATGGACCCCAAAATGGAGACCCCAAAATGGAGATCCCAAAACGGGCCCCAAAACGGAGACCCCAAAATGGAGACCCCAAAATTACAGACACCAAAACAGGGACCCCAAAATGGAGACCCCAAAATGGACCCTAAAAACGGAGACCCCAAAATTGCAGACACCAAAATCACAGACACCAAAACGGACCCCAAAATGGAGACCCCAAAATGGAGACCCCAAAATGGAGACCCCCAAAACGGACCCTAAAAACGGAGACCCCAAAATTACAGACCCCAAAACGGAGCCCCCAAAATGGGTCCCAAAACAGAGACCCCAAAACGGAGATCCCAAACTGGACCCAAAAACAGAGACACCAAAACGGACCCCAAAATAGAGACACCCCAAAACCAGAAACCCACAAAATGGACCCCAAAACAGAGACCCCAAAATAGAGATCTCCAAACGGACCCTAAAAACAGAGATCCCCCCAAAACAGAGACCCTCCCCCCCCGCACCAGGACCCCAAAACCAAAATGGGGTCAGGGTTCCATACAGGGGCTGTTTTGGGGGTTCAGGGCTGTTTTTGGGGTCCAGGCCCATTCCCATCCTTTCCCCCCAGGTGTTGCAGTGGGGGCCGGTGCTCCGGAGCCCTGGCTCGGGTGCTGTTTTTGGGGTTCAGGGCTGTTTTTGGGGTCCAGGCCCATTCCCATCCTTTCCCCCCAGGTGTCGCAGCGGGGGCCGGTGCTCCGGAGCCCTGGCTCGGGTGCTGTTTTTGGGGTTCGGGGCTGTTTTGGGGGGTTCAGGGCTGTTTATGGGGGTTCAGGGCTGTTTTTGGGGTTCAGGGCTGGTTTTGGGGTCCAGGCCCATTCCCATCCTTTCCCCCCAGGTGTCGCAGCGGGGGCCGGTGCTCCGCAGCCCCGGCGCTGCCGCCCTGACGGTGCAGTGGCCGCTGGAGCTGCCCAACGGGAAGTGGCTCCTGTACCCGCTGAGCCTGGAGCTGGGCACCCCCCCCGTGCCCTGCAGCCCCCCGGGCAACCCCCTGCGCCTCGCCCTGGTGAGACCGGGGGGCCCAAAGGTGTCCTGGGTGCTTGGGGTGGTGTCCAGAGGTGCCCAGGGGTGTCCAGGGAGTGACCAGGGGTGCCCAAAGGTGTCCTGGGTGCTTGGGGTGGTGTCCAGAGGTGTCCTGGGAGTGGCCAAGGATGGTCAGAGGTGGCCAGAGATGTCCTCGGGGCATTCAGGGGTGTCCAGGGGTGTCCAGAGATGTCCAGGGGTGTCCAAAGGGTGCCCAGGGGTGGCCAGGGGTGGTCAAAGGTTTCCTGGGGGCATTCAGGGGTGTCCAGAGGTGTCCTGGGGTGTCCAAAGGGTGCCCAGGGGTGGCCAGGGGTGTCCAGAGGTGTCCTGGGGTGTCCAGAGATGTCCAAATGATGTCCAAGGGTGGCCAAAGCTGTCAAGAGTGGCCGAAGGATGCCCAGGGATGTCCAGGGGTGTCCAGAGATGGCCACAGGTGGTCAGAGGTGTCCTGGGGGGGCATCCAGGGGTGTTCAGGGGGTGGCCAAAGGCACCCAAAGGTGTCCAGAGAAGTCCTGAGGGTGTCCTGGGGGTGGCCAGGGGGTACCCAGGAGCGGCCAAAGGGTGTCCAGAGGTGCCCAGGGATGTCCTGGCACGGTCAAAGGTGGCCAAAGTTGTCCTGGGGTGTCTGGGAAGGGGGACAAGGGTGCCCAGGCGTGTCCAGGGAGTGCCCAGGAATGTCCAAAGTTGGCCAGAGATGTCCTGGGGGTGTCCAGGGGTGGTCAGAGGTGGCCAAAGTTGCCCAGGGATGTCCAGGGGTGTCCTGGGGTGCCCAGGGGTGCCCGGGGGTCTCTGCCCCCCCTTTCCCATGCCCATCTTTGCCCCCCCAGGAGCCGCCGGGCCGGGAGGAGCCCCCTGAGGAGCCCCCGGCCCGCTCGTGGTGGGTGCCCGCGGGGAGGAAGAGGAGGAACGTGACCCTGGTGAGGGGGGTTTGGCTTTGGGGGGGCACCTCACGGGGTTTGGGGTCCTCCTCCTTTGGGGGGGCCTCTGTTCCCAGGATCCCCCTGGTCCCAGTGCCCCATTTTGGGGTGTCCCCATTTTGGGGTGTCCCCATTCCTGAGGTCACTCCATTCCTGATGTCCCCAGGCTCTGTCCTGCCCAGTTCTGGTGTCCCCACATGCCCTGGCTGTCCCCATCCCCTGGCTGTCCCCATCCCCTGGCTGTCCCCATCCCCTGGCTGTCCCCATCGCTGGTGTCCTCGTTTGTGGGCTGTCCCCGCTTTGTCACCGCCCCATTTTGGGATTGCCCCAATCCCGAGGTGTCCCCACATTGTCCCCTGTTTCTGGGGTGTCCCCACACTGTCCACTCACTGTCCCCACCCTGTCCCCTCTCTGTGCCAGGACTGTGCCCGGGGCACGGCTCGGTGCCGCCCATTCCGGTGCCCGCTGCCGTCGCTGGAGCGCTCGGAGCTGCGGGCGCGGGGGCGCCTCTGGAACGGGACCTTCCTGGAGGTCAGGAGAGACCCCGGGCTGGGGAGGGGGCTCAGCCTGGCCGGGACCCCCCCCCAAATCCCCGCATCCCCAATTTGCCATCCCAGGAGTTCCTGGACGTGGAGAACCTGGAGCTGATCGTGCGCGCCGAGGTCTCGGTGTCCTCCCCCCGCGGCAACGTTGTCATCAGGGACGCGGTGGCACAGGTGGGGACAGCCCTGGGGACACCTGGGGACACCTCTGGGGACACCTCCGGGGACACCTTCAGGGACACCCCTGGGACCCTCAGGCACTCCTGGGGACACTTGGTGACACCCCGGGACATCACTGGGGACATCCCTATGAACACTCTTGGGGACACCTGGGGACATCCATGGAGACACCCAAGACCCCCAGACCCCCCTGGGGACACCCCCAGAACCTCCCCATGATCCCCTCAGAGACCCCCCCCCGCCAATGTCCCCTGATGTCCCCGCTGACCCCCTGTGACCCCCGTGTGACCCCTGTGACCCCTGTGACCCCGCAGATGTCGGTGTCCCTGCACCTGGACCCGGGCGTGGCCGTGGCCGCCGTGCCCTGGTGGGTGCTGCCGCTGGCGGTGCTGCTGGGGCTGCTGCTGCTGGCGCTGCTCGTGCTGGGGCTCTGGAAGGTGAGGCACCCCCCTGCTATCGCGATATGGCACGATAGGGCACGATACAGCGTCGTATGTCGCGATATGGCACCACAGAGCGCGGCATATCGCGATACAGCATGATGCAAGGTGGCGTATTGCGATACACACCTTGCTGTCTTGTGCCGTATCGTGATATCCCATTCTGTCCAGCGCCATATCGTGATATATCCTGTGCTGTCTGGTACCATATCACCATGTCCCATGCTCTCTGGTGCCATGTCGCGATATACCCCACACTGCCTGGTGCCGTATCGCGATATCTCACTGTGTCCAGTGCCATACCATGATATATCACTCTGTCTGGTGCCATATCATGATATATCACTCAGTCTGATGCCATATCACGATATATCACTCTGTCTGGTGCCGTATCGTGATATCTCACTCTGTCCAGTGCCATATCACAATATATCACTCTGTCTGGTGCTGTATCGCGATATTTCACTCTGTCCAGTGTCATATCATGATATATCACTCAGTCTGGTGCCATATCATGATATGTCACTGTGTCTGGTGCCATATTGCGATATGTCACTGTGTCCGGTGCCATATCACCATATCTCACTCTATCCAGTGCCATATCGCGATATGTCACTGTGTCCCGTGCCATATCATGATATATCTCACTCTGCCCGGTGCCATGTCGCGATATATCCCACTGCCCGGTGCCGTGTCGCGAGACGTCACTGTGCCCGGTGCCATGTCGCGACATCCCCGTGCCCTGTCTCCCCAGCTGGGCTTTTTCCGGCGGGCGGCAGCAGCCCCGCCCCCGGCCGTGCCGCAGTTCCGGGCCGTGCGCATCCCGCGGGAGCAGCGGCCCCAGGCCCGCGAGGGCCACACCGGAACCATCCTGCGGCCACAGTGGGCGGCCGGACCCACGGACAGGGACGGCGACGGCGCCGCGCCCGGACCCGCCTGACGGACACGGCGTGGACAGACGGACGCAGCACGGACACAGGGATGGACACGGGATGGACATGGGAGGGACCCACGGACAGGGACAGCGACGGCGCCGCGCCCGGACCTGCCTGACGGACACGGCGTGGACAGACGGACGCAGCACGGACACAGGGATGGACACGGGATGGACATGGGAGGGACCCACGGACAGGGACAGCGACGGCGCCGCGCCCGGACCCACCTGATGGACGTGGCGTGGACAGACGGATGCGGCGCGGATGGACAGACGGACACTCACGGACAGACGGACACGGCGCGGATGGACAGATGGGCACGGCTGGAGAGACGGACGTGGCCGGATAGACAGACACGGCCGGACAGGCGGACACGGCACAGGTGGACAGATGGACACATCACGGACAGACAGACATGGGACGGATGGACACAGCATGGATGGACAGATGGACACAGCTGGACAGACGGACACGGCACAGGTGGACAGATGGACACAGCACAGACACGGGGACGGACACGGCATGGACAGATAGAGACAGCTGGACAGACAGACACGGCACGGATGGACAGATGGACACGGTGTGGACACGGGAATAGACACAGCTGGACAGACGGACATGGGAGGGACAGGGATGGGGACAGCACTGCGCCAGGACCCGCCCGACCAACACCGACAGACAGATGGACATGGCACAGACACATGGACACAGCACAGATGGATATGGATAGACAGATGGACATGGGGATGGACATGGCATGAGCACAGTGTGGACAAATGGACACAGGGATGGACAGGGGACATGGACAGATGGACACGGGGACGGACACAGCTGGACAGATGGACATGGGATGGACATAGGACAGGGATGGGCTGCAGACACCTGGACCCACATGAGGGACATCTGGGGTGGACACAGGGTGGACTCAGGACATGGGATAAGGGACACCGGACAGGGCACACGGACACAGGACAGGGACGGTCCCTGGCTGTGCCCTGGGAAGGCCCCAGGAGGCCCCACCATGTCCTGGAGCCCCCAGGATGGGCAGTGGCCGGAGAGAGCCACGGCCCCAGGGGTCACTTTGTCCCCATGGGTCACTTTTTGTCCCCAATAAAATGCGCTGATCCCACACTGACCCCGAGTGATCCTTCAGTGTCCAGGGACTGCCGCCATTATGGGTGTGGTGGCCGCCATGATGGGTGTGCCGACCGCCATAATGGATTGAGGCCGCCATGACGGTTTGGAGGCCGCCATGATGGGTGTAGCAGCCGCCATGATGGATTGGGGCCTCCCTCATTGGAGCGGCGGCCGCCATTAAGGTCGTGGAGGCCGCCATGATGGATTGAGGCCGCCATGTTGGATGTGGCGGCCGCCGTGATGGGAGTGGCCTCTTCTCCGTCAGGCCAGGACGCGTCTCCCGCACTAACCGGACACGCTCCCACCCCACGGCTCCGGTCCCGGCCGTTCCGGACCCGCCACAACCCGGCAATGGCGCCTGAAGCGCCTGAAGTGCGGCCCTACCCACACTCAAGATGGCGCCGCACTCTGAGGCTTCACGGAACCTCCAACATGGCGGCGCCCGCTGCTGAGCCAGTGACGTCATTCTGCTTCCGGCGCGGGCCGGAAGTGGCGCCGCCATGGCGGCCCGGAGCTGCTGGGGCTGGTGAGGCCGGGGGAGGCCTTGGGGACACCGGGAGGGGATTTGGGGACACCGCGGGGACCATGGGGACACCGGGAGGGGATTTGGGGACACCGCGGGGACCATGGGGACACCGGGAGGGGCTTGGGGACACCGGGGGGACCATGGGGACACCGGGGGCACCATGGGGACACCGGGAGGGGCTTGGGGACACCGGGGGGACCATGGGGACACCGGGAGGCCATGGGGACACCGGGAGGGATTTGGGGACACCGAGGGGCCTTGGGGACAGCGGTGGTGGTGGTCGGGACGGGGGGGTCGGAATCGCGCCCGCGTCAGGCCCGGAGTTGGGGCTGGGGGCGCCGTGAGGGCCCCGCGCCCTCTTCGTGTCCCCTCAGTGTCCCCAGACCCCCTCCTGTGCCTCTCAGTGTCCTCTCAGTGTCCTCACCCCCTCCTGTCACCCCTGTGTCACCTCAGTGTCACCTCAGTGTCCCCTCAGTGTCCCCAGACCGCCCGTGTCCCCTCTCTGTCCCCATCTTGTCCCCAGTCCCTCCTCATGTCCCCTCCACTGTCCCCACTGTCCCCAGTTGTCCCTCAGTGTCCCCCAGAGTGTGGTGGCACCCAGGAGGTGACACTGAGGGTCCTCTGTCCCCTCCCCTGTGTCCCCATTGTCCCTCAGCTGTCCCCAGGCTGTATCATGGTTCTGAGGTGACACTGGGGTGACATTTTTGTGTCCCCAGATGCCACCATGGCCACCAGTGTCCCCTCCATGTCCCCCTGCCCTGTGTCCCCATTGTCCCCAGGCTGTGTCACAGTCCTGGGGTGACACTGGGATGACGTTTTTGTGTCCCCAGATGCCACCATGGCCACCAGCCGCTCCGAGGACGAGGAGTCCCTGGCGGGGCCCAAGCGGGGCCCGGCCACCCCCGTGGGGACTGTCCCCAAACGGCGCAGCTCCTCCAGGTAAGGGACACCCAGGGGACATTGGGGACACCAGGGACAGGGAGGGGACACAGGGACAGGGACTGTCCCCAAACGGCGCAGCTCCTCCAGGTAAGGGACACCCAGGGGACATTGGGGACACCAGGGACAGGGAGGGGACACAGGGACAGGGACTGTCCCCAAACGGCGCAGCTCCTCCAGGTAAGGGACAATGGGGACACTGGGGACACCCAGGGGACATTGGGGACACCAGGGACAGTTAGGGGACAGCCAGGGGACACAGGGAAGGGACACAGGGCAGGGACTGTCCCCAAACGGCGCAGCTCCTCCAGGTAAGGGACACCCAGGGGACACTGGGGACAGGGGAGGGACACAGGGGACAGCCAGGACAGGGACTGTCCCCAAACTGTGCAGCTCCTCCAGGTATGGGGCACACAGGGGACATTGGGGACACCTTGGGGACATTGGGGACACCTTGGGGGACACCAGGGACAGGGAGGGGACACAGGGCAGGGACTGTCCCCAAATTATGCAGCTTCTCCAGGTAAGGGACAATGGGGACATTGGGGGCATGAGGGACAGGGAGGGGACACTGAGGACACCCAGGGGACATAGAGAGGGGACACAGGGAGGGACAGAGCAGGGACACCAGGGACAGGGGAGGGGACACAGGGAGGGGACACAAGGTGGGGTGGGGGGGTTGGAGCTGGGGACATCCCGTGGTCCCTCCCAGTCCCTCCCAGTCCCTCCCAGTTAATCCCAGTCAATCCCAGTCACTCCCAGTCACTCCCAGTCCCTCCCAGTCAATCCCAGTCCATTCCAGGTTCATCAAGCATCGGAAATTCAACAATGAGCTGACGAGTCCAGCCTGGCCAAGCCCCCCAGTCCATCCCAGTTAACTCCAGTCCCTCCCAGTCCATCCCAGTTTGTTTTCCAGGTTCATCAAGCGCCGCAAGTTCGACGACGAGCTGGTCGAGTCCAGCCTGGCCAAGTCCTCGCGGGCCAAGGGGGGCCCTGAGCCCCCCCCCAGACCCGGGGGGGCCGCGGGGCCGGCGGGGGGGGGAGGGGCGGCCGCCGAGCCCCCCCCGGGCGAGAGGAAAAAGGTGGGAGAAACTGGGAAAAATGGGAATTTGGGGGGAATGTGGGGGGGATTTGGGATTATGGGGTTTGGGGGGAATATGGGATTATGGGGTTTGGGGGGAAAATGGGAATTTGGGGGGAATTTGGGGGGATTTGGGATGATGGGGTTTGGGGGAATAATGGGAATATGGGGGTTTGGGGGAAGAAGGGGGAATCAGGGAAAAAATGGGAATTTGGGGGTTTGGGGAAGAAAGGGAGGAATTTGGGGGGGGTGGAAGGAGGAAATTTGGGGGGAAAAGGGGGGAGTTGGGGAAAATGTGGGAATTTGGGATTTGGAGGGAAAAGGGGGGATTTGGGGGATTTGTGGAAAAAAAGGAAAAAGGGGAAATTGGGACCACCCCCCCCTAATGTCACTCAGGGACATCCTGGGGGCACTCGGGACACTCAGATGTCACCCCAGGTGTCCCCCCGGTGTCACCCCCCCCTGTCCCCCCCAGGTGTCCCGGGCCGTGCCCCCCCCGCCCCCCCCCCGGGCCCGGCCCCCCCCCGGCGCTGCCCAAGCGGCTCAAGAAGAGCAAACCCAGCCCCGCCCCCCGCGACCTGGGCAGGTGGAAACCCGCGGATGATCTGCTGCTCATCAACGCCGTGCTGCAGGTGGGACACGCCCGGGGGGCTGGGGAGACCCCTCCTCAACTGGGGGGACCCTCACACACCCGGGGGAACCCCCAAACCCCGGGGAAAATCCGCCTCGATTGGGGGATTTGGGGGATTTTTGGGGGGAAATCTCTGGAACGGTCACAATGGTTCTTTATGGTGCAGGTCATACCCACCTGGGGACTTTGGGGTGTCCCCCTGACCTGCAGGATTTGGGGGTGACCCCAGGACCCCTCCCCTGTTGATTTTTGGGGTTCTTTTGCCCCCCCAGACCAACGACCTGACCTCGGTGCACCTGGGGGTGAAGTTCAGCTGCCGCTTCACCCTGCGCGAGATCCAGGAGCGCTGGTACTCGCTGCTCTACGACCCCGTCATCTGCAAGTGAGGGACATTTGGGGGGTCCTGGGGGGTCCTCGAGGGACTTTGGGGGGTCCTGGGAGGGTCCCACAGGTGTGGGGGGGTCGTGGGATTCAGGGGACACAGGTGACACCCATGGGACACCCATGGGACATCCGTGGGACACCCAGCAGCGCTGGTACTCGCTGCTCTACGACCCCGTCATCTGCAAGTGAGGGACATTTCGGGGCTCCTGGGGGGTCCCAGGGGTCTCAGAGGTGTGGCAGTCAGGGGACACGGGTGACAGCAGGGGACACAGGTTGACAGCAGGGGGACACGGGTGACAGCAGGGGACACGGGTGACATTGGTGTGACACCCATGGGACACCCGTGTGACACCCGAGCGCCGGGAGCTTCTGCTTGAGGAGCCCAGGAGGGTCCCAGGTGTCCCCAGGGGGGTCCCAGGGATTTGGGGACAGTCCCAGGGGTGTCCCCAATGTCCCCAGTGTCCCCAATGTCCCCAGGCTCTCGTGCCAGGCCATGGGACTGTCCCTGAGGGGTGTCCCAGGGGTGTCCCCAATGTCCCCAATGATGTCCCCAGGCTCTCGTGCCAGGCCATGCGCCAGCTGCACCCCGAGGGTTGGTGTGTCCCAGGGGTGTCCCCGATGTCCCCAATGTCCCCAATGTCCCCACTGTCCCCAGGCTGTCGTGCCAGGCCATGCGCCAGCTGCACCCCGAGGGATTAGGGTGTCACAGGGGTGTCCCCAATGTCCCCAATGATGTCCCCAGGCTCTCGTGCCAGGCCATGCGCCAGCTGCACCCCGAGGCCGTGGCCGCCATCCAGAGCAAGGTGCTGTTCAGCAAGGCCGAGGAGCAGCTGCTGACCCGCGTGCCATCGGTCAGTGCCACCAAATGCCACCTAATGTCACCTAATGTCACCTAACGTCATCCCCCTAACCCGAGTGCCATCGGTCAGTGCCACCTAGTGCCACCTAGTGTCACCTAGTGTCACCTCATGTCACCTAATGTCACCTAATGCCACCTAGTGTCACCTAATGTCACCTAGTGTCACCTCATGTCATCCCCCTGACCCGCGTGCCATCGGTCAGTGCCACCTAATGCCACCTAATGTCACCTAATGCCACTTCATGTCACCTCATGCCACCTAATGCCACCAGGACCTGCTGCAGGCCGTGTTTTACCCTGCCAGGACCTGTCCCCTGCTGTGTCCCCATGTCCCCTGCCCTGTCCCTGTGTCCCTTGGTGTCCCCTGACCTCTCCCCGTGTCCCCTGACGTGTCCCCACCTGTCCCCAGAGCCCGGTGCCGTCCCTGGACACCTTCCAGGAGCTGCTGCAGCGCCACCCGGCCGTGTTTTACCCTGCCAGGACCCCCAAGGCCCTGCAGCTGCACTGGCAGCTCCTGCGCCAGTACCACCTGCTGCAGGACCAGACAGGTGGGCAGGGGGCCTGGGGGGGCTTGGGGGGGTCCCAGAGGGATTTGGGGAGAATTTGAGGGTCCCAGAGGGAATTTGGGGGGATCCTGGAGGGGTTTTGGGGGGTCCTGGAAGGTTCAGGGACCCCCAAAGTGCAGCAGCTCCTGCGCCAGTGGCACCTGCTGCAGGACCAGACAGGTGGGCAGGGGGCTTGGGGGGGTCCTGGGGGGAATTTGGGGGGTCCTGGGGGGGGTCTCAGGGGGATTTGAGGAGTCCTGGAGGGGTTTTAGGGTGAATTTGGGGGTCCCGAGGGGGGTCCCAGGGGGGATTTTGGGGTTTTTTGAGGGGTCTGACCCCCCTGGCCCTGCAGTGCAGCCCCTGCCCAAGGGGGATTTGGGGCTCCCAGGTGGAATTTGGGTTTTTTTGGGGGGGATTTTTGGGTTTTTTGGGGTCTGACCCCCGTGGCCCCACAGTGCAGCCCCTGCCCAAGGGGGATTTGGGGTTTTTGGGGTTTTTTTGGGGGGGATTTGGGGTTTTTTGGGGTCTGACCCCCCTGGCCCCGCAGTGCAGCCCCTGCCCGAGGGGGATTTGGGTTTTTTGGGGGGTTTTTGGGTTTTTTTGGGGGGGGATTTTGGGTTTTTTTGGGGTCTGACCCCCCTGGCCCTGCAGTGCAGCCCCTGCCCAAGGGGGATCAGGTGCTGAATTTCTCCGACGCCGAGGAGCTGCTGGACGATGGCAAACTCAGGTGGGGCTTTGGGGGGTCCTGGGGGGTCCTGGGGAAAATTTGGGGAAATTTGAGGGGTCCTGGGGGGGGCTTGGAGGGGTCTGGGGGATCTGGGGGGGATTTTGGGGGGCATTGGGGGGAATTTGGGGCAGCTGGGGGGACTTGGAGGGGTCTGGGGAGAATTTTGGGGGGATTTGGGGGAAGTTTGGGGGGGATTTGGGGGTGTCTGGGGGGGTTTGGGGGGGGTTTGGGGTTTTTGGGGTCTCTGCGTCACCTCTCACCCTCCCACAGGGACGTGCGGGACGAGGTCCTGGAGCACGGTGAGAGCGCCGGGAACTTCTGTCTGTCTGTCTGTCTGTCAGAGCTGACCCTGTCTGTTTGTCAGAGCTGACCCTGTGTCTGTCTGTCTGTCCGTGCAGAGCTGACCCTGTCTGTCAGTCCATGCAGATCTGACCGTGTCTGTCTGTCTGTCTGTCAGAGCTGACCCTGTCTGTCTGTCAGAGCTGACCCTGTGTCTGTCTGTCTGTCCGTGCAGAGCTGACCCTGTCTGTCAGTCCATGCAGATCTGACCGTGTCTGTCTGTCTGTCCATCCATCAGAGCTGACCATTGCTGACCTTGTCCGTCTGTCCATCAGAGCTAACCATGTCTGTCTGTCCGTCCATCAGAGCTGACCCTGTCTCTGTCTCTCTGTCTGTCCATCAGAGCTAACTGTGTCTGTCTATCTGTCAGAGCTGACCCTGTCTCTGTCTCTCTGTCTGTCTGTCTGTCCGTCAGAGCTGACCCTGTCTCTCTGTCTGTCTGTCTGTCCGTCTGTCAGAGCTGACCGTTGCTGACCCTGTCTCTCTGTCTGTCTGTCTGTCCGTCCGTCAGAGCTGACGCTGTCTCTCTGTCTGTCTGTCCGTCCGTCAGAGCTGACGCTGTCTCTCTGTCTGTCTGTCTGTCTGTCCGTCCGTCAGAGCTGACCGTTGCTGACCCTGTCTGTCTCTCTGTCTGTCTGTCCGTCCGTCAGAGCTGACCGTTGCTGACCCTGTCTGTCTCTCTGTCTGTCTGTCCGTCTGTCAGAGCTGACCGTTGCTGACCCTGTCTGTCTCTCTGTCTGTCTGTCTGTCCGTCCGTCAGAGCTGACCGTTGCTGACCCTGTCTGTCTGTCTGTCTGTCTGTCCGTCCGTCAGAGCTGACCGTTGCTGACCGGCGCCAGAAGCGCGAGATCCGGCAGCTGGAGCAGGAGCTGCACCGCTGGCAGGTGCTGGTGGACTCCATCACAGGTGGGCACGGCCGTCCGTCCGTCCGTCTGTCCATCCCTGCGTCCATCCCTGGTCCGTCCGTCTGTCTGTCCATCCCTGGGTCCGCGTGTCCATTCCCGTGTCAATCCCCGGGTCCGTCTGTCTGTCCTTGTGTCTGTTCATCCCTGGGTCCGTCCTTGCTCATCCTCGGGTCTGGCCAAGCGTCCGTCTGTCCATCCCTGGGTCCGTCTGTTGATCCTTGGGTCTGGCTGTGTGTCCATCCCCGTGTCCGTCTGTCCATCCCTGTGTCCAGCTCCCTGTCCATCCATCTGTCCCCGTGTCCCTCTGTCCCCAGGGATGAGCTCCCCGGATTTGTCCCCATTGTCCCCTGGCTGTCTGTCTGTCCCCTCACGGTCCCTCTGTCCGTCTGTCCCAGGGATGAGCTCCCCGGATTTCGACAGTCAGACTCTGGCCGTGCTGCGGGGCCGGATGGTTCGGTACCTGATGCGCTCCCGCGAGGTGAGAGAACCCCAAAAACCCCAAAACATCCCCAAAAACATCCCCAAAACCACCCCAAAAACATCCCCAAAACCATCCCCAAAAACAGCCAAAACCACCCCGAAAACATCCCCCAAAAATACCCCAAAAACACCCCATAAAAACCCCAAAAACAGCTCAAAGACACCCCAAAAACACCCCCAAAATACCCCCAAAACACCCCAGAAACATCCCCCAAAACCACCAAAAACCACCTTTAAATACCTCACAATACCCCTGAAACATCCCCAAAATACCCAAAGCCACCCCAAAAACACCCCCCAAAATACCCAGCAATATTTCTAAACCCCAAAAAACGCCCCCAAGTACCCCAAAACCTCACCTGGGACCCCCAAATGCCCCCAGATCACCCTGGGCAGAGCCACCAAGGACAACCAGATCGACGTGGACCTGGCTCTGGAGGGCCCAGCCTGGAAAATCTCCCGCAAGCAGGGTGGGTTTGGGGTTTTTTGGGGGGATTTGGGGGTTTTTGGGGGGATTTGGGGGTTTTTGGG
The DNA here is from genome assembly GCF_028018845.1 of Melospiza georgiana. Lineage (NCBI taxonomy): Eukaryota > Metazoa > Chordata > Aves > Passeriformes > Passerellidae > Melospiza > Melospiza georgiana. Next base: position 6,703,374 of record NC_080458.1, on the reverse strand, counting down.
GTCCCCCAGGGGTTTTGGGGGGTCCATCAGGGGGTTTTGGGGTTTCTGGGATACCCTGAGGGATTTTTGGGGCCATTTTTGAGGCATTTCTATCAAATCTCCATTTCTCCACCAACCCTTTCCCCACCATTTAACCCCCTCAAAACCCCCCCAAAACCCCTCAGGGGTGGTCGGGAACCCTTTGGAATGATTGGGAATTCCCAGAAATCCCCCAAAATTCCCGAAATTCCCGAATTTTCCCCTTTTTCCAGGGGTGATCAAGCTGAAGAACAACGGGGAATTCTTCATCGCCAACGAGGGCCGGCGGCCGATCTTCATCGACGGCCGCCCCGTGCTGGGGGGCAGCAAATGGAAACTCAGCAACAACTCTGTGGTTGAGGTGAAATTGGGGGGTCCTGAGGGGATTTTGGGGGGTCCTGGAGGGGTTTGAGGGATCCTGGGGGGGGATTTGGGGGAATTTGGGGGTCCCAGAAGGGTTTGGGGGGGTTTGGGGTCGATCTTCATCGACGGCCGCCCCGTGCTGGGGGGCAGCAAATGGAAACTCAGCAACAACTCCGTGGTTGAGGTGAAATTGGGGGGTCCTGAGGGGATTTTGGGGGGTCCTGGAGGGGTTTGGGGGGTCCTAAGGGGGATTAGGGTGTTTTAAGGGGAATTTGGGGGGTCCTGGGGGGGTTTGGTGAGGATTTGAGGGGTCCTGGAGGGATTTTAGGGGGTCCTCGAGGAGTTTTGTGGTGTCCTCGAGGGGTCCTGGGGAGGATTTGGGGGAATTTTGGGGGGTCCTGGAGGGAATTTGGGGGGGTCCTGGGGGGATTTGGGGGGTCCTGGAGGAATTTAGGGGGATTTTAGGGGGTCCAGGGGGGCTTGGGGGGTCCTAAGGGGCATTTGGGGGGTTCTGAGGAGTTTTGGAGGTCCCAGGATTTGGGGAGGGGTCTCTGGAGGATTCCCAGATTTGGGGTGATTTGGGGGAGCGGTCTCTGGGGTTTTTGGAGTCTCAGGGATTTTGGGGGGGTCTCAGGGATTTTGGGGAGGGGTCTGTGGGATTTTGGGGAGGGGTCTGTGGGATTTTGGGGAGGGGTCTCTGGGTTTTTGGGGTCTCAGGGATTTTGGGGAGGGGTCTGTGGGATTTTGGGGGGGGTCTCACCGCCCTCCCCCGCAGATCGCCAGTCTCCGGTTCGTGTTCCTGATCAATCAGGAGCTGATCGCGCTGATCCGCAGCGAGGCCGCGCGCCTCGGCCACCAGTGACACCAGTACGGACCAGTACGGACCAGTATGGGAGTGGGATGGGACTGGGATGGTCCCACTGACAGCAGTGTGGGACTGGGAGCCTCCCAGTGACACCAGTATGGCACCAGTACGGACCAGTCTGGGACTGGGACAGGACTGGGATGGTCCCAGGGACACCAGTGTGGAACCAGTGACACCATTAACACCAGTATGAACCAGTGCGGGACTGGGATGGTCCCAGTGACACCAGTACAGACCAGTACGGCACTGGGAGTGTCCCAGTTTAGGACTGGGATGGTCCCAGTAACACCAGTATGGGACTGGGAGCCTCCCAGTAACACCAGTATAAATCAGTATGGGACTGGGATTGTTCCAGTTTGGGACTGGGACCATCCCAGTTTGGGACTGGAACTGTCCCAGTGCCACCAGTTTAAGACTGGGACCATCCCAGTAACACCAGTTTAAGACTGGGACCATCCCAGTGCTCCCAGTTTGGGACTGGGATTGTCCCAGTGCTCCCAGTTTGGAACTGGAGCCCTCCCAGTGATCCCAGTTTGGGCTGGGCTGAATTTCCTGGGAATTGCCCCAAAATTTCCCCCCCAAATCCCAAACTTTGGTCCTTTCCCCAAAACCAGAATTCCCGAATTTTAAAGCTCCAAAGTTTTTATTGGATTTGTTCTCAAGTTTTGTTCGTTGAAGGGAAAAATTCCCAAAAAAAAAAAAAAAAAAAAAAGAAAAAAGAAAACAAAAAAAATCCCAAAACTTGGGAAAAAAATGGAAAAAAAAAGAGGGGGGAAATTGGGGAATCTCCCAAAATTCCCAAAAAAATCCCAAAAATTTGGGGCTGGGATTGGGGTGTGGGGAGGAAATTCCTGAAATAAATTCCAGAGAAAACCCAAAAATGGTGGAGTGTGATGGGGTCAGGGGGGACAGCACAAATCCCAGAGGGAAGTCCCAAAAAATCCCAAAGGGAAATCCCAAAAAAATCCCAAATTCCAAAGGGAGAAATCCCAAATTCCAAAGGGAAATTCCAGAGGGAAATCTGAAATTCCCAAAGGGAAAAATCCCAAATATTGGGGGGGAAAATCCCAAATTCCAATGGGAAAATTCCCAAATTTCGGGGGTCAGGAATGCAGGGACCCCCCCAAATCCTACAGGGAACATCCCAAATTCCAGAGGGACATCCCAGGTGTTGGGAGACCCCAAAATCCCAAGTTTTTCCCCCCAAAATCTCAAATTTCTCCCCCCAAAATCCCAAATTTTTCCCCACAAAATCCCAAATTTCCCCCCCAAAATCCCAAATTTCCCCCCCCAAAATCCCAAATTTTCCCCCATTCGCTGCCAGCGCGAGGTCGGGGTTGGGATTTTGGGAATTTTTTGGGGGGAAAAATTTTGGGATTGGGACAAAAGGAAACCCCAAAAATCCCAGTGGGAAAAAGGGAAAAAAGGGGGGGGAAAAGAGGGGGAAAATGGGGAAAAAATGGGAAAAAAAAAAGGGAAAAAAAGGGGAAAAAAAAGGGGAATGGCACAGTGGGATCTGTAAACGTTCCCAGGATGGGACCCCAAATCCCCATCCCCAATTTTGGGGTTTTTCAGGCATTGGCCCCCTCAGGGCGGCTCCTGTGGGGCCCCGGGCGGCTCCGGGCGGCTTTGGGGCATTTGGGGTTTTCGGGGTTTTTGGGGTCCCCTGGGGGTTTGGGGCATTTGGGATTTTCGGGGTTTTTGGGGTCCTCTGGGGGTTTGGGATTCTCTGGGTTTTTGGGGTTTTTGGGCTTGTCAGGGGTTTTGGGGTTCTCTGGGTTTTTGGGGTTTTTGGGGGATTTGGGGTTCTCGGGGGATTTGGGGGTTTTGGGATTTTTGGGGTACTCAGGAGATTTGGGGTTCTCGGGGGATTTGGGGGTTTTGGGGTTTTTGGGGGTCCCCGGGGGGCGCTGGGGCTCCGGGCGGGCTCCGGCTGCTCCCGGGGGGTTCCGGCTCCGCTGGGGCGGCTGCGGGAAAAGGGGAAATGATCCCAAACCCCAAACCCTGGAAATGATCCCAAACCCTGGGAATGATCCCAAATCCCAAACCCTGGAAATGCCCAAATCCCAAACCCTGGGAATGATCCCAAATCCTGGGAATGATCCCAAACGCTGGGAAATGCCCAAGGGCTGAAATCCCAAATCCCAGTCCCAGAGAAAACCCTGATTTCCCAAATCTGGGAAGGGTGGGAGAGAAAAGGGGGGAGAAGCTGGATCCCAAATCCCAGTGCCAGTGCCTCCAGTCCTGATCCCAAACCTGATCCTGACCCCAAACCCAATCCTGATCCCTGTCCTGATCCTCCTCTCAATCCTGATCCTGACCCCAATCCTGATCCCATTCTTCCCAATCCCCATCCTGATCCAAATCCCACAACTCCCAATCCCAAACTCCATCCCTATCCCAAATCCCATCCTGATCCTGATCCCAATCCTGATCCTGTTCCAAATCCCATCCCAGATCCCAAATCCCATCCCCATCCCAAATCTGATGCTGATCCCAATCCCAAATCCCGATCCCAAATCCCATCCTGATCCTGATCCCAAGCTCCATCATGATCCCAAATCCCAGATCCAAAATCCCATCCTGATCCTCGATCCCAAATCCCGATCCCAAATCCCATCCTGATCCTCGATCCCAAATCCTGATCCCAAATCCCATCCTGATCCTCGATCCCAAATCCCAATGCCAAATCCCATCCTGATCCTCGATCCCAATCCCAAATCCCATCCTGATCCTCGATCCCAAATCCCGATCCCAAATCCCATCCTGATCCCAGATCCCAAATCCCAATCCCAGCTCCCACCCCGCAGTCCCAGCCCCACCTGTGGGCTCGGGGGTGCCTCTGAACTCTGATCCCAACCCCAATCCTGATCCCATTGCCCCCATTCCTGATCCCCATCAAAAATCCCAGATCCCAATCCCAATCCCAAATCCCAAACCCCATCCCAAATCCCAAATCCCAATCCCAGTCCCAAATCCCACAGTCCCATCCCCACCTGTGGGCTCGAGGGTGGCTCCATTGGGGCGGCACCGCCCTGGGGGGATCCTGGGGCTGATCCTGATCCCGTTGGGAATCCCGGGGGGGATCCCGGGGCTGATCCCATTGTTGTTGATCCCATTGTTGCTGATCCCATTGCTGATCCCATTGCTGATCCCATTGTTGTTGATCCCACTGTTGATCCCATTGTTGATCCCATTGCTGATCCCATTGCTGCTGATCCCGCTGTGGATCCGGGGCTGGAGCTGCAGCGGGAGCGGCTGGAATAGCTGGGCCTGGGGTGGGAAACTGCAGAGAGAGGGACTGGGAATACTGGGAACACTGGGAGTGGGACAGGGAACACTGGGAATGGGACTGGGAACACTGGGAATGGGACTGGGATTAATGGGACTGGGAGCACTGGGAATGGCATTGGGAATGGGACTGGGAACACTGGGAATGGGATTAACGGGGACTGGGATCAGTGGGAATGGGAATGGGGTTAATGGCACTGGGAACACTGGGAATGGGGTTAATGGGAGCACTGGGAACACTGGGAATGGGATTTATGGCACTGGGAGCACTGGGAATGGGATTTATGGCACTGGGAGCACTGGGAATGGGGCCGGGCTCCAAGTGGGAGACCCCAGACCTGCCCTGGCTGCACCAGGAGAAATTCCCAAGGGGTTTTCCCAGGATTTTTGTAGGATTTTCCATGGGATTTTAGCAGGATTTTCCATGGGATTTTTGCAGGATTTTCCATGGGATTTTAGCAGGATTTTCCATGGGATTTTTGCAGGATTTTCCATGGGATTTTTTGGGATTGCAACCCCACCTTGCCCGAAGGCCGGGGACATTGCCAGGGTTTTTCCCATGGGGTTTTTGGGAATCCCCAGCTGTTCTGGGACTGCAGACCCACCTTGCCCGAAGGCGCCGATGCTGCCCCTCAGGGCCTCCAGGTCGCAGCCGAAGCGCCCGGCCCGGCCCAGCTCCTCATCGAACTTGCGCTCGCTCACAAAGTGCTGGGGAACAATGGGAATTCCATGGGAACGGGAACAACGGGAATTCCATGGGAATGGGGCAGGGGAACAACAGGAATTCCATGGGAACGGGGAAAACGGGAATTCCATGGGAACGGGGAACAACGGGAATTCCATGGGAATGGGGAACAATGGGAATTCCATGGGAATGGGAACAATGGGAATTCCATGGGAATGGGGCAGGGGAACAACAGGAATTCCATGGGAACGGGGAAAACGGGAATTCCATGGGAACGGGGAACAACGGGAATTCCATGGGAACGGGGAACAATGGGAATTCCCATGGGACTGGGGCAGGAATCCCCACAGGACAGAGTGAGAATTCCCGTGGGATTTAGACTGAATTCCCACAGGATTGGGGTGGGGATTTTTATGGGATTTGGGTCAGGAATTGCAATGGGATTGGAGCAGGAATTCCCACGGGATTGGGGATGGAATTTTTATGGGATTAGGGCTGGAATTGCGGGCTCACCTTGATGTCAGCCCTCAGCTCCTGCAGCTGCTCCTCCGACATCCCCGGGGCCGCCTCCGTCAGCTCCCGCAGCGCCTCGGCCCGGCGCTGCCGCAGGGACAGCAGCTCCACTGGGGGAAATGGGGGAAAATATTGGGAATTGGGAATAAAAACTGGGAATTCAGGGATAAAACATTGGGAATTGGGGAAAAAACCCCGGAAATTTGGGATAAAACATCGGAAATTTGGGATAAAACATTGGAATTTGGGATAGAACACCAGGAGTCCTAGCCCGGCGCTGCCACAGGGACAGGAGATCCACTGGGAGAAATAGGGAAAAATTGGGATAAAAACTGGGAATTTGGGATAAAAACTGGGAATTTGGGATTAAACACCTGGAATTGGGGATAAAACATCAGGAATTTGGGATAAAACATTGGGAATCCCAACCCGGTGCTGCTGCAGGGACAGGAGATCCACTGGGAGAAATGGGGAAAAACTGGGATAAAAACTGGGAATTTGGGATAAAAGCTGGGAATTTGGGATAAAACACCTGGAATTTGGAATTCCAGCCCTGCACTGCCTCAGGGCCACTGAAATGGGAATAAATTTGGGAATTTTGGGAATTCTCCTCACTTGCTTCTGCCTTGACTTTGTCCATCTCGGCCAGCAGAGCCACCTCCCGGTCCATGAGGCTGGAGGGGGAAAAACAGGGGAAAAGTAGGAAAAAATGGGGAAAAATTGGGAAAAATGGGGGGAAAGTGGGAAAAAACAGGGAAAAATGGGGGGCAAGTGGGGAAAATCAGGGGAAAATGGGGGAAAAGTGGGAAGGGAAGGGAAAGCTCGGCAGGAATTCCGGGATTCGCCACCAGGAGGCGCCGGAGCCGCGGGAAAATCGGGAATTGGGGCTGGGAGGAGCAGGAGGAGGAATCGCTGCTCAAATCCCACAAAAATCCCCCCAAAATTCCTCAAAAATTCCCCAAAAATCCCCACAAAAGTCCCCCAAAAATCCCACCAAAATCCCTTTTCCTGTCCTCCCCCCAAGCCAGGTGGTTCCAGCCCATCCCAAACCTCCCGGAATTCCCGAATTTTGGGATTTTTTTCCAGAATTCCCTGCACAGGCACCTCTCCATCCCAAAGCCTTGGAATTCCCACTCCCAGCCCATCCCAAATTCCTGCGTTCTGAATTCCCAACCTCCCACATCCCAACCTCCCCAGAATTCCCAGATGTCCTGACCAGCTCTGGATCTCCCCGAAGGCTCCCTTCACCCTGTGCAGGGAATTCTCCACCCCAGCCCATCCCGAACCCTCAGAATTCCCATTTTTCCCCCATTTTTTTCCCTAGAATCCCCATTTTTTCACGGATTTTCCCCATTTTTGCCCCATTTTTCCTGACCAGCTCTGGATCTCCCCGAAGGCTCCCTTCACCCTGCGCAGGGAATTCTCCACCTCGTCCCTCAGCAGGGCCCTGAACCGCGCCAGGGCCACGGAGCAGCGCTGCAGGTCCTTCAGCGAGCGCTCCAGGCTGGGCCCTGCAGGGGATGGGAAATGGGGAAAAATGGGAAAAAATGGGGAAAAAATGGGAAAAATGGGATTGGAAACATTCCTGAGGGCCCCTCGGCCTTCCCCTAGTTTTTCCTGATTTTCCCCCATTTTTTATTGATTTTTCCCAATTTTTTCCTGATTTTTTTCTGATTTTTTCCTGATTTTCCCCCCATTTTTTCCTGATTTCCCCCCCATTTTTTCCAATTTTCCCCTGATTTTTCCCAATTTATTCCTGATTTTTTTCTTATTTCCCCCCGATTTTTCCCCTGATTTTTTACCACCATTTTTCCCAATTTTTCCCTGATTTTTTCTGATTTTCCCCATTTTTCCCAATGTTCTCACTATTTTCCAATTTTTTCCTGATTTTTCCCCAATTTTCTCCTGATTTTCACAATTTTTACTGGGGCTTTTTTTCCTGACTTTCCCCCTTTTTTCTGATTTTCTCCCATTTTTTCCTGACTTTTTCCCAATTTTTCCTTGAAATTCCAGAGTTCCCCACTTCTTTTTCCTGATTTTTCCCCATTTTCCCCTCCATAATTCCCATTTTTTCCCATTTTTTCCCCATTTTCTCACCCAGTTTTCTCCCCCCGGGGGATCCGGGGCTGCTCCGGGTCGGGGTCGGGGCAGGAGAATTTGGGATTCCATTGCCCAGGGCTGGGAAAGGCAAAATTCCATCAAAATCCCTCCCCAAAACCCCAAATTTCCCTCCCAAAATTCCAGATTTCCCCTCCAAAATTCCCAGATTTCCCCCCCAAATAATCCCAAACTTTTCCCCAAAATTCCCAAATTTTCCCTCAGATTTCCCCCTAAATGTGCCCAAAATTCCTCAATTTTCACTCAAATTCCCCCAAAATTCCCAAATTTCCCCCAAAATTCCCAAATTTCCCCAATTTCCTGACCTGCCCCGGGCTCAGGGAGCGACTCCAGGGATGGGGAGCGGTTGCCATGGAAACCATTGATGGAAATTCCCAAATTTTTTTCCAATTTTTCCAATTTTTCCCAATTTTCCAACTTTTCCTCCTGCCCGGGGGCTGTGGGGGAGGGGCCGGGCTGGGCTTTGGCTTTGGGTTTTTTCTTCTTGTTCTGGAAAAAATGGAGAAAATTTGGGGAAAATTCAGGTTTTAATTGGGGAAAATGGGGGGAAAATCCATATTTGAATAAGGAAAAAAGTGTGGAAAAATCATAAAAAATTGGGGGGAAAATTGGGGGGGGAAATGAGGGAAATTTGGGGGGAAATTTGGGGAAAATTTGGGGGAAAATGGGGGAAAATTTGGGTTTTCATTGGAAAAAAAATGGATGAAAAATTGGGGAAAACTTGGAGAAAAGCCATAATTTAAATGGGGAAAAAATCCATATTTTAATCAGGAAAAAATAGTGAAAAAATGGGGGGAAGAAATTAGGGATTTAAAAAAAATTGGGGATTTTTTGGGGTTTTTGGGGGATTTTGGCGTTTTTTGGGAGGGATTTTTTTGGGAATTTTTGGGATTTTTTTGGGAATTTTTGGGATTTACCTTTTTCTTCCCGGTCACCGTCCATTCCTTGAGCACCTCACTGGCATTGCCTGGGAAAAAAATGGGAAAAAATTGGGAATGAGGGAGGGAAAAAAAAGAAAAATTCCCAAACATTCCCTGCCCAAACCTCAGATTTCACTCTCAGAATTCCCAGGTTTTTGGGAATTCCAGGATTTTTTGGGAATTCTGACCCTCCATGAGGACCTGAATGGTTTGATCCCAAAAATCCCCTCCCAAATCCCTCAAAAATCTCCTCTCAAATCCCCCTCAAAATCCCTTTTCCAACCCCCAAAACTGCAGAATTTCAGCCCCAAAACTGCAGAATTTCAGCCCCAAAGCCCAGAATTTCAGCCCCCAGCCCCAGAATTCCCAGATTTTCAGAAATTCCAGGGATTTTTGGGAATTCTCACCCTCCATGAAGGCCTGCACTGCCCTGTCCACGGCGTTGTCGAAGTGCTGCAGCACCAGCACGATCTCGGTGTTGCTGCGGTTGGGAACCACCGCCCGCACCGCCTGCACCTGGGGGAAAAACAGGGAAAAATGTGGGAAAGTCATGGAAAAATCCATGGAAAATGGGGGAGAATTCGTGGGGAAAATGGGGGGAAATCAGGGGAGAAAATATGGGGAAAATCGGGGAAAAAACAGGGGGAAAATCAGGGGATAAATGGGGGAAAAACAGGAGAAAATCAGGGAAAACCGGGGGAAATCAGGGAGAAAATCAGGGAAAAAACATGGAAAATGCCTGGGAATTGTTGGGAATGTTGGGAATTATTGGGAATGTTGGAATTATTGGGAATGTTGGGATGTGGCACCTTCTCCCTCATGTTCTCGGAGGCGCCGCCCTGCGCCCGCACGGCCCCGGAGCAAGAGTCGAACACGAACCCCGAGGGATCTGTGGGGAAATCCAAATGCTGGCACTGCTGGGCACAATTAATTCCCAGAAATCCCAAATCCCAAATTCCCAAATCCTGGCACTGCTGGGCACAATTAATTCCCAGAAATCCCAAATCCCAAATTCCCAAATCCTGGCACTGCTGGGCACAATTAATTCCCAGAAATCCCAAATCCCCAAATTCCCAAATCCTGGCAGTGCTGGGCCCAATTCCCAGAAATCCCAAATCCCCAAATTCCCTGGGAATGCTGGGCCCAATTCCCAAAAATCCCAAATCCCCAAATTCCCAAATCCTGGCAATGCTGGGCCAATTCCCAGAAATCCAAATTCCCAAAATCCAATCCCCAAACTCCCTGGGAATGCTGAACCCAATTCCCAGAAATCCCTTTTTTCCTCCCCCAAATCCCCAATATTTTCCCCAAAATCCTCAATTTTCCCCCTATTTTCCCCCCAAAAATCCCTTTTTTTTTTTTTTGGGATCATCCTCAGGTTCCATCTGGATGAGAAAATGCAAATCCCCGGGGCCAGGGCTGGAATTGCCTCTCAATAATTAATTAAAGGCAAATAAAGACAAACGAGGCCCTTCCCCCTCTGGAATTGGCACTGCAGGGAAATCCTCAGGGCCAGGAAAAGTGGGAAAAATGGGGAAAAATGGGAAAAAAAATGGGAATAAAATGGGAAAAAAACTGGGGGAAAATGGGGGGAAAAATGGGAAAAAATGGGAATAGAATGGGAAAAAATGGGAATAAAATAGGAATAAAATAGGAAAAAAATGGGGAGAAAATTGGGGAAAAGAAGGGAAAAAATGAGAATAAAATGGGAATAAAATGGGAAAAACACTGGGGAAAATAGGGGGGAAATTGGGGAAGAGAAGGGGAAAAATGGGAATAAAATGGGAAAAAATGGGAAAAAATTCCCAGAAAAAACCTGGGAAAAATAGGAATAAAATTAGGAAAAATGGGAGGGAAATGGGAATAAAATAGCAAAAAATGGGGAAAATTTGGAATAAATTAGGAAATAATGGGGGGGGGGGGGGGGAGGGAAAAAATGGGGAAAAATGAGAATAAAATAGGAAAAATATGGGAAAATGCCTGGGAAAAAATGGGGGGAAACAAATGGAAAAATTCCCTGAGAATTGTGGGGTACAAAATGGGAATTTTTGGGGTTTTTTTTTTGCATTTAATTTCCTTTTTCGGGACTTTGAAAGGGAATTTTGGGCTTTTGATCCCAAAAACCTCTGGAATTCCAGGGAAATTTCCATTAAACCTCAGATCCCAAAACCCCCAAACTTTTCCTTTTTCTTCCTCCATTTCCCAGCATTTTTCCCTAAATTTCCCCACAAAATCCCAAGAAAATCCCCCAAAACCCCAAATTTCCCCTTTCCCACTTTATTTTCCATTTTTTCTTTAATTTTTCCCCATTTTATCCCCTTTTTATCCCAATTTTTCCCCCTTTTTTCCCCAATTTTCCCCCTTTTTTATCCCTTTTTTCCTCAATATTTTCCCCAATATTTTCTCCTTTTTTCCCCCATTTTTCCTTCCCTTTTTTCCTTCATTTCCCCCTTCCATCTCCAACTTTTGGGATTTTTGGGCTGAAATTCCCAAATTTTGGGGGTTTTTTTTATCTCCTACCTTGAGCTGCTGCTTCTTGGACATCTTTGGCTGCAATTCCAGAAGTTTGGAGCAGAAATTTGGGATTTTGGGGGAGATTTCCTAAGAAAAAAAATGGAAATAAATGAATAAAAAATGAATTTTAGGAGGGGGGAAAAGAATAAAAAAATGGGGAGGGAATGAAGGAGTGAAAATGAAAATTAATGGGATTTAAAAGGATAAAAATTGGAATGATAAAAAATGGAATTAAAAAATAAAAAACGGAATTAAAAGATAAAAAAATTGAATTAAAAGGTAAAAAAAATGGAATTAAAGGGTAAAAAATCCTGGAATTAAAAAGAAAAGATTTTTAAAATCTCCGGAATTAAAAGATAAAAACCTGGAATTTTAAAATAAAGGAATTAAAAATAACCTGGAATTAAAAGTTAATGCATAAATTTATCCCAATTTAATCCCAATTTTTCCCCATTTTTTCCATTTTTATTCCCATTTTTCCCAATTTTCCCCATTTTATTCTCCATATTTTCCACATTTTTCCCTTTTTTTCCTAATTTTTTCCCATTTTTTCCCCATTCCAAAGGAAAATTCCCCTGGAAAACCAAACAAAGAAAGGAAACAAAGAAAATTTTAAAAACTTCCCTTTTTTAATAGAAAACTGGGACATTCCCAAAAGTTTTTAACCAGGAAAAGCCAAGATTAATTAGGATTAATTTATTAATTAATTAAGAATGGAACAGGGAAAAAATTTGGGAATTTTCCTTTTTTTTATGGAAAAATGTTGGAAAATTCCCAAAAAAATTGGGAGATTTGGGAGGCAGGATGAATTAGCAGAGATGCAGGGTTAATTAGGATTAATTAGAATTAATTAATTAAGGGATTTAAGCAGTGAATTGTCCTCCTGGGATGAAGCTGGAAGGGGAAAAAAAATTCCATTTTATGATAGGAAACACCCCAAAATATTCCCTAAAAATTGAGGATTTGGGAGGTTGGGAAAATCAGGAATAATTAACAGAGAGCTGGGATTAATTAGGATTTGTTAATTGGGGATTTTTCCCTTTTTTTACCCAAAAATGGAATTTTTTGGACGCCAAAGAAGGAAAAATCTTATGAATATCCACAAAAAAAATTAAAAAAAACCTTGGAAATATCCCAAAATAAATCAGTATCCAAAAAAAACCCTGAAATAACCCCAAAAAGTCCTGGAATGTCCCTAAAATAGAGAAATATAAAAAAAAAAAAGAATATATTTTAATAAAACCCTGATATTCCCCTCCCTTTTTCCATTTTTTTTTTCCAGCTTGAAATTCCCAGGGAATTTTTGACCTTTTCCAGGTGAATTCCATGAATTATTCATCAACTCCAATTAAAGAATTCCCAATTTAATTCCATCCTCAGCTCAAAATTCCCTTTTATTCCCATTTTTCTAATGGAAAAATTCCCTTTTTTTTCCCTGCCCCCATCAGAATTTGGGGGATTTTCCCCTTTTTTCCAATAATTCCTTTTATTTTCCCATTTTTTCATTGGATTTGGGATCCCTTATTCCCATTATTTAATTATTGAATTATTTTGGGGATATTCCAGGGGTTTTTAGGGATATTCTTTATTTTAGGGATATTTCAGGGGTTTTGGGGGATTTTTCAGGGTTTTTTTTTGGGATATTTCATGGTATTTTTAGGATATTGATTTATTTTGGGGATATTTTTGAGGTTTTTTAGGATATTTCTTTATTTAAGGGATGTTCCAGGGGGGGGTTTGGGAATATTTTTAAATATTCCCCACAAAAAGACCCAAAAAAACCCTCAGAAACCCCTAAAATGCCTCAGACCCCACAAAAAGAGCCCCAAAAACCCCACAGAGACCCCAAAGATCCCTAAAAGTCCTCAAATGCACAAAAAAACCCCTCAGAACCCCTCACAGAACAACTCAGACCCCCTAAATCCTTATCAGGGCCCCCCAAATCCCCTCAGACTCCTCAAAAACCTCCAAAATCCCCTCAGAAATCCCCTCAGAACCCCCTAAATCCTCATCATGGCCCCCTAAATCCCCTCAGACCCCTCAAAAACCTCCAAAATCCCCTCAGAAATCCCCTCAGACCCCCCCAAATTCTCTCACAAAACTCCTGAACTGGCCCTCACTCCCTCACAAAACCCTTCAGATCCCCTCACAAAACTCCTCAGCGCCCCCAAATCCTCTCAGCACCTCCAAATCCCCTCACAAAACTCCTCAAAATCTCCAGCACCCGCAAATCCCCTCACAAAACCCCTCAGATCCACAAATCCCCTCACAAAACCCCTCAGATCCTCAACTCCCCTCACAAAACTCCTTCAGAACCCACAAATGCCCTCATAAATCCCCTCAGTGTGACCAAATCCCCTCACAAAACTCCTCAGACTCCCCCAAATCCTCTCAGCGCCCCCAAATCCCCTCAAAAAACTCCTTCAGCGCCCCCAAATCCCCTCACAAATCCCCACAGCGCCTCCGAATCTCCTCACAAAACTCCTCAGACTCCCCAAATCCTCTCAGCAGCTCCAAATCCCCTTAGCGCCTCTGAATCTCCTCACAAAACCACTCAGATCCCCCTAAATCCTCACCAGGACCCCCAAATGCCCTCAGCTCTCCCAAATCCTCTCATAAAACCCCTCAGATCCCCCAAAACCCCCTAAACTCCCCCTCACCCCCTCACAAACCCCTCAAATTCCCTCACAAGACTCCTCAGCACCCCGAAATCCCCTCAAAAAACTCCCAAACTGGCCCTCAATCCTCAAAAAACCCTCAAATCCCCTCACAGAACAACTCAGACCCCCTAAATTGCCTCACAAATGCCCTCAGTGCACCCAAATCCCCTCACAAAACTCCTTCAGAACCCCCAAATCCTCTCAGCACCCCCGAATCCCTCACAAAACTCCTCAGACCCCTCAAATCCTCTCAGCACCCCCAAATCTCCTCAGTGCTTCTGAATCTCCTCACAAAACCCCTCAGATCCCCCTAAATCCTCACCAGGACCCCCCAAATCCCCTCAGCTCCCCAATCCCCTCACAAATCCCCTCAGATCCCCCAAAACCCCCTCACAAACCCCTCAAATCCGCTCATAAAACTCCTCAGCACCCCCAAATCCCCTCAAAAAACTCCTGAACTGGCCTCAATCCCTCAAAAACCTCCAAAATCCCCTAACAGAACAACTCAGATCCCCTAAATCTCCTCACAAAACCCCTCAGCGCACCCAAATCCCCTCACAAAACTCCTCAGATCCCCCTAAATCCTCACCAGGACCCCCCCAAATTCCCTCACAAAACGCCTGAACTGGCTCTCAACCCCTCACAAAACCCTCAAATCCCTTCACAAAATCCTTAAGACCCCTAAATCTCCTCACAAATGCCCTCAGCGCCCCAGATGCCCTCACAAAACGCATTCACACCCCTCCAAATCTCCTCAGCACCTCCAAATCCCCTCAGCGCCACCAAATCACCTCACAAAATCCTTAGATCCCCCCAAACCCCTCAGAACCCCCCAAATCCCCTCATAAATTCTTTCAGCGCCCCCAAAACCCTCACAAAACTCCTTCAGACCCCCAGAACCCACTCACCCCCTCACAAAAACCCCCAGATCCCTTCACAAAACCCCTCAGACCCCTCCAAACCCCCTCAGCACCCCTAAATCCCCTCACAAAACCCCTCAGACCCCCCCAAATCCTCCCTAGCCCCCCCAAATCCCCTCAGGCCTCTCAGCCCCCCCCCTCCCCCTCACGAGACCCCGCAGTTCTGCCCCATCCCATCCCCTCCGGAGGCCCCTCCGCCCCCTCGGCCGGACTCCCCCTGCTGCCCCCGCGCCCTCCGGGGCTCCCGGGGTGTCTCAAACTCACCGAGAGCTCCCGGGGGTTTCCAGGGGTCTCTCGCCCCCCCCCGACCTCACCCGCGACGTTCCGGGAGGGGGCCGCGGCCCGGCAGAGCCCTCAGAGCGCGGCAGCCAATCAGAGCTCGGATTTCAACCGCTAGCCAATCAAAGCGTGGCGCTCTCAGTGTTTTCACCAATCAGAGCGCGGAAAAGCTTCGTTTGTCCCGCCCTCCTCCCGCCGCCATTCAGAGAGAGGAGGGGCGGGGGCGCGAGGGAGCCGCTAGCCAATGGTAGAGTGGTTTTGTCCAAAAGCCCGCCCATTCATCGCAGTGAACCAATCATATTGCTTTATTCCGAAACCACGCCCTTTATGGGTGGAGCGGCGGGTGCCGAACGTGGACGGAAACTGCCGAGAGCGGCGGAAACGCCCGAGCGCGCTCCGGGAACGGCCGAAACCGCGCGCGGCGCGGAGATCGGCAGGTCGAGGGTTCGAATCCCCGGTCAGGAGCGGCGACATTTCGGGACTCTCCAACACGGGCGACACCCCAAAAACTGAGGGGGATCGTGGGGAAATAGGGAGGGTTGAACTGGTGACACCCCCCTCAATGCGCCCCCAGCCTCATTAAGAACCCCCAAGCCCCCCCTGAGTCCCCCAGTTCCCCCATAACGCCCCCATTTTTAGGGTCCAATTCCCCCAGTCTTTGGATCAACGCCACTCATTTTTAGGGTCCAATTCCCCATTTTTGGGATCCAAAGCCCCACATTTTTAGGACCTAAACTCTCAATTTTTTAGGGTCTCATTCCCCACTTTTAAGTCCCCAACCCCCCCATTATTGGAGTCCATTCTTCCCATTTTTTAGGATTTAATTCCCCATTTTTTTGAGGTCAAATTCCCCATTTTTAGGTCCCCAACCCCTCAATTTTTGGGGTCCCATTCCCATTTTTCGAACCCACCTCCCTCTCCATTTTTAGGGTCCCATTCCCCATTTTTAGGGTTCAGTTCTCCCTCTAGTTTTAGGTCCTAAACCCCCCTATTTTTGCAGTCCCAATCCCCCCATTTTTAGGACTCAACCACCCATTTTTGGGGACCAGCCCCCCACATTATTTGAGGTTTAATTCCCCATTTTTAGGTCCCCAACCCCCACCATTTTAGGACCCAAATCCCTCCATTTTTGGGGTCCCATTCCCCATTTTTGGGACCCAAAGCCCCCCCATTTTTGGGACCAAACCCCTCCATTTTTTAAGTTTTAATTCCCCATTTTTAGATTTAATTCCCCATTTTCCCAACCCGCCCCCCCCCTTCAGTCCCCCCTCTCCCCCTCCCTCCCCTCCCCCCGCTCTGACAGCGCCTCCCGCGGGACCCCCGGGCACGCTCGGCTGGCCCGGCCGGGGGGGGCACGGCGGGGGGGGGGGGGGGACATCAATCCTGGCATGCAGCGACCGAGGGGGGGGCAGAGACATCGGGGGGGGTCCTGTCACATTTAGGGGGGGTCCAGACACATTATGGGGGGGCTCAGACACATCTGGGGGGGTCCTGACACATCTGGGGGGGTTCAAATACATCTGGGGGTGTCCTGTCACATTTGAGGAGGGTCTTGTCACATTTGGGGTGGTTCAGACACATCTCGGGGGGGGGGGGTCTTGTCACATTTAGGGGCAGTCCGGAACTATTGGGGGGGGTATTGTCACATTTAGGGGAGGTCCAGACGCATTTCGGGGGGCTCTGGGCATTTGGGGGGGATCCAGACCCATTTTCGGGGGGCACATCTATCTCCAGCATGGCAGAACCTTCTGGGGGGACTCACACACATTTTGGGGGGATTCTGTTCCATTTGGGGGGTCCAGCCCCTCCAGACCCATTTTAGGAGGGGCACATTCATCTCCCAGCCCTGTCAGAGCTTTTGGGGGGGCTCAGAGCCTTTGGGGGGGATCTCTACTCATTTTTGGAGGTCTCTCCCCATTTTGGGGGGGGTTCATCC
The DNA here is from genome assembly GCF_028018845.1 of Melospiza georgiana. Classification (NCBI taxonomy): domain Eukaryota; kingdom Metazoa; phylum Chordata; class Aves; order Passeriformes; family Passerellidae; genus Melospiza; species Melospiza georgiana. Next base: position 6,686,292 of record NC_080458.1, on the reverse strand, counting down.
CCATTTCGGGGTCCCTCCCAGCCCATCTCCCTCCCCTCCCCCCCGCTCCCCTCCCTCCCATCGATCGGGAGCGAATCCCGGGATTTGGAAATGTCAGGATTTGCCTGGGATCGATCGGGGGGGGGGCGGGACCCTCCTGCTGCCCCTCCCCCCCCAACCCAGCCCAGGGCGGGATCTGGGGCGATTTTGGGGCGATTTAGGGATTTGGGGTCGATTTTAAGGCGATTTGGGCGATTTGGGGGCAATTTGGGGAGGGAGGAATTTGGGGTCCATCCCCTTCCCCCCAGCAATGGGGAACCCCCAAACCCTCCCGTCCTTTGCGGAGGACGGGGGGTTCCAGCACCCCCCAATACCCCGAAATGGGGCTGGGGGACCCCAAAATGGGGCTGGGGGGACACAGTTGTGCATTTACACACCTGTGCACACTCAGCCCGTCCCCCCCCACAGCTCTGCTCAAATGTCAGCGCTCGGCGGCGTCACACCCCCCCCCCCCCCAACCCCGGCTGCGGGAATTGGGATCAACAGCAGCTGAATCCCAAATAACCCATCCCGAATAATCCATCCCGAATAACCCATCCTGAAATCCCAAATAACCCATCCTGAATAATCCATCCCGAATACCCATCCCAAATAACCCATCCAAATCAAATCCCAAACCCATCCCAAATAACCCATCCCAAATAACCCATCCTGAATAACCCATCCCGAATAACCATCCCAAATAAGCCACCCTGAAATCCCAAATAACCCATCCAAATAACCCATCCCGAATAATCCATCCGAATAACCCATCCCAAAATAACCCATCCCAAATAGATCCTGAATAACCCATCCTGAATAATCACCCTGAAAATCCCCAAATAGCCCAAATGCCAAATAACCCATCCTGAATAATCCATCCCAAAAATCCCAAATAACTCATCCCAAATCCCAAATAGCCCATCCCAAATAACCAATCCCAAAGAACAGATCCCAAATCCCAAAGAACCCATCCAAAGAACCAATCCCAAATAACCCATCCCTAATAACCCATCCCAAATCCCAAAGAAGGAATTCCTAATAGTTAATCCTGAATAATTAATCTTAAATCCCGAATAAATGGGATTTAACTCAGTCCTGATCGTGAGGGGGGGCAGAAATCCTAAATAAACACCCCACCCTAATTGGAATTCCTGTCACCTCCTGAATCCCAAAGAATGAATCCCAAATAATTAATCCTAAATAATTAATCCTAAATAAACAATCTTAAATACCAAATAAATGGGATTTAACCCTGTCCTGACTGCTCAAAAATCCTATAAAAAACCCCTGAGCGCCCCCCCCGCCCTAATTGGAATTCCCGACACCTCCCAAATCCCAAATCCCGAATAAAGGAATCCCAAAGAATGAATCCCAAAGAATGAATCCTAAATTAGGAATCCTAATTAATGAATCCCAAGTAAATGGGATTTAAATGCATAGGGGGGGAGGAAATCCTAAACCCCCCCCCCGCCCTAATTGGAATTCCTGACACCTCCTGAATCCCAAATCCCGAATAAAGGAATCCCAAAGAATGAATCCCAAATAATTAATCCTAAATAATTAATCCTAAATAAATAACCTTAAATGCCGAATAAATGGGATTTAACCCAGCCCTGACCACGGGAGAGGGGGGAAAATAAATCCTAAAACTCCCCCCCCGCCCTAATTGGAGCTGTCGGCACCTCCTGAATCCCAAATCCCAAAGAATGAATCCCAAAGAATGAATCCTAAATGAGGAATCCCAAAGAATGAATCCTAAATAAGGAATCCTAAATAATGAATCCCAAATAAATGGGATTTAAACGTGGGGGTTGGAAATAAGTCCTAAACCCCCCCCCGGGGAAAAACCCCCCCGCCCTAATTGGGGATGTATCGGGGCTCCCGACACCTCCTAAATCCCAAATCCCAAAGAATGAATCCTAAATAGGGAATCCTAAATAAATGGGATTTAAACTGCGGGGTGGAAAATAAATCCTAAAATAAATCCTAAACCCCCCCACCCCGGGAGAGCCCCCGCCCTAATTGGAATTCCCGGCACCTCCCGAATCCCAAATCCAAAGAATGAATCCCAAATAAGGAATCCCAAATAAGAAATCCTAAATGACGAATCCCAAATAAACGGATTTAAACGTGGGGGTTGGAAAAATAAATCCTAAAAAACTCCCCGGGAGAACCTAATTGGAATTCTCGGCACCTCCCGGATCCCGAGTAAACGAACCCGAAATGACAAATCTAAATGCCAAATCCTAAATGATGGATCCCAAATGAGCGGCGCTGGCCGCGGGTTTAACCCGACCCCATCCATCTCCCGGCCCGAGCGGGGGAGGGAAAAATAAATCCTAAAAACCCCCCGGGAAAAGCCCCCGCCCTAATTGGGGCTGCGGACACCGCCTGAATCCCAAATGCCGGGGCAGGAATCCAAATGAGGAATCCCAAATGAGGAATCCCAAATAAACGGGATTTAAACGTGGGGGGTGGAAAATAAATCCTAAAATAATCCTAAAAAACCCCCCCGGGAAAAGCCCCTCCGCCCTAATTGGAATTCCCGGCACCTCCCGAATCCCAAATCCCAAGAATGAATCCCAAATGAGAATCCCAAATGATGAATCCCAAATAAACGGGATTTAAACGCAGGCGGGGAGGGGAAATAAATCCTAAATAAATCCTAAACCCCCCCCCCGCCCTAATTGGGGCTGCAGACACCGCCTGAATCCCAAATGCCAGGGAAGGAATCCTAAATGAGGAATCCCAAATGAGGAATCCTAAATGAGGAATCCCAAAGAATGAATCCTAATTAATGAATCCTAATTAATGAATACTAAATAAATGGGATTTAACCGGGGAAGGGGGGGATAAATCCTAACCCACCCCCCCCCCCGCCCTAATTGGAATTCCCGGCACCTCCCGAATTCCAAACCCCACAGAATGAATCCCAAAGAATGAATCCTAAATGAGGAATCCCAAATGAGGAATCCTAAATGAGGAATCCCAAATAAACGGGATTTAACTCGGTCCTGACCGCAGGGGAGGGAAATAAATCCTGAAAAACGACCCCAAGAGAGCCCCCTCCGCCCTAATTGGAATTCCCGGCACCTCCTAAATCCCAAATCCCAAAGAAGGAATCCTAAAGAAGGAATCCCAAGAGCGAATCCTAAAGAATGAATCCTAAATAAACGGGATTTAACCGTGGACGGGAGGGGGGAATAATCCCAAAAACCCCCCCGAGAGAGCCCCCCCTGCCCTAATTGGGATGGATCCCCCACCGACCCAGATCCAAATAACCAACCCCAAATAACCAATCCCAAATAACCAACCCAAATAACCCAACCCCCCAAATAACCACCCCAAATAACCAATCCCTAACCAACCCCAAATAACACCCAACCCCAAATAACCAACCCCAAATAACCAATCCCAAACCAACCCCAATCACCAACCAAATAACCCAACCAACCCCAATAACCAACTCCAAATAACCAACCCCAAATAACCCAACCCCAAATAACCCCAATACCCCCAAATAACCAATCCCAAATAACCAACCCCAAATAACCAACCCATCCCAAATAACCAACCCAAATAACCAACCCCAAATAACCAATCCCAAAGAAGGAAAATAACCAATCCCAAAGAAGGAATCCCAAATGTTTAATCCCAAATGTTTCATTCCGAATCCCAAATAAACGGGGTTTAACCGGTCCTGATCGCGTGGGGCGGGGGGGATCCTACAACCAGCGTGGCCCCCTCAATGTCCCCAATATTGTCCCCCGACAATGTCCCCCCACTGGCCCCCCATGTCCCCCATTGCCTCTCAGTGTCTCCCCCAGTGTCACCCCAATGTCCCCGCAGTGTCCCCCGTTATCCCCCTTATTGCCCCCCCAGTGTCACCCCAATGTCCCCGCAGTGTCCCCCATTATCCCCCTTATTGCCCCCCCCAGTGTCCCCTCGGTGCCCCCCCCGTGTCACCCCAGTGTCCCCCATTATCCCCCTTATTGCCCCCCCAGTGTCCCCTCGGTGCCCCTCCCGTGTCACCCCAGTGTCCCCCCAGGGCTGTCACCCCCCCTTGAATCTGTCACCCTCCCCAGTCTGTCCCCTCCCGACCTGTCACCCCCCGAATTGTCCCCCCCATGTCCCCCCCGGATCTGTCACCCCCGCTCTGTCACCTCCATGTCCCCGTCGCGATTTGTCACCCCTGAATCTGTCACCCCCGTGTCTTCCCCCCGATCTGTCACCCCCGGATCTGCCCCCCCATTTCCCCCCTCTCCCATTTGTCACCCCTCAATCTGTCACCCCCCGATTTGTCACCCCCATATCCCCCCTCCCTTTGTCACCTCTGGATCTGGATCTGTCACCGCCCCCCCACCCCCGTTCTGTCCCCCTCCGATCTGTCACCCCCATTTCCCCCCCCACCCCGGGCCTGTCACCCCCCGATTTGTCACCCCCATGTGCCCCCTCCCTCATTTGTCACCCCTGAATCTGTCACCCCCCCCCCCAGTTCTGTCACCCCTCCGCCGATCTGTCCCCCCCCCCGCTCCCGGTGTGTCCTGGGTGGCAGCTGGGGACCGAGCTGGGGACAGAGCCGGGGACAGAACCACGGACAGAACCACGGACAGAGCCGGGGACCCGAGGTGGTGGCGCTGTCCCCGCCGTGGGGACACGGAGCCGATGCGTTATTCATGGGCTGGGCCCGGCCGCCACCGCGGGGGGGGCGATGTCGCCTGTCCCCAACACCCCCCCCCGGCACCGAGAGCGTCTGTGGGGGACACAGAGGTGACAAAGGAGGGGGACACCATTGTCACTTGTCCCCAAACCCCCCCTGAGGGTCTGGGGGGACACAGAGGTGGCAAAGGAGGGGGACACCATTGTCACTTGTCCCCAAACCCCCCCTGAGGGTCTGGGGGGACACAGAGGTGGCAAAGGAGGGGGACACCATTGTCACTTGTCCCCAAACCCCCCCTGAGCGTCTGGGGGGACACAGAGGTGACAAAGGAGGGGGACACCATTGTCACCTGTCCCCAAACCCCCCCTGAGGGTCTGGGGGACACAGAGGTGACAAAGGAGGGGGACACCATTGTCACTTGTCCCCAAACCTCCCCTGAGCGTCTGGGGGGACACAGAGGTGGCAAAGGAGGGGGACACCATTGTCACTTGTCCCCAAACCCCCCCTGAGCCTCTGGGGGGACACAGAGGTGACAAAGGAGGGGGACACCATTGTCACTTGTCCCCAAACCCCCCCTGAGCGTCTGGGGGGGACAGAGATGGCACAGCGGGGAGGGAAACTGAGGCACGGATGGGACGGACCCACGCAGAAGGGGGCGAGACCCCCCCAAATCCGGTGTCACCAACCGAGGGACCCCAAAAATGCGACCGGACCCCCCAAATCGGGTGCCACCAATTGAGGGACACCAAAAATGGGGCTGAGACCCCAAATTCGGTGACACCAAATGAGGAACTTCAAAAATGTCCCCGAATCTGGTGACACCAAATGGGGGACCCCAAAAACGGGACTGAACCCCCCCCAAATCGGGTGACACCGACGGAAGGACCCCAAAAATGTCCCCAAAACCCCTCAAATCCCAGCGCCACCAAATGTGGGACCCCAAAACTGAGACCGACCCCCTCAAACCACAGTGCCACCAACCAGGGGACCCCAAAAATGGGGCTGAGAGCCCAAACTCAGTGACATCGAGTGAAGGACCCCAAAAATGTCACCAAGCCCCCCCAAACCCCGGTGCCACCAACCAAGGGACCCCAAAAAACGGGAGCGAACCCCTCAAGGGACCCGAAATTGTCACCAAACCCCCCCAAACCCGAGTGCCACCAACCGAGGGACTCCAAATCTGTCCCCAAATCGGGTGACACCAAATGGGGGACCCCAAAAATGTCCCCAAACCCCCCCCCCCACGCTCCCCCTCTGTCCCCCACCCCCCTAATTAGCGCTTCCCCCTCTCCTCGCCGCTAATTAATTCTCTCATTAAGGCCGAGGCCACACGCGGGGGTGGCGGTGGCACCGCTGTCCCCTCAATGTCCCCAAGCCGGCCGTAAATCCTGAGCGGGAATCGCGACAGAGCCGCGATTGTCGCGATTGTCGCGATGGATTGTCCCCAAGGGACAGGGAGGGGGAGAAATGGGCGTGGGAGGGGAGAAAATGGGGAAAAATCGGTGGGAAAAATAAAAAAAATGGGTAAAAAACAGATGGGAAAAATAGAAAATTAATTTAAAAATGCATGGGAAGCATAGGAAGGGGTAAGAAATAGGTGGGGGAAAAAATGGGCGAAAATGGTGGGAAAAATAAAAAAAAATGGGTAAAAAATAGGTGGGAAAATAGAAAAGGGGTAAGAAATAGGTGGGGAAATAAAAAATGGGGGAAAATGGTGGGAAAAATAAAAAAATGGGTAAAAATAGGTGGGAAAATAGAAAATAGGTAAAAAATAGGTGGGGAAAATAGGAATGGGTAAAAACCTCATGGAAAATATAGAAATGGGTAAAAAATAGGTGGGAAAATAGAAAATGGGTAAAAAATAGGTGGGAAAATAGAAAATGAATAACAATATATGGGAAGCATAGGAATGGGTAAGAAATAAGTGGGGGAAAATAGAAAATAGGTAAAAAATAGGTGGTAAAAATAGGAATGGGTAAAAATCACATGGAAAATATAGAAATGGGTAAAAATAGGTGGGAAAAGGGGTAAAAAATACATGGGAAATATAGGAATGGGTAAAAAACACATGGAGAAAAGAAAATGGGTAAAAAGTAGGTGGGGAAAATAGAAAATTCATAAAAGAGCACATAGGAAACATAGAAATGGGTAAAAATAGGTGGGAAAATGGAAAATGGGTAAAAAAATACGTGGGCAACATAGAAATGGGTAAAACCACGTGGGAAATGTAGAAAATTCATTTAAAAAGCACACAGGAAACGCAGAAAAAAGCACCAAAAAATCCATGTTTGAATGCACGGGAAAGGCAGGAAATGCACCCGAAATACAGCCAAAATACACTGAAAATACACCTAAAATTCACTGAAAATACACCTAAAATACAGCTAAAATACACCTAAAATACACCTGAAATACACTGAAAATACACCTAAAATACAGCCGAAATACACCCAAAATACACTGAAAATACACCTAAAATACACCTAAAATACACTGAAAATGCACCTAAAATACACCTAAAATACACTGAAAATACTCTGAAAATGCACCTAAAATACAGCCAAAATACACCCAAAATACACTGAAAATACACCTAAAATACACAAAAAATACACTGAAAATACACCTGAAGTACACTCACACACACACGAACACATGGATGCACACGCGTGCTCAGTGCTGGCACATGCATGGAGTGAGCACACGTGGGATTTGCACACGCACAGGGTGAGCACGGACAGAGCTCACACCCACCCAGAGCTCACACGCATTCACACACGGGATGCACACGTGAACAGAGCTGGCACACACGGGATCACACACGTGGCCTGAGCTCACACTCACACACAGACGGGGCACACACGTGAACGGAGATCTCACACACACAGAGCTCACGCACACAGGATCACACATGTGGCCTGAGCTCACACTCACACACAGACGGGGCACACACGTGAACGGAGATCTCGCACACACAGAGCTCACACTCACACACAGGATCACACACACAGGATCACACACACATGGCCTGAGCTGACACACGGGACTGTCATACAAGATGCACACACGTGCACAGAGCTCACACACAGAACTTGCACACAGGATCACACACGCAAGGCCTGAGCTCACACTCACACAGAGCTCACACTCACACAGAGCTCACACTCACAGCCTGAGCTCACACACGTGCACAGAGCTCACATTTAGTGCAATCCAACACTCACACACAGATCACACACAGGATCACACACAGGATCACACACAGGATCACACGTGCACAGAGCTCACACACAGATCACACGCAGAATCACACACAGAACCAGACGTGCACAGAGCTCACACGCAGGATCACACACAGACACAGGATTACACACAGAACTTGCACACGGGATCACACGCATGGCCTGAGCTCACACACAGGATGCACAGACATGCACGGCGCTCACACTCACACGGAGCTCACACTCAGAACTCTCACAGGAGGATGCACACGCGTGGCCTGAACTCACACACACACACACAGAGCTCACACTCACACAATGCACACACAGCCTGAGCTCACACACGGGATCACACTCACAGAGCTCACACAGAGCTCACACATGGGATCACACTCACAGAGCACACACTCACACAATGCACACACAGGGCTCACAGACACACAGAGCACACACACAGAACTGTCGCACAGGATCACACACACACAGAGCTCACACTCACACAATGCACACACAGCCTGACCTCACACACACACAGAGCTCACACACAGGATCACACTCACAGAGCTCACACGGAGCTCACACACACACACACACACACACACACAGTTCACACAGGCCCTGAGCTCACTCACTTGCAGAGCTCACACTCACACCTGCCCGGGCCCTTCACTCTCACACCTGCACACTCACACCTGCACACACTCCCCATGCACACTCACACCTGCACACACTCCCCATGCACACTCACACCTGCACATCCACCTTGCACACTCACACCTGCACACACTCCCCATGCACACTCACACCTGCACACACTCCCCTTGCACACTCACACCTGCACTCACGCCTGGCCAGGCCCTGCACACTCCCCGTGCACCCACAGGATCCCCCCGCAGCCGTGCAGACCCCACGTGTGCCCCCCCACTCACACGCGTGTGCAAACCCCCCCAGCTCCCTCCTGTGTGGGACCCCCGGTACCGGGGCTGTCCCCGAGCCCCGGGACGGCCCCAAACCCGCTGTGCCCCATCCCCACGGCCTCGCACACCGGTTGCACACCCGTTGCACACTCACCCCCCCGTGCCCCCCCCGGCGCCGGCCCCTCCCCGCCCCCGCCGTGCCCGGGGCCGTCGGGCGGGGCGGGCGGAGCGGGAGCGGGAGCGGGAGCGGGAGCGGAGCGGGGCTCGCTGCGGGCGCGGCGGCGGCACCGGCCGCAGGTACCGGCGGGGGGGGGACCCGGGACGGCGGGGGGACCCCCGGGAGATCCCCCCGGTGCTGCCGCCCGGGCCGGACCCGCGGGACACGGCGGGGACAGCGCGGGGGGACAAAACCGGGGGGACAACCGGGGGGTGACAACCCCTAAGGGACGATCCCGGGGGGACAAAATCGAAGGGACAATCCCGAGGGGACAATTCGGGGGGGACAATCCCGAGGGACAATCCCGGGGTGACAATCCCGAGGGACAATCCCTGGGGGGACAATCCCGGGGGTGCCGCTCCCCGCGCGTCACTCACGGGAACTTGGGGAGAAGTTGCCCCGCGCGTCGTGGCGGGGCCATCGCGGCTCCATCCATCCCGGTTCCATCCCGGTTCCATCCCGGCTCCATCCCGGCTCTGGTCACGCTTCCATCCCGTTTCCATCCCGGTTCATTCCCGGTTCATTCCCGGTTCCATCACGATTCCACCCCGGGTCCGGTCGCGGCTCCATCCCCGGTTCCATCGCGGTTCTATCCCGGTTCTGTCCCGGTTCCACCCCGCCCTGGTGCCGGTTCTGTCCCGGTTCCGGTGGCGGCTCCCTGGCGGCTCCATCCCGGCTCCGGTTACATCACCAGCTCCCACCCCGGCTCCGGTCCTGGCTGCTGCAGGAGCTCCGCTCTGACTCCGTGTCCGGCTGCGCTCCCAGCCCGTGCCCGCCTCCGCTCCCGGTACCGGCTCCGGCTCCTTAGCACTTCTAGCTCCGGTACCGGCTCCGGCTCCGGCTCCTTAGCACTTCTAGCTCCGGTACCGCCTCCGGCTCCTCCAGCCCCGCCGGCTCCGCTCCGTCCCCTCCGCCAGCGCCGCTCCCGGCCCCGCCCGCGGCCCCAGCCCCGCCGCCGGTCCCGTCCTCGGCCGCAGCCCCAGCCCCGCTCCCGGTGCCGCCGCCGGCTCCGCCCGCAGCCCCGGCCCCGTTCCCGATCCCATTCCTGGATCCCGATCCCATCCCCGATCCCATTCCCGGCCCCGTCTCTGCTCTGGGTCCCATCCCCGGCTCCGCCCGCAGCCCCGGCCCCATTCCCGATCCCATTCCTGGGCTCGTCTCAGTTCCCGATCTCATTCCCGGCTCCCGATCCCATTCCCGATCCCGTTCCTGACCCTATTACCGGCTCCTGATCCCGATCCCATTCCCGGCCCCGTGTCTGCTCTGGGTCCCATCCCCGGCTCCACCCGCAGCTTCTCCGGCCTCAGCCCCATCCCCGCTCCCAATCCCATCCTCGGCCCCATCCCCTCGCTGCGTTTCACCCCCGGCTCCACCCGCAGCTGCAGCCGCTGTCCCCATCCCTGTCCCTGTCCCCATCCCTGTCCCCGTCCCCGTCCCTGTCCCCACCAACTCCAGCTCCATCCCCGCTCTGTCCCCATCCCCATCCCCTAATCTGCCTTTCCCCCCTCTCCCACCGCCACCAGCAGCCCCATCCCTGTCCCCATCCCATTCCCAGCCCCATCCTTGTCCCCTTCCCTGTCCCCATCCCTGTCCCCATCCCCATCCCATTCCCAGCCCCATCCCTGTCCCCATCCCATCCCCATCCCCATCCCATCCCTACCTCATCCCCATCCCATCCCTGCCTCATCCCCATCCCCGTCCCCTCCCCGTCCCCTCCGTCTCTCCGCTCTCCCCGGGCGGCCTCCCGCCGTCTCCGCCGCTCGCCACCATCGCTCCCAAGGGCGACGAGGACCTGCTGGCGCTGGCGGCGTCGCGGCTGAGCCGCAGGAAGCGGGTGGCCGGCGTGGCCATCGGCGTGGCCATGCTGCTGCTGCTGCTCGTGGCCATCCCGCTGCTGGTGCACGGCTCCAAGGCGGCCGCGCACTACGAGATGCTGGGCAGCTGCCGCATGGTCTGCGACCCCTACCCCGAGCTGCCCCCGGCCGCCGCCGCCTCCCCGCCGCCCTTCCTGCCCGGGGCTAAGGGCGAGCCGGGCCGCAAGGGCCGCTCCGGGCTCCGCGGGCCGCCGGGGCCGCCGGGGCCGCGGGGACCCCCGGGGGAACCGGGCCGGCCGGGCCCGCCGGGACCTCCGGGGCCGGGCCCGGGCGGGTACATCCCGTCCTTCTACAGCCCCAAAATCGCTTTCTACGCCGGCCTGAGGAAGCCGCACGAGGGCTACGAGGTGCTGCGCTTCGACGATGTGGTGACCAACGTGGGCAACTACTACGAGCCCTCGAGCGGCAAATTCACCTGCCCCCTGCCCGGCATCTACTTCTTCACCTACCACGTCCTGATGCGCGGCGGGGACGGCACCAGCATGTGGGCCGACCTGATGAAGAACGGGCAGGTAACGGGAGCCCCGAGCCCGGTTTGTGGTTTTGGTTTTCAGCCCTGGTTTTCATTCCTTTTGCAGCCCCGGGTTTGGTTTTCAGCCCTGGTTTTCGCTCCATTCGCAGCCCCGGGTTTGGTTTTCAGCCCTGATGTTCACTCCCTGCTTTGCACCCCTCGGATTTCATCCCCTGCTTTGCACCCCCCGGTTTTCCCCCCTGATTTTGAGCCCCTGGTTTTCTTCCCCCACTTTTCACCCCACGAGCCCCCAGCCCGGTTTTTAGTCCTGCTTTGCAGCCCCCACTTTTCACCCCCCGGGTTTCACTCCCTGGTTTTTATTCCCAGTTTTCAGCCCTGGTTTCGGTTTTCACCCCTGATTTTCACTCCCTGCTTGGCAGCCCCGGTTTGCACCCCTGGATTTCACTCCCCGGTTTTCCCCCCTGGTTCTCAGCCCCGGTTTTCTTCCCCCGCTTTTCACCCCTGATTTTCACTCCCCCATTTGCAGCCCCGGTTTTGGTTTTCAGCCCCGGTTTTGGTTTTCATCCCCTGGTTATCAGCCCCAGTTTGCACCCCTGGATTTCATCCCCTGGTTTTGAGCCCCAGTTTTCATCGCTCGGTTTTCCCCCCTGATTTTGAGCCCCTGATTCTCAGCCCCGGTTTTCACCCCTGATTTTCACTCCCCCATTTGCAGCCCCGGTTTTTAGCCCCGGTTTTCACCCCCCGGTTTTCACCCCCTGCTTTTCATTCCCAGTTTTCAGCCTTGGTTTCAGTTTTCACCCCTGATTTTCACCCCCCCCCCCCGCTTTTCCCCCCTGATTTTGAGCCCTGCTTTTCATCCCTGCTTTTCATCTCTCGGTTTTCACCCCTGATTTTGAACCCCTGGTTCTCAGCCCCGGTTTTCTCCCCCGACTTTTCACTCCCCGATTTTCACCCCCCGAGCCCCCAGCCCGGTTTTCACCCCTCAGTTTTCACTCCCCGGTTTGCATTCCCAGCTTTCACCCCTGATTTTCACTCCCTGCTTTGCAGCCCCCGCTTTGCATCCCTGGTTTTCAGCCTCGGGGGTTTTAGCCCCGGTTTTCAGCCTCTGTTTTCACCCCTGGTTTTCACTCTCCAGTTTTCACTCCCCGATTTTCACCCCTGGTTTTCACTCTCCAGTTTTCACTCTCCAGTTTTCACCCCTGGTTTTCACTCCCCCGTTTTCCAGCTCTGTTTTTTCAGCAGTCTCAGGGTTGTTGTTTTGGCCCACGGTGCTTTTGCTGTTTTGTTTTGGGTGATTTTAGATTCTCACCCGGGTTCAATCCGTTCGTGATTTCCCATCCTCGGCTCTGCTCCATCCCAAATCCCCACATCCCATTTCCCCCATCCAATCCTCCCCCAAATTCCCATCCTCCTTTTCCCATTCCCTGATTTCTCACTCCCAGTTCCTCCCCATTCTCCCATTCCATCCCAAATTCCCATCCAATCCCCTCCATCCCTGGTTCATCCCCCCACAGCCCCATTCCCATTTTCTCCATCCCAGATTTCCCATTCTCATTTTCTCCATCCCAGATTTCCCATTCTCATTTTCTCCATCCCTGATTTCCCATTCCCATTTTCTCCATCCCTGATTTCCCATTCCCATTTTCTCCATCCCAGATCCCCACATCCCATTTCTCCCATCCAAACCCCCAAATTTCCACCCTCCTCCCCCTCATCCCTGATTTCCCATTCCCAGTTCCTCCACCTTTCCCAGTCCCCAAATCCCATTTCCCCCATCCAATCCCATTTTAAATTCCCATTCCCTGATTCCCCATCCCCAGCTCTGTTCCTCCCCAGTCCCACATCCCATTTTCCTCATCCAATTCTCTCCCAAATTCCCATTCCTGATTCTCCTGATCCCATTTCCCCATCCAATCCTGCCCAAATTCCCATTATTTCTCCCCATTCCCAGTTCCCAATTCCTCCCCAATCCTGCCACAAATTTCCCCTCAATCCTGCCCAAGCTCCCACTCTTTCCCCTCTCAAATTCCCATAATTTTCCCCCTCAAATTCCCATATTCCCCCCCCCAAATTCCCACCCTTTCCCTCCTCAAATTCCCATTTTTTCCCTCTCAAATTCCCATAATTTTCTCTCCAAATTCCTACTCTTTTCCCCCCACTCTTTCCCCCCCACTCTTTCCCCCCCAAATCCCCATATTTTCCCCCCAAAATTCCCATATTTTTCCCCCCCAAATTCCCATATTTTCCCCCCCAAATTCCCACATTTTTACCCCCAAAATTCCCACATCTCCCCCCCAAATTCCCATTCCCTTTTTTCCCATCCCAGATTCCCTTTGTTCGCTCATCCCGGACTTTTCCCATCCATTAATTCCGGGAAAATCCAAGAAAAACAAACAAGGATTGATCTGGGGAGGGGTCCCTGGGGGGTTCCAGGGTCGTGGGCAGCAATGAGAGACCCCCAACCCCCCCAGAGACCCCCTGGGAACGGGGAGGGGGAGAAACTGGGAATGAGGGGGGGATTGGGATTGGAAATGGGATTTGGGATTGGAGAATTTGGGATGTGGGAGGATGGGGGAAAATAGGGGAAAAAAAAGGGAATTTGGGGGAGATTGGGAATGGGATTTGGGATTGGGAATGGGGAATTTGGGATGTGGGAAATGGGGGAAAAAAGGGAATTTAGGGGGGGTTGGATGGCGGAAATGGGATTTGGGATTGGGAATGGAAAATAGGGGAATGGAGGAAAGAAAGGGAATTTGGGGGGGATTGGGGGGGATTTAGGGTGGGATTGGATGTGGGAAATGGGATTTGGGATTGGGGATGGGAAATCTGGGGAAGAATGAGAATTTGGGGGGCATTGGATGGGGGAAATGGGATTTGGGATTGGAGAATTTGGGATGAGGGTGAGGAGGATGGGGGAAATGGGGGGAAAAGGGAATTTGGGGGGGAATTGGATGGGGAATCAGGGATGTGGGATTGAGAATGGGGAACGGGGGAAAGAACAGGAATTTGGGGGGGATTGGAGGGGAATTTGGGGGGATTGGATGTGGGAAATGGGATTTGGGATTGGGAATGGGGGATTGGATGGGAATTTGGGGGGATTGGATGCAGGAAATGGGGTTTGGTGCCTTGGGGGGGGACCAGAATTGGGGAGTCAGGAAAGGAGCCAGAGATGGGACCTGGGGGGGTTGGACAGGTGGGGATGGTGCCAGGTGGGGATGGTGCCAGGTGGGGTCAGTGCCAGGTGGGGTCGGTGCCAGGTGGGGTCAGTGCCAGGTGGGGTCAGTGCCAGGTGGGGTCGGTGCCAGGTGGGGATGGTGCCAGGTGGGGATGGTGCCAGGTGTCAGTGCCAGCTGGGGTGGGCGACAGCTCTGTCCCCCCTCTGCCAGGTGGGGTCCCACTGATCTCAGTGGGGTCCCCCATTCCCTCCCTTGGTGGGCGCCAGTGCCAGGTGGGGTGGGTGCCATGAGGTGCCAGTGCCAGGTACGGTGGGTGACACCCGTTATCAGTAACAGCTGGAGTGGGTGACATTTGGCATCAGTAACAGCTGGGGTGGGTGACACACCATGTCAGTGCCAGCTGGGGTGGGTGACACATGGTGTCAGTAACAGGTGGCACGGGTGCCACACGGCGCTGGTGCCAGGTGTGGTGGGTGCCAGGGGGTGCCGGTGCCAGCTGGGGTGGGTGACACACGGTGTCAGTAACAGGTGGGGTGGGTGCCAGGGGGTGCCCATGCCAGCCGGGGTGGGTGACAGCCCCCTTGGCAGGTGCGTGCCAGCGCCATCGCCCAGGACGCCGACCAGAACTACGACTACGCCAGCAACAGCGTCATCCTGCACCTGGACGTGGGCGACGAGGTGTTCGTCAAGCTGGACGGGGGCAAAGTGCACGGGGGCAACACCAACAAATACAGCACCTTCTCGGGCTTCATCATCTACCCCGACTGAAACCGGGACCCCCGGGACACCCCAATAACCGGGACCCCCCAAATACAGCACCTTCTCGGGCTTCATCATCTACCCCGACTGAGCCCGGGACCCCCGGGACACCCCAATAACCGGGACCCCCAAATACAGCACCTTCTCTGGCTTCATCATCTACCCCGACTGACCCCCCAAATTCCAGAACCTTCTCTGGCCTCATCATCTACCCCGACTGACCCCGGGACCCCCGGGACACCCCAATAACCGGGACCCCCAAATACAGCACCTTCTCGGGCTTCATCATCTACCCCGACTGAGCCCGGGACCCCCGGGACCCCCGGGACACCCCAATAACCGGGACCCCCCAAATACAGCACCTTCTCTGGCCTCATCATCTACCCCGACTGACCCCAATTCCAGAACCTTCTCGGGCCTCATCATCTACCCCGACTGACACCCAGCATCCCCCAGACCCCCAGAACCCCCAATAACCGGGATCCCCAAATTCCAGAACCTTCTCGGGCTTCATCATTAACCCTGAGTGACCCCTGGGGCACCGGGACCCCCCCGGTGACAGCGGTGACATCCCCGACCCCCCCCCCCCTCATGGCAGCACCCCCGGGGGGGGCGGGGGGTCCCAGTTTGTCCCAGTCTGTCCCCAATAAAGGCACCGGGGTTGGATCGCAGCTCTGCCTCTGCTGGGGGTGACACAGGGGACAGAGGGGTGACACGGGGGACAGAGGGGTGACACGGGGGACAGAGGGGTGACACAGGGGACAAGGAGGTGGCACAAAGGACAGCGGGGGGGGGACACGGGTGACACGCAGCGAGGGGGGTGGTGGCACCTCCGGGCCGGCCAGAGATGTCCCCACGGCTTTTGTGTCATCCCCGGTGTCACGCCTTGTCACCTCCCCCCCCGGCGGTGCTGGCTGTCAGCGGGGACAGCGACAGTGACGGTGACAGGGACAGGGACAGTGACAGACACCCCCGGCCGTGCGGGGACACTGCCACCCCTGGGGACACGAGATGGGGCGGGGTGGCAGCAGAGCCCGAGCCGGGTGGGACACAGGAACCGCCTGGCCCTGTCCCCAAATCCCAAACTGTCACCACCCCGACCCTGGCCGTGTCACCAGCCCTGTCCCTGTCCCCACCGTGTCACAGCCCTGTCCCCAGCGTGTCACAGCCCTGTCCCCAGCCTGTCACAGCTCTGTCCCCAGCCTGTCACCATCGCCATCTCCATTCCCTTCCCGTCCCTGTCGCTGTCGCCACCTCGTGGCCGCTGCCGGGAGGACGCGGCTCGGGAAGGATTTGGGGAGGGGGCTCAGCCCCGCCGGGACCCCCCAGGACCCCTCAGACACCCCCGGGACCCCCCAAACACCCCCGGGACCCCTCAGACACTCCCGGGACCCCCCAGACACCCCCAGGGTCCCCCCAAACACCCCCGGGACCCCTCAGACACCCCCGGGACCCCCCAGGGTCCCCCCAGACACTCCCGGGTCCCCCCAAACACCCCCGGGACCCCATCCCCAAATGCCCCTGGATGTTCCCAGACCGCCGGACAGGGACCCACCCAAACCCGGGGGTCTCTCATCCCCCCAAACCCGGGACCCCCCCCCAAAAATATCCCAAAGCCCCTCGGAGCCGTCTCTGCTTTATTCCAGGGACTGGTACAAAATGAGGGAGGGTCGGGATTTTGGGGAGGGGGGGTGCACCCCCAAATCCCCAGTGCAGGAATTTGGGGAGGGGGTTGCACCCCCAAATCCCCTCTGCAGGAATTTGGGGAGGGGGCTGCACCCCCAAATCCCCTCTGCAGGAATTTGGGGAGGGGGCTGTGCCCCTAAATTCCCTCTGTGGGGTTTTGGGGAGGGGGTGCAGCCCCAGTGCAGGGTTTTGGGGAGGGGGTGCACCCCCAAATCCCCTCTGCAGGAATTTGGGGAGGGGGCTACGCCTTGGCCCCCGCCGGGACCCCCTGAGCCGCCGTCAGCTGCTGCAGCTTCTGCGTCATCATCTCCAGCACGGCTGGGGGGAGCGGGTCAGGGTACCCCGAAAACGGGGGCACCCCAAAAATGGGGGCACCCCAAAACTGGGGAGGGGTCAGGGGGACATGGGGGAAACCCTGGGAGGGGCGAAAGGGGGACCCAAAAAACGGGGGAGACCCCAAAACCAGGAAGGGAAAAGGGGAACCCAAAAGCAGGGGAAGCAAAACGGAACCCCAAACAAAGGGAGGGGAAAAGGGGACCCCAAAATCTGGAGGGGGGAAAGGGGACCCCAAAATCTGGAAGGGAAAAGGGGACCCCAAAATCTGGAGGGGAAAAGAGGGACCCCCAAACCAAGGGAGGGGTTGGGGATGGGAAGGTCGTGAATGTGGGGAGGGGTCTGGAGGAAAATGGGACAAAGGAGAGGACCCCAAAAGTGGGGAGGGGGATCGGGGACCCTGGGACTGGGAGGGACCCCAAAAGTGGGGAGGGGTCTGGGGGACTGGGAGACTCTGGGACCAGGGGGAACCCCAAAATTTGGGATGGGGTAAAGGGGGGTCAAGGAGGGACCCCAAAAATTAAGGGGGGAAAGGTCAGGGGGTGTCTGGGGGGTCCTGGGGGTATTTGGGGGTATCTGGGGGGGTCCTGGGGGTATTTGGGGGGGGTCCCAGGGGAGTTTGGGCACTCTGGAGGTCTCAGGGGGTATTTGGGGGTGTCCTGGGGGTCTCAGGGGTATTTGGGGGGGGGTCTCAGGGGTATTTTGGGGGTACCCACCCTGTTTCATGGCGTGCTTCTCCTGCAGGGCCAGTTGGATTTTGGGTGTTTTGGGGTGGGGGTCCCGGGGATGTTTGGGCACTCTGGGGGTCTCAGGGGTATTTGGGGTGGGTCTCAGGGGTATTTTGGGGGTACCCACCCTGTTTCATGGCGTGCTTCTCCTGCAGGGCCGGTTGGATTTTCTCCATTTGCCGCGTCAGGAATTCGATTTTGCGCTTGAAAAACGCCCGGGCGTCGTCGGCTGACTGGGAATGGGGGAAAAATTGGGCAAAATGAGGAAAAAATGGGGTAAAATTGGGCAAAATGAGGAAAAAAATGGGGTAAAATTGGGGGGAAATGGGGTGGGAAGGGGAGAAAACGGAGGAAAATTAGGAAAAATTGTGTGGGAATGAGGGAAAACTGGGAAAAATTAAGGGAAAATGAAGAAAAATGGGGTGGGAATGGGGGAAAATGGGAAAATTGGGGGAAAACCAGCGAAAATTAAAGGGGAAATGAAGAAAAATAGGGGGGGAAATGAGGGGAAAATGAAGAAAAATAGGGTGGGAATGGGGGAAATGGGGTGAGGGAAAATTCAGGGTGGGAATAGGAGGAGAGGGAGAAATGGGGTGAGAAAATGAGGAAATGAGGAAAAAACAGGATGGGAAAAGAGGGAAAATAAGGGAAAAAAACATTGGAAAAATACGATGGGAAATGGGGGGAAATAGGGGACAAAATGAGGGAAAAAATGGGGGGAAATATGGGAAAAATGGGGGAAAATGGGTGGGAAATGGGGTGGGAAATAAGGGAAAAAAGGAGGGAAAGAGGGGTGGGAAATAAGGGAAAAAACATGGGAAAAATGGGTCTGAAATGGAGGGAAATAATGGGGGGAAAAAAGGGAAAAAAAGGGGAAAATGGGGTGGGGAAGTGGGGAAGGGGGGAAATGGGATGGCCAGGTGGAAATGGGGGTCCCCAGCCCCCCCAAACGCCCCCTGCCCACCTTCTCCACGTAGTAACCGGTGCCCACGTCCACCAGCACCGTCCGTGTGTCCTGCAGCTTGCCTGGCACGTACATCTGGGGGGGTCATGGAAAACGGGGGGCACAAAGGGGGGCACCCACCCACCCACCCACCATGGGGGTCTGGGGGGTGCCGGGAGCAGCAAAAGGATACAGAGCTGGTGAGAGGCACCAGGAGATCCTTCCCTGTGGAAAGAGGGGGGTCAGGATACCCCAAAACCACCCCAAAATCCCCTCCCCAGGGGCTGATTGGGGTGGGGGGGGCCCCATTGGGGTTTGGGGGTTCCCATTAGGATTTGGGGCTCCCCCATCAGGATTTGGGGTTTAGGAATAATCTCTGGTTTTGGGGACCCCCATCAGGATCTGGGGCTCTCCCCCAGCAACCTCTGGGTTTGGGGACCCCCCTTTGGGTTTGGGGACCCCCTTTAGGTTTGAGGAACCCCCTCAAAATTTCCCCTACCCCCCTCAGGATTCCCATCAAGATTTGGGGACCCTCCCCAGCTTTTGACCCCCCCCCCTTCAGGATTTGGGGGGGTCTCCCCCATAATCTAGGACCCCCCCTTTGATATTTGAGGACCCCGCCGGGTTTTGGGGACCCCCTGAGGATTTGGGACTCCCCCCCAAATCCCAATTTGCCCTCCCTATAATTCACAGACCTCCCAACAGGATTCACAGCTCCCCATCACAATTTGGGGGCTCCCTCCAGGTTTTAAACCCCCCCGGATCCAGATTTGGGGGATTTTGGGGACCCCCCAGTGAGGATTTGGGGTTTTTTTGGGGGGTCTCACCCTCATTGCCCTTGTGCAGCACATTCAGGCACTCCTTGGCCTCCACGAACTTGGTCTGCACCACCTTGAGCTGCGCCAGGGACGAGGAGAGGAACTCCACCTCCTGCGGGGAATTTGGGGGTGTCCAGGGGGTTTGGGGGGGTCCCAGGATTGAGGGGAGACCCCCAGGGTTGGGATTTGAGGGAGGGGGCCCAAAGGGGGAGACTCCCAATGGTCCCAAAGGGATGACGAGGATGCGACGCTTTTTGGGGAGGGGGTCACGGAAATTGGGGTGGGCGCCAAGGGTGGGGGGCACCCGGGGGCTCTGCGACCCTCCCCAAACCCAGAGCCCCCCAAATTCACCTCCTGCCCCTCATGATCTGTGACCCCCGGGCCTCAGGACCCCCAAATCCCCCTCAGAGCCCTCCAAGCCGGGACCCCCAAAATCCCCCCAGCCCTGCTCCAGCCGGGCCCCCCAAACTCCCCTCAGGACCCTCCCCAGACCCCTCCCATCCCCGCATCTCCCCCACCCACACTCCCCCCTCACCCCGTACCGCGACCCCTCCCCTCCGCACGACCCCCAAACCTCCCCCAGAGCCCTTCCCGATGCCCCCGGCACCTGTTCCAGCTGCCCCTTGAGCAGCTCCAGCTGGGGCAGCCCCAGTTCCCCCACGCTCACGGTTTGCGCCATCTTGGAGCGCCCGCCCTCAGCCGGGGCCGCGGCCGCCGCCGCAGCGCCCCCTGGCGGCTCGGAGGACCGGGCACCGCCATTTGTGAGAGCGGCCCCTGGCGGCTCGGAGGACCCGGGAGGGGGGGTGGGTTCTAAGAAAATATTTTTGGGGGGTCCAGGAGAAATTTAGGGGGGGCCTAAGAGATTTGGAGGGGCCCAGAAAGACTCAGGAGGGGTCAGTGCAGAGGCAGCAGCTTTATTGTTGCAAAACAGGCAAAAATAAAAACAAATTTTGTTAAAAATTTTGTTAAAATTCTGTTAAAATTAAGGCAGTTCTGACCCTCCCCTCTCCCTTCAGACACCCCAAAAATCCCCGCGGGGTGGGAGCCCCAAAATTGTCACCAGAGGCAATGGGGGGACCCCAAAATTAACAAATGGGGAAGTCCAGAGGCCACAAGTGGACCCCAAAATGCCCCCCAGGCAATGGGGGCACCCCCCAGTTCTCCCCTATAAATAATGGGGGGACCCCAAAAACAACTGGAATCCCCCCCGAAAATTCACTCCAGGCAATGGCGGAACCCCAAAAGCACCAAAGGGACCCCAAACCTTCACTCCCGGCAATGGGGGAACCTCAAAGATGACAAAGGGCCCCCAAACCCTCAGTCCTGACAATGGCGGAACCCCAAAAGCACCAAAGGGACCCCAAACCTTCACTCCAGGGCAGCTCTCTCAGAAATGGGGGGACCCCAAAGATGACAAAAGGACCCCAAACTTTCCCTCCTGACAATGGGGGAAACCCAAAGATGCCAAAGGGATCCCGAACTCTCACTCCAGGCAATGGGGGAACCCCGAATCTTCACTCCTGGTAATGGAAGAGCCCCGAAGGGACCCCAAACCCTCACTCCAAGCATTGGGGGGACCCCAAAGATGACAAAGGGATCCCAAACCCTCACTCCCGGCCATGAGGGAACCCCAAAAGCACCAAAGGGACCCCAAACTCTCACTCCCAACAATGGGGGAACCCCAAACCCTCACTCCTGGCAATGGGGGAACGCCAAAGATGACAAAGGGACCCCAAACTTTCACTCCTGACAATGGGAGAAGCCCAAAGGGACCCCAACCCTCACTGCAAGCATTGGGGAGGGCCCAAAGATGACAAAGGAACCCCAAACCCTCACTCCCAGCAATGAGGGAACCCCAAAGATGACAAAGGGACCCCAAACCTTAACTCCTGACAATAGGGGAACCCCAAACACCCCAAGGCCCCCCAGGTCCCCTCAGCAGAGGCTGACGGGCAGCCCGTAGGCCACGGGCGCGGCCCCGATGAGCGATTTGAGGCGGGGGGCCTGGCGGGCCTGGGCCAGCTGCCCCAAAAGGGGGGGTCCCGGGGCCCCCCCCCCAGCCACCCCCGCAGCAGCGCCTGCGCCAGCCGGTCCAGGTCCCGGTCCGTGACGTCCCACAGGTTCCCCAGCACCAGCGGGCTGGAAACGGGGGGACACACCAAAATGGGGGTGGTGAGAGCCCAGGTACAGAGAGAGACCCCAAATATAGAGACACCCCAAAATGGGGATGTGAGATACCAGATAGACAGAGAAATACACCCCAAATACAGAGAGAGATGCACCCCAAATATAGAGACGCCCCAAAATGGGGATGTGAGATAGCAGATAGAGAGAGAAATACACCCCAAATACAGAGAGAGATGCACCCCAAATACAGAGAAACCCCAAAATGGGGCTGTGATCACAGGGAGAATCCCCAAAAATAAAGAGACACCTCAAAGTCCCAGAGCCCCAAATCCCCAAAGCCACCACCAATCCCCAAACTCCCAATCCCCAACTCCAACCCCCAAACCCCCAATCCCCAAACCTTCAACCCCAAATCCCCATTCCCCCAAACCTCCAAATCCCAAGCCCCAATCCCAAACCTCCAACCGCAAACCCCAATCCCCCAAATCTCCAAAGCCCCAAATCCCCAAACCTCAAACCCCCAACCCTCCAAATCCCAATTCCCCCAATCCCAAACCCTCAATCCCAAACCTCTAACCCCAATCCCAACCCCAATCCTGCACTCACCACCCGGCCAGGACGAACTTGAGCACGGGGCCCGAGGGCTCGAGCGCTCCCCGCGGGGCCAGGGCGGCGCTGGAGCAGCCGAAGAGCAAAGCCACGGCCCGGCAGGGGAGGCGGGCGAGGCTCTGCCCGTCCAGGAGCCGCGCCCCGGCTCCGTGACCGGCGTAACTGCGGGCATGGACCCCAAAATCAGCCCCAAAACCGACCCCAAATCAGCCCCAAACCGACCACAAAACCAACAGGGAGTACTGAAAAAAAAGCCCCGAAAATACCCCAAATCTGACGCCAAATCTGACCCCAAAACTGACCCCAAACTCACCCCTAATCAGCGCCAAAATCCAACCTCAAATCATCCCCAAACCCGATCCCAAATCTCCCCCAAAATCTGGCCCCAAATCCAGTCCTGAATCAGCCCCAAATCGCCCCAAAATCCAACCCCAAATCATCTCCAAACCCAGCCCCAAATCCCCCCCAAATCTAACCCCAAATTTCCCCCAAATCCAACCCCAAACCAGCCCCAAACCCGACCCCAAATATCCCCAAAATCCAACCCTAAATGAGCCCCAAATCCAACCCCAAATCTGGCCCCACATCCAGTCCTGAATGAGCCCCAAATCTCCCCAAAATCCAACCCCAAATGTCCCGCAAATTCAACCCCAAATCCAACCCGAAATGTCCCGAAAAGCCAACCCCAAATTAGGCCCAAATCTCCCCAAAATCCCCCCCAACCCCGACCCCAGCCCCCCAGTTTTTGGGGGGTCTCTCACATGTAGAGGTCGCGCTCCCCCAGTGCCTCCTGCAGCTGCTGCGGGGTCGGCGCTGCCCCTGAGACCCCGCGCCAGCCGGGCTCACTGGGAACGGGGGAAAAATGGGAAAAATGGGAAAAATGGGAAAATTGGCATGGAAGGCCCCGCGCCAGCCGGGCTCGCTGGGAATGGGGGAAAAATGGGGGAAAAAATGGGAAAAATGGGAAAATTGGCATGGGAGACCCCGCGCCAGCCGGGCTCGCTGGGAATGGGGGAAAAATGGGGGAAAAATGGGAAAAATGGGAAAATTGGCATGGGAGACCCCGCGCCAGCCGGGCTCACTGGGAATGGGGGAAAAACAGGGGAAAAAATGGGAAGAACAGGAAAATCAGGATGGGAGAAGGAAAATGGGGAAAAAGGGGCAGGGTTTGGGGTGCAGAACCCAAAATTGGGGAAAAAGGGGCAGGGTTTGGGGTGCAGAACCCAAACTGGAGAGAAAGGGCATGATTTGGGGTTCCCTAAGAAATTTTGGGGTTTTGAAAGGGATTTTTAGGGTCCTTGAGGGGTATTTTGGGATTCTGTGGGGATTTTTGGGATCCTGGAGAGGATTTTTGGGATCTCAAGCAGTTTTTTGGGATTCTGTGGGGATTTTGGGGGTCCTGGAGGGGATCTTTGGAATCCCAGGGGTATTTTTGAGATCCCAGGGGGCTTTTAGGGTCCTGAAGGGGATTTTTGGGATTCCAGGGAGGATTTTGGGATCCCAGTGGGGTTTTTGGAGTCCCAGGGTAATTTTTGGGGTCCCAGGGGTGTTTTTGGGGTCCCGGTGAGGATTTTTGGGATTCCGGGGGGGTTTTTGGGGTCCCGGGGGTGGTTTTGGGGCGGCACCTCTCGAACCAGGCCCGGAACCGCTCCTCGGTGCCGCCCAGGTCCCGCTGGGGGTTCAGCACGTAGAAAGCGTTTTTGGGGTTCACACCCCGGCTCAGCACCGACCCCGAGCGCTGCAGGGAAACGCCGGGGGGTGAGGGACCCCAAAACGGGAACGGCACCCAGGTGTGTCCCAGGTGTGGCCCTGTCCCCAGGTGTGTCCCAGGTGTGGCCCTGTCCCCAGGTGTGTCCCCAGGTACCTGCTGTCCCAGCCCGTAGCGCAGCAGGAAGCGCAGCCCCGGCAGTGACGTGTCCCCAATCCCAGGTGTGTGTGCCCATTCCCAGGTGTGTCCCTGTGTCCCCAGCTGTCCCCAGGTGTGTCCCTGTGTCCCCAGGTGTGTCCCCAGGTACCTGCTGTCCCAGCCCGTAGCGCAGCAGGAAGCGCAGCCCCGGCAGTGTGTGTGCCTGTTCCCAGGTGTGTCCCTGTGTCCCCAGGTGTGTCCCCAGGTACCTGCTGTCCCAGCCCGTAGCGCAGCAGGAAGCGCAGCCCCGGCAGTGTGTGTGCCCAGGTGTGTCCCTGTGTCCCCAGGTACCTGTGCTATCCCGTAGCGCAGCAGGAAGCGCAGCCCCGGCAGCCGCGTCACCGGAACGTTCCGCAGGGTCCCGGAGCTCTCCCAGGGGAGGCGCTGCAGGTGCTGCAGGGACAGGGACGGGACAGCGTGAGGGAAAAAGGGAAAGGGGAGGAAGAGGAAAAGGGAGGTGAAGAAGAGGAGGAGGAAGAAGATGAGGAAGGGGAGGAAAAGAAAGTGGGGGAAAGGAGGAAGAGGAGGAGGAAGAAAAGGAAAGGAAGAAGAAAAGGAGAAGGAAGAAGGAAAAAGGAGGAGGAAGAGGAGGAAAACAAAGATGAAGTGGTGAAAAGGAGGAAGAGGAGGAGGAAGAAGGAAGAGGAGGAGGAAGAAGAGGAAAGGGGAGAAAGGAGGAAGAAAACAGAAAAGGAGGAGAAAGAGGAGGAGGAAGAAGGAAAAGGAGGAGGAAGAGGAAGAGGAAGAGGAGGAAAGGGAAGGAAGAAGGGGGAGGAAAAAGGAAAAGGAGGAGAAAGAGGAAGAGGAGGAAGAAGGAAAGAGGAGGAAGAAGGAAAAGGAAAAGGGAAGTGGGAATAGGGAGAAGAAGAGGAAGAGAAGGAGGAAGAGGAGGGAGAGGAAGAGAAAGTGGGGAAAAGGAGGAGGAAGGAGAGGAGGAAAGGGGAAGCGGGAGTAGGGAGAAGAGGAGGAGGAGGATGATGCTGAGGAAGGGCGGTGGGGACGCAGGGGGGCTCTCACTCACCCTGTCCAGCAGCAGCACCAGGGACCCCGCGCTGCCCCCGGGGCTCTGCCGGCGCCGCTCCAGGGCCTCGTCCAGCAGCAGCCGCGCCCGCAGCGGCCGGGCCGGGC
The DNA here is from genome assembly GCF_028018845.1 of Melospiza georgiana. NCBI lineage: Eukaryota > Metazoa > Chordata > Aves > Passeriformes > Passerellidae > Melospiza > Melospiza georgiana. The sequence goes on along the minus strand of NC_080458.1, from coordinate 6,660,697 downwards.
ACAGGGCAGCGGCCAGAGAGCGGGCATCGGCCGGGCAGAGCACGGACAGCAGCACCTGGGAGGGACAGGGACACTTAGAGGGGGAAAACCCCCAAAAATGGGATCAGAACCCCAAAATGTGGGGGAACCCCAAAATGTGGGAGAACCCTGGGCTGGACACAGCGCTGCGGCCAGAGACCGGACATCAGCTGGGGACAGCACTGACAGCAGCACCTGGGGACACAGAGGGACAGCTCCAGGGGGAAATCCCAAAAAATGGGATCAGAACTCCAAAATGTGAGATCAGCACTCCAAATTCTGTGATCAGAACCCCAAATTCTGGGATCAGAATCCCAAAATCCAGGATCAGAACCCCAAAAATCCTGGGATCAGCACCCTCAAATTGAATGATCACCACCCCAAATGCCAAACCCCAACTCCCAATCCCAAATCCCAGTCCCAAAACCAAATCCCAACTCCCAAATTCCAAATTCCCAAATCCCAGCCCCATACCTGGAGCAGGGCGGGCTCGGGGCGCTCCCAGCCGCATTCCTGGAGCTCCTGGAGCAGTTGGGACAATTCCTGCTCATCCAGGGGGGAATTCTCGGGATCCCGGGGCAGCAGCAGCCCCCGCCAGCACCCCAAAACCTCCGAGTCCAGGCTCTGGATCAGGCTCTGGGGAAAAACACACAATGGGAACGGGATCCCGACCCCAAAAATCTGGGATCGCTATGGGAAATCCCTCGGGAATCTCTAAAGGAATCCCAGCAAAAATCCCAAAGGAAATCCCAGCAGGAATCCCAGGGAAAATCCCACAGGGAATCTCAGGGAAAATCCCACAGGGAATCAGGAAAATCCCATGGAATCTTAGGGGGATTTCCAGGGAAAATCCCGTCAGGGATCCCAGGGAAAATCCCAGAGAATGTCAGGGAAAATCCCATTGAATCTCAGGGTATTTTCCAGGGAATCCCAGGGAAAATCCCATTGGGGATCTCAGGGAAATCCCACAGGGAATCAGGAAAATCCCATTGAATCTTAGGGGGATTCCCAGGGAATCCAAGGAAAAATCCCACAGGAATCCCAGGGGAGTTTTTCAGGGAGTTTTCCAGGGAATCCCAGGGGAGTTTTGGGGTTTTTTTTTCCCGGATTTTGGGGTCCCTCTGTCCCACCTGCATGCGCAGGTCCAGCCGGGATCGCCGCTCCCACCACTCCTGGCGCTCGGTGCAGGCGTTGGCCTCGCGCTGCTCCCGCTGGATCCGCTCGAATTCCCGCAGGATCCCGCTCAGGGGGGCCTGGAATGGGACAGCAGGGCTTTGGGATCCACAGTCCTTGGAATCAGGAGGGATTTGGGATCCCAATCTCTGGAATTTGGGGTGACACCCCAAATTCTGCTGGATCCACTCAAATTCCCACAGGATCCTGCTCAGGGGGGGCTGGAATGTGACAGGAGGAGTTTGGGATCCCAGTCCCTGGAATCTGGAGGGATTTGGGATCCCAGTCCCTGGAATTTGGGGTGACACCCCAAATTCTGCTGGATCCACTCAAATTCCCACAGGACCCCGCTTGGGGTGGCTGGAATGTGACAGGAGGAGTTTGGGATCCCAGTCCCTGGAATCTGGAGGGGTTTGGGATCCCAATCCCTGCAATGGGGAAGGGTTTGGGATCCCAATCCCTGGAACAGGGAGAGGAGGATGAGGATGGATCTGGGATCCCAATCTTTGGAATTGCAGGTGTCCCCATGCCAGGAAAAGGAGGAGGAGGAGGAGGAAAGGAGGGTGAGGAAGAAAAGGATGGAGCCAGGATCCCATCCCTGTAATGGTCAGGGCCCTCCACCCCCCCCAGGAGAAGGATGAAGATGAGGAGGAGGACAGAGATGAAGATGAGGATGAGGAGAAGGAGAAAGAGAAGGATGAGGAGAAGGAGGATGAAGATGAGAAGGAGGATGAGGAGAGGGAGAAAGAGAAGGAGGAGGATGAGGATGAGGATAAGGATGAAGATGAGGAGGAGGATGAGAATGAAGATGAGAACAAAGATGAAGATGAGGATAAGGATGATGATGACAAAGATGAGGATGACGATGAGGAGGATGAAGCTCCCTCTGACCTGGCAGCGCTCGGTGGCGATGCGCACGCTGACGGGCTCCTGGCCGCGCTCCAGCCGGGTCAGCAGCAGCGTGTCCCCGAGGGCACCGGGGGTGGCACTGACCAGGGACAGCTGGCACACCGTGACACCTGAGGGGACACCCCAAACGTGGCACTGACCCTGGAATTCCCCAAAATTCCACCCCACGAAATCCCAAATCTGGAAAAATTCCAACCATTCCCACCCCATCCAAGGCCACCTCCGTGTCCCCGAAGGCACCGGGGGTGGCACTGACCAGGGACAGCTGGCACACGGTGACACCTGCGGGGACACCCCAAATGTGGCACTGACCCTGGAATGCCACTCCATGGAATCCCAAAACTGGAAAAATTCCCAGACCTAAATTCCAACCATTCCCACCCCATTCAAGGTCACCAAATACTCAAACTGGGAATTTGGGATTTTATCCCCAGACTGGGAATTTGGGATCTCCCAGTCCCCAAACTGGGAATTTGGGGGTCTCCCAGCCCAGAATCCCAGCACTGACCATTGGGAATCTTCTGGAGCTGCTCCCGGAACCGCTCCCGCTGCGCCGGCCCCAAACCCGCGGAGCTGAACTGGAAAAGCTCCTCGAGCTCGGCCAGGTGGGACTGGGAATCCTGGGAATTTTGGGAATCCTGGGAATTTTGGGAATCCAGGGAGAGGCCCCGGAGCTGATCTGAGATGTCCCCTCCGGCTGCTGCTGCTTTCCTCTTCTTCCTGTGGGGTCATCCCAAAATTCCTCGGGATGGGGCCGGGATGGGGATCTGGATATGGGATTGGGATATGGGGGTGTGGGATCTGGATATGGGGTTGGGATATGGGGGTGTGGGATCTGGATATGGGGTTGGGATATGGGGGTGTGGGATCTGGATATGGAATGTGGGACATGGGATATAGGATATAAGATATAGGATATGGGATAGGGATGTGGGAATATGGGAGATGGGGTGTGGGATGTGGATATGGGATAAAGGATATGGGATACAGGATGGGGTTGGAATGGGAATATGGAGATGGGGTGTGGGATATGGATATGGGATAAAGGATATGGGATACAGGATGGGGTTATGGGATTGGGATGGGAATATGGGAGATGGGATCGGGATATGGGATGCAAGATATGGGATGTGGGACATGGAATACAGGATGGAAATATGGGAGATGGGATGTGGGATATGGGATGAGGAATATGGGTGTGGGATACAGGATATGGGATGTGGGACATGGGAGATAGGATGTGGGATCTGGCATAAGCCCCATTCCCTGTTGGGATGTAGGATATGGGATAAGCCCCTTCCCCATGGAGGAATCATCAATGGGGACATTGACATGGGGCACTGGAAGGGACAGGGGACACCGGACAGGGATGGGGACACTGGATGGGGACACAGGACAGGGAACACTGGACAGGGGACGGGGACATTGACGTGGGGCACTGGAAGGGGCCACTGGATGGGGACATTGGGACACTGGACAGAGCCACTAGGAAGGGACAGGGGACACTGGACAGGGATGGGGACACTGGGAAAGGGATGGGGACACTGGGAAAGGGACACTGGACAGGGATGGGGACACTGGGAAGGGGACAGAGGACAGGGCGCCACACGGAGGTGCCATCCCGTGACCCACCGTGCCCTGGCGTGGACGATGGCCAGCAGCTGGTGGCGCAGGGTGACACCCAGGGACTCGGCCAGCAGCCCCGCCGTGCCCAGCGGGTCCCTGTCCCCCACGGCCAGCGCCAGCAGCTGGCACAGCTGGGCATAGACAGAGCCCGGGGGACAGTGCCCGAGCCAGGCCAGCGCCTCGGCCAGCAGCGAGCGGACAGCGGCCAGGGAGGGGACACCTGTGGGGACAATGGGGACAGGGGTCAGTGGGGACAGTGGTCAGTGAGGGGGCACCTGTGGGGACAATGGGGACAGTGGTCAGTGAGGGGGCACCTGTGGGGACAATGGGGACAGTGGTCAGTGAGGGGGCACCTGTGGGGACAATGGGGACAGGGGTCAGTGGGGACAGAGGGGACAGCGGCCGGAGAAGGGACAGTGGTCAGTGAGGGGACAGTGTCCGGAGAGGGGGCACCTGTGGGACAGAGGGGACAGGGGACAGTGGTCAGTGAGGGGCCAATGTCCAGTGTGGGGTCACCTGTGGGGACAGATGGGACAGTGTCCAGTGAGGGGACAGTGTCCAGTGAGGGGACAGTGTCCAGTGAGGGGTCACCTGGGGGGACAGAGGTCAGTGGGGACAGGAGGGGTCAGGACAGGAGAGACAAAGTTTGGGAAAAGTTTGGGAGGAAAAGTTTTGGGGAAGAAGGGAAAATTTGAGGGGAAGAGGTGAAGTTTTGGGGAAAAGTTCTGGAGAGAAAACTCCTGAGAAAAAAGAAGGAAAATTCCTGGAAAACGAAGGAAAACCCCTGGAAAAGCCAGGTCATGCCCAGCTGAACCCCAAAATGCCCCCAAAATTCCCCAAATCCTGCAAGTTCCAGGTGCTCACCAGGCTGGGCAGAGGGCTGGGCTCCCTCTGGATTTGGGGGGTCCCCCTTGTCCCCAATTCCTGGCATTTCCTTGCTGGCCCCACCTGGAAAAGATGGAGCAGTTTTGGGGTTAAAAGAGGCAAATTTGGGGTCACCAAGGTGAAACCCCCCCCCCCCAAATCCCCCAAACTCACCTGGGGGTAGCGGGGGGAGCTCGAAGCTCATCTCCTCTTCCTCCTCCTCCTCTTCCTCCTCCACGGCCCTCAGGGGGTCCCGCTCCTCAATCCCAGAAAATTCCCAGTTCCTCTTTTCCTCCAAAATTCCACTTTGGGGGTTCCCCCTCTCCTTCTTCTCCCTGGGACCCCCAGCCCGGCGGGGACCCCTGTTCTCCTTCTTCTCCAGAGGGTTTTTGGGTTTTCCCTTCTCCTTCTTTTCCACATTTTCCGTTTTGGGGTTTCCCATTTTTTCCACATTTTCCATTTTGGGATTTCCCATTTTTTCCACATTTTCCATGTTAGGATTTCCTGTTTTTTCCACATTTTCCACTCTGGAGTTTCCCCTTCTTTCCCTCTTTTCCAGAGCCATTTGGGGGATGTCATTTTCCTTCTTTTCCACATTTTCCTCGTGCTTGATTCCCCTTTTTTCCCTCTTTTTGGGGGTCCCCAGCTCCTTTCGGGGCCGTCCCCGCCGGGTCCGAGCCCCAATTCCTGGAGAATTCCTGGGGGATTTTTGGGGCTGAATCCTCCTCTTGGCACAGGAAATTTTCTGGGTGGTTTTGGGGGGATCTGGGGGCTTTTGGGGCTCCTCGGGGTCGCTGTCACTGAACGTCACCTGAAAGAGAGGGGACAAAGGGGTTCAGCACAAAATTTTCAGCCCAAAATTTTTCCTCAACTTCCAAAGCTTTCCACATGAAGTTCCCCCAACCCCACCCAATTTTCCCCCTAAAACTTTCCTTAATTTCCCAAAATTTCCTCTCCAAAATGTTCCCTCACAAACTTTTTCTACCCCACAAAGTTTTTCCCCATTTTAAACTTTTCCTTTCCCCCCCAAAACTTCTCCTCTCCCCCAAAGTTTTCCCTTCCAAAATCCTTTTCCCAACCTTTCCCCTAAACCTTCTCCTTCCACCCCAAAAATTTTCAGTTCCCCTAAACTTTTCCATCCCAAATTTCCCTTCCCAAACTTGATCTCCTCATGATTTTCACCCCAAATTTCTCTTCCCAAACCTTTTCCCCCCAATAATTTCCTCCCAAAATTTTCCCTCCCCAAACCTTCCCTCCTCCAGATTCCCCTAATTTCCATCCCAAATTTCCCTTCCCAAACCTTCATCCCCAAATTTCCATCCCAAATTTTCCCTCCTCCAGATTTCCCCCCAAATTTCCCTTCCCAAACCTTTCCCCCCAAACTTTCCCTCCTCCCGATTTTCCCCCCAAATTTCCCCCCTAAATTTCCCTTCCCAAACTTTTCCCCCCATTCATTTCACTCCAATCATTTCCCCCCCAAACTTTCCCTCCTCCCGATTTCCCCCCAAATTTCCCTTGCCAAACCTTTCCCCCCAATCATTTCCCCACAAAAATTTTCCCTCCTCCCGATTTTCCCCCCAAATTTCCGTCCCCAATTTCCCTCCCAATTTCTGCCCCTCAAACTTCCCATCCCAAATTTCCCTCCCCAAATTCCCCTCCCCAAAGTTTTCCCCCCAAAATTTTCCCCCCAAAATTTTCCCTCCAGATTTCCATCCCAAACTTTCCCTCCACCCAATTTTCCCATCCCAAATTTCCCCTTCCCAAACTTTCCCCCCCAAATTTCCCTTCCCAAACCTTTCCCCCTCAATAATTTCCCCCCAAATTTCCCTCCCCAGACTCACCCTGATGCGGGACTTGACCCTGGCTGGGATTTTGGGGGCCCTGCGGAGCCGGGAGCGGCCCCCGGGCGGGGAGGGCTCCTCGCTGAAGATGGTGAAGGGGGTCCCAGGCCCCCCCACCAGCGCCTTTGGGGGCACCCCCAATTTGGGGTGGGGGGTGCAGGGCCCCCCTGGTCTCAGGACAATGGGGGGAACCTCGGGGTCCGAGTCCCCAAGGGCGAAAACGTCCCCAAACTTGGGGGGCTTCACTTTTGGGATCTTTCCGACCTTGGTTTTGGGGGGTTTGGCTTTTTGGGGTTCGGTTTTGGGGGGAGCTTTGGGGGTTTTTGGGGGTTTTGCGGGGTTGGGGGTGGGTGGGGGACGGGGGGTCCAGGCCTGGGCCAGGACATCGTCCATGGAGTGACCGAGGGCGGCGGCCACGCGGCCGAGGGTGGCCACGGCTTTGGCCAGCAGCAGAGTGGCCACGGCCACGCCCAGGCCGGCCACAGGGGGACTGAGGGACCCCAAAAGGCTCAGACCCCGCTCCAGCTCCTCGTCCCAAACTGGGGGGCACTGGGAGGCACTGGCCAGGCTCTGCAGGGCCAGCGTGGAGTAGCCAGTGGCCACCAGCTCAGCCAGGGGGCCCGGGGTGCTGTCCCCAAGGGGGTCCCCATCCCTGATGGTGTCCCCATCCCTGATGGTGTCCCCATCCCCAGAGGGGTCTCTGTGCCTGGAGGGATCCCACAGGTCTCTGTCCCCAATGGTGTCCCCGTTCCTGGAGAGGTCCTGCACACTCCTGTCCCCAAGGATGTCCCTGTCCCCAGAAATGTCCCTGTCCCTGATGATGTCCCCATTCCCAGAGGGGTTTTTATTCCTGGAGGGCTCCTGCTGATTTCTGTCCCCATTCCCAGGAATTCCCTTATCCCTGAAGGTGTCCCCACTCCCAGAGGGGTCCTGCAGACTCCTGTCCCTGATGGTGTCCCCATTCTCTGAGGGGTCTGACACACTCCTGTCCCCATCCTTGACCATGTCCCCATTCTCTGAGGGGTCTGACACACTCCTGTCCCTGTCCCTGCCCATGTCCCCAAGCCCCACGCCCTGCACCCTGCCCCACAGCTCCCGTGCCAGGCGGGTGCCAGCGCTGGCACACCGGGGCAGCACCCTCCTGACCAGCGCCAGCCCCGGTGCCACCTCCCCGGCCAGCAGCCACGTCCGGGCCTGTGCCAGGAGCCAGCGCAGCCCCAGGGCCACCAGGGCAGGGTCACAGCAGAAGGAGCAGGGACACCCCGAGGGGTGGGACAGGAATTCCAGACTTTTCCAGGCTTTTCTCTCCTTCAGCTCCGGCGAGGCCGTGAGGGCGTCCGGCTGCTCCGGGAGCGCGGCCGGGGCCAGCAGGGCCAGGGAGGGACCCTTCAGGAACTCCTCATCCTCATCCCCGCCTGGAACGGGGTCAGCAATGGGGTCCAGGGGGTTCCTCCTGTCCAGGGGGCCCTTCCGGAGCTGGATCCTGGCCCGGCGGGGCCGAGGCTCCCGGCGGGGTTTGGGTTCTGGAAGGGGAATTCAGGGAGGATTTGGGGTTTGGAGTCGTGGAAAGGATGTTTGGGGTTCTATTCCCAGCTGGGTTTGGGTTCTGGAAGGGGAATTGAGGGAGGATTTGGGGTTTGGAGTCATGGAAAGGATGTTTGGGGTTCTATTCCCAGCTGGGTTTGGGTTCTGGAAGGGGAATTCAGGGAGGATTTGGGGTTTGGAGTCGTGGAAAGGATGTTTGGGGTTCTCTTCCCATTGGGATTGAACTCTGGATGGGATGGAAGGGATGTTTGGGGTTTGGAGTCATGCAGGGAATGAATCCCAGCTGGGTTTGGGTTCTGGAATGGGAATTCAGGGAGGATTTGGGGTTTGGAGTCATGCAGGGAATGAATCCCAGCAGGGTTTAACTCTGGAGGGGATGGAAAGGATAATTTGGGATTTTCCAGCCCAAAGAAGGGTCCAAAAAATTTGGATCCTGTCCGAGCCTGATCCTTCCCCCAGACGCAAAATGGGATCTCCGGGATTTCCCCCATTCCCAGATGGGATCACTGGGATTTCCCCCATTCCCAGATGGGATCACTGGGATTTCCCCCATTCCCAGATGGGATTTCTCCCATTCCCAAACTGGGATTTTCCCATTCCCAGATGGGATTTCCCCCATTCCCAAACTGGGATCTCTGGGATTTCCCCATTCCCAGACCGGTGTTTCCCCATCCCAGTGCTCACCAGTCTGTGGCTGGAGCAGGAACTGGGCGTGCTGGAGGTGGGACTGGCTCAGCTCCAGCTCCCCCTGCTGCAGCTCCAGCTGGGACTGCAGCACCAGGAACCACGCGCACCTGTGGGAAACAGGGAAAAATGGGGAAAAATGGGGGGAAAATGGGGGGAAAGACCCCTCAGAGCCCACTGGAGCTGCGAGGGAGGTGGGAATGAGCTCCTGCCCTACCATTCCTAAGGGATCCTGATCCCAATGACTCCAATGATGCCATTGCCAATCCCAATGACCCCAATGACCCTGTTCCCAATCCCAGTAACCCCAGTGACCCTGTTCCCAATCCCAGTAACCCCAATCCCAATGACCCCAATGATCCTGTTCCCAATCCCAGTAACCCCAATGACCCTGTTCCCAATCCCAGTAACCCCAATCCCAATGACCCCAATGACCCTGTTCCCAATCCCAGAAACCTCAATCCCAATGACCCCAATGATCCTGTTCCCAATCCCAGTAACCCCAATGACCCTGTTCCCAATCCCAGTAACCCCAATCCCAATGACCCCAATGACCCTGTTCCCAATCCCAGTAACCCCAATCCCAATGACCCCAATGATCCTGTTCCCAATCCCAGTAACCCCAATCCCATTCCCAATGACCCCAATCCCATTCCCAATGACCCCAATGACCCCATCACTGACCGGCGGGCGGCCTGCAGGTGTCCGGCCATGCTCAGTCCCTCAGTGCTGGTCACCAATGACCCCAATCCCATTCCCAATGACCACAATGACCCCAATCCCATTCCCAATGATCCCAATGATCCCAATGACCCCATCACTGACCGGCGGGCGGCCTGCAGGTGTCCGGCCATGCTCAGTCCCTCAGTGCTGGTCTCCAATGACCCCAATCCCATTCCCAATGACCCCAATCCCATTCCCAATGACCACAATCCCATTCCCAACGACCCCAGCCCCATCACTGACCGGCGGGCGGCCTGCAGGTGTCCGGCCATGGTCAGCCCCTCGCTGCAGAAGGCCCTGGCCCTGCACAGCACCTCGCAGTGGCCCAGCAGCGTCACCAGGCGCTGGCAGCAGCCCAGGGCGTCCCCCAGCACCTGCCACTTGTGCACCAGCGCCGGGCCTGGGGACAGCGGGGTGGCACTGGGGACACTGGGGGAGACACGGGCTGGGGAGGTGGGAATGGGGAGGGGTCCCGGGGGGAAGGAGCCATTCCCGGGGGAGATGGAGCTGTTCCAGGGAGAAGGAGCCATTCCCAAGGTTCCTGGACCTTCCCATGGAGTTCAGCTCATTCCAGATCCCAACCCTTCCTGAGGGACCCCAACCCATCCCAGAGGTTCCTAGGGACCCCAAACCCATCCTAGGGACCCCAAAACCATCCCATCCCACCTCATGGACCCCAATCCCATCCCAAGGACCCCAATCCCATGCCAGGGACCCCAAACACATCCCATCCCTCCTCATGGACCCCAATCCCATCCCAAGGACCCCAATCCCACCCCAGGGACCACAATCCCATTCAATCCCACCCCAGGGACCCCAATCCCACCCCAGGGACCCCCATCCCATCCAACCCCACCCCAGCCCGTCACTGACCGCAGTCGGGGCCGGGCTCCTCGGGCGGGCGGCCGCGGGCGCTGCCCAGGACCTCGCTGCCCATCAGGGACACCAGGACGCTCCTGAGCAGCTTCTGCGCCTCCAGCAGGGCCACCTTGGGGCTGCTCCAGCCTGGAATTCCATGGGATCAGCACGGGGGATCCCCAGCCCTTCATCCTCCTCCTCACAGCAAAGGAGGAGGAATCGTGACTCACCCTTCCTTTTCCTCCTCATCCCAAATCCACTCTTCCTTCTCCTCTCTAAACTTTCTCCTCAACCCAAACTCTCTCTCTTCCTCTTCCTCATTCCCAAAAGTGTTTCTTTCTGTGTTTCTTCTCTCCATCCCTAAATTCCCTTCCTCTTCATCCTCCTCATCCCAAAACTCCGTCCCTCTTCCTCCTCTTCATCCCTAAACTCCACTCCCTCCCCTCCTCCTCATCCTAAACTCTCTCCCTCTCCCTCCTCACCCCAAAGCCCCTCACTCCTTTTTCTCCTCCTCATCCCAAACTCTTCCTCCTCACCCCAAAACCCCCTCCCCTCCTCTTCCTCCTCCTCACCCCAAAACTCCCTCCCTCTTCCTCCTCATCCCAAACTCTCCCTCCCCATCCTGAAACCCCTCCCTCCTCTTCCTCCTCATCTCAAACTCCCTCCCCACCTCAAACTCCTCCATCCTCTCCCTCCCCACCCCAAACCCCTCTGTCCCTCTGTCCCCACCCCAAACCCCTCTGTCCCTCTGTCCCCACCCCAAACTCCTCCGTCCCTCTGTCCCCACCCCAAACCCCTCCGTCCCTCTGTCCCCACCCCAAACTCCTCCGTCCCTCTGTCCCCACCCCAATTTCCCCTCTGTCCCTACCCCAAACCCCTCTGTCCCTCCATCCCCACCCCAAACCCCTCCGTCCCTCTGTCCCCACCCCAATTTCCCCTCTGTCCCTCTGTCCCCACCCCAATTTCCCCTCTGTCCCCACCCTGCCGCCGGATCAGCTCCCGCATTGGCAGCTCCAGGTGCGCCGGGGGCAGCTCCAAGAACGAGGCCAGGACCTGCAGGGCCTGGGCCTGGGCCAGGAACCAGCCCCGGGTGGGCCTGGGGGCCTGGGGCTCCCTCAGGGCCTGCAGCAGCAGGGGCACACCCTGATCCGCCTGGGAAAACGGGAAAAATGGGGAAAAAATGGGGAAAATGGCATTTGGGGTCATGGGGGTGATCCCATTGCAATCCCACCCATCCCAGTCCTTTTATCCCATCCCAATTCCACCCATCCCATTCCTCTTATCCCAATCCCCTTCCAAGCAGCAGGGCCACGCCCTGATCCGCCTGGAAAAACGGGAAAAATGGGAAATATTGGTAAAAACAGGAAAAAAACGGGGAAAAAGTGGGGGAAAAATAGGAAAAAAGGGGGAAAAAATGAGGAAATGGGGGGAAAATGGGGGGGAAAAGGGAGATTTGGGGTCATGGGGTTGATCCCATCTGAATCTCACCCATCCCAGTCCTTTTATCCCCTCCCACTCCCCTTACCCCAACCCCCCCACCCCAAACTTCCCTATTTTTTTATATTTTTTTGAGGAAATTCCCCATTTTTTGCCTTTTTCTGGAGGCAGCAGAGCTGGCTGCGCAGCAGGAGCCGGGAGTGGCGCAGGAGCAGCCGGGAATCCTCGGTGCCCTCGTCCTCCCCCAGGCAAAATTCCAGCTCCTCCAGGAAAACCTGGGAATGCCACACCTGGATCAGCACCAGCAACCCCAAACCCCATCCTGGGGGGGATTTTCCCGGGATTTTTGGGATTTTCCTGGGATTTTTTGGGATTTTCGGACACTCATAGTTCCCAGCAAGTCCCAAAGCAACTGAAATCCTTTTCCTGGGATTTTTGGGGTTCCCAGGGTGTCCCAAACCCACTGAAATCCTTATCCGGGGATTTTCAGGGTTTCTGGAGTTCCCTGGGTGTCCCAAAGCCTTCCTGGAGGGGATTTTCCTGGAATTTTTAGGATTTTGGGACACCCACAGCTCCCAGAAAGTCCCAAACCCACTGAAATCCTTTTCCTGGGATTTTCAGGATTCCTGGATTCCCTTTGGTGCCCCAAACCCTTCCTGGGGGATGATTTTCCTGAGATTTCGGAATCCTGGACTTCCCCTATCCCAAGGGTTACTCCCATATTTCCCTGGATTTGGGAAGAACATTCCCAAATAATTTCCCTGGATTTCCCTGGGTTTTGAAAGGACATTGCCAGATTTCCCTGGATTTGGGAAGGACATTCCCTGGATTTGGGAAGGACATTCCCAGGACACCCACAGGATTTCCCAGTACATTCCCAGGACATTCCCAGATTTCCCAGGACACTCCCAGGCCATTCCCAGGACACTCCCAGGACACTCCCAGGATTTCCCAAGCCATTCCCAGATTTCCCAGGACATTCCTAGGACGCTCCCAGGATTTCCCAGGACACTCCCAGGACATTCCCAGATTTCCCAGGCCATTCCCAGGACACTCCCAGGATTTCCCAGGCCATTCCCAGATTTCCCAGGCCATTCCCGTTTTTCCCAGCCGTACCTGAGCCTGCCCAGGGCTCCCCAGCTGCAGCAGGCTCCTGCAGATCTGGCTCAGGGCGTTGGCCGCCCCCAAACCATCCCCGAGGCGCCGGCACAGGGAGAGCAGCAGCTGGAAACTCTCCAGGGCCTGGATGGGCTGGGAGGGGAAAATCCTCGGATAAATCCCAGAATATCCCAGGGATCCCAGAACAACCTCTCCCTGCTCTTCCTCATCCCACATTCTCTCCCCTTTCCTCCTCCTCATCCCCAAAACCGCTCGTTCCTTCCTCTCCTCGTCATCCCAAATTCCTTCCTCTTCCTCCTCATCCCAAAACTCTTTCCTTACTTCTCTTCCACATCTCCAAACTCTTTCCCTTTTCCTCTTCATCCCAAATTGCCTCCCTCTTCCTCTTCATCATCCCAAATTCACTCCCTCCTCTTCATCCCAAACTCTTTCCAGCCTCCTCTTCATCCTCTCAAACTTTTTCCCAAACTGTCTCCCTCCTCTTCATCACCTCAAACTCCTTCTCTTCTCTTCATCACCTCAAACTCCTTCTCTTCTCTTCATCACCTCAAACTCCTTCTCTCCTCTTCATCACCTCAAACTCCTTCTCTCCTCTTCATCACCTCAAACTCCTTCTCTCCTCTTCATCACCTCAAACTCCTTCTCTCCTCTTCATCACCTCAAACTCCTTCTCTCCTCTTCATCACCTCAAACTCCTTCTCTCCTCTTCATCCCAAACTTTTCTCCCTCTTCCTCTTCATCCCAAACTCTCTGTCCTCCTCTTCCACATCTCCAAACCCTTTCCCTCTTCATCATCCTGAACTCCTTCCTCTTCATCCCTAAATTTGTCTCCTTCTTTGTGTTCATCATCCCAACTCTGTCCTTCCTCTTCTTCCACATTTCCCAACTCTTTCCCTTTTCCTCCTCGTCCCAAATTCCCTCCCTCTTCCTCTTCATCCCAAAGTTTCTCCCTCTTCCTCTTCATCCCAAAGTTTCTCCCTCTTCCTCTTCATCATCCCAAATTCACTCTCTCCTCTTCATCCCAAATTCTCTCCCTCCTCTTCATCATCCCAAACTCCCTTCCCTCCTCTTCATCCCAAACTCCCTCCCTCTTCATCCCAACCTCTTCCTGCCTTCCTCCTCCTCATCCCAGACCCTCTCCTTCCTCCTCCTCACCTTGTCCTGGAGCCGGTAGAGCGCTGCCAGGAGCTGCAGGGAGCTCAGGGTCTGCTCGGGGCTGCGCACGGAGGGAACTCCGCGATGTTCCAGAAGCTTCTTCCACAGGGAAAAGGCCTCGTCCAGGGGCTTGGACAGAGCTGGGGGCACACAGGGATTGGGGGGGATCCCCCAAGAAAGGTTTCATTATATCCCACTGTTATTTACCCCAAAGTGGGATAATCCTGGGGAAGATGGAAGGGCTCTTCACAATCTTCCAGGATCCCAAAAAAATCCTTTCTAATCCACCAGCATCCCAAAAAATCACTTCTCAATCCATCAGGGTTCCAAAAAATCCCTTCTCAATCCATCAGGGTTCCAAAAACCCCTTCCCAATCTTCCAGGATCCCATAAAAGTTCTTCCCACCCATCCAGGATCCTCATCCATCCCAAAAAAATCCCTTCCCACCCATCCAGGATCCTCATCCATCCCGCAAATCCTCTTTCCTCATCCCAAAAATCCCCTTCCCACCCTTCCAGGACCCTCTTTCATCCCAAAAATCACCTTCTCAGCCTGCCAGAATCCCATAAAAGCTCATCCCAATCCACCAGGTTCCCAAAAAATCCCTTTCCCACCCCTCCAGGGTCTTCATCCATCCCACAAAACCCTTCCCACCCCACCAGGGTCTTCATACCTCCCACAAAACCTCTTTTCTCACCCCAAAATCCCCTTCCCAGCCCTCCAGGCCCCCCCATTCACCCCAAAATCTCCTTTTCTCTCACCGTGGTCGGAGCTGAGGCTGCAGCGGATCCCGTCGGGCGCCCCCGGCCGCTCCCCCTGGGGCTCCTGATCCCCCTCGGGCTCCTCCTGATCCCCCTGAGCCCGGCCCCGGCCGCGCCGATCCCGGGCCACGCTCTGGGAAAGGAGGGCAATTACGGGGATCCCAAAAATCCCCAAAATTCCCGGGGAAATTGCACCCAGGAAACCCCAAAATCCCCAAAAATCCTGGGAAAATCGAACCCAGGGAACCCCAAAATCCCGGGGAAATCGCACCCAGGAATCTCCAAAATCCCAAAACTCCTGGGAAAATCGAACCCAGGGAATTCCAGAATTCCCTAAAATCCCAGTAAAATCATCCCTGGGATGGGTTTGGGACACCCAGGGAACTCCAGAATTTCCCAAAATCCCAGGAAAATCTGGGTGTCCCAAAATCCCAAAAATCCTGGGAAAATCACCCTGGGAAGGGTTTGGGACATGCAGGGAATTCCGGGATTTTCCCAAATCCCCCAAATCCCAGGAAAATGCCCCAAATCCCAGGAAAATGCCCCTCACCTTTTCCAGGAGGGCCTCGAGGGTGCAGATGTGGAGCCAGAGCAGGGCCTGGGCCCGTTCATCCAGGAGCTGATCCCGCATTTGGGAATTGCAGATTTGGGAATTCTGGGCCAGCGACTCCAGCAGCCTCAGGGACTCCTGGATGGCGTCCAGGGCCGAGCTGTGGGAACCCAAAAATCCCAGGAATTAACCCCAAAATAATGGGAACAAATCCCAAAATCCCAGGGATGGGATAGGGGGATTGGGGTGGGGAATTTGGGATAAAGGGATTGGGACAAGAGATTGGGATGGAAGAATGGGATCAGGATTGGGATCAGAACCAGGACTGGGAGCAGCACTGGGATGGAAAACCAGGATGAAGGAATGGGATCAGGGTTGGGATCAGGACTGGGATGGAGGATTGGGATTGAGGATCAGGATCAGGACTGGGATCAGGGTTGGGATCAGGACTGGGATCAGAATCAGGACTGGGATCAGGGTTGGGATCAGGACTGGGATCGGGGTTGGGATCGGGACCAGGGTTGGGATCAGGGTTAGGATGAAGGACTGGAGCACCCACCATTCCGTGTGAGCACTGAAGCTGTGGTTGCACAGGAGCTGGGTTAGGATGGAGGATCAGGATCAGGGTTGGGATCAGGACTGGGATCAGGGTTGGGATCAGGGTTGGGATCAGGGTCAGGATGAAGGACTGGAGCACCCACCATTCCGTGTGAGCACTGAAGCTGTGGTTGCACAGGAGCTGGGTTAGGATGGAGGATCAGGACCAGGGTTGGGATCAGGACTGGGATCAGGGTTGGGATCAGGGTTGGGATCAGGACTGGGATGAAGGACTGGAGCACCCACCATTCCGTGTGAGCACTGAAGCTGTGGTTGCACAGGAGCTGTCCCAGCTCCAGCAGCGCCACCGCCCTGGGCAGGCTCCGGTTGGGGTCCAGCATTCCCGGGGGGTCCCGGCTCCCCCCCGGATCCCCCGTTCCAGGGGGGTCCCAGCTCCCCTCGGGGTCCCACAGCCCCAGCAGGTCGCACAGCACGTTGTAGCGCTCCGGCCCCGTGGGGCCCCGCAGGGATTTGTAGGCCTGGAGCTCGGCCAGCAGCAGCAGCAGCAGCGTGTCCCCGCACAGGGGCTGGCACTGGGACTGGCACTGGGACTGCAGGGCGTCCCGCAGGGTCCTGGGAACAGCAGTGGGGTCACAGGAACAAACAGCGGGGCTGGGATGGCAGCTCCAACCCCATTCCACCTTCCCCTAGTCCAGGGGGCTCCCCTCTCCCAGTCACTCCCATCCCTCCCACATCACTCCCCCATTCCATTCCAATGCCAGTAGTCCCCATCTCATCCCTCCTACCCCATTCCAATCCAAATCCCCCCACTCCATTCTCCCCATTCCAATCCTCTCCTCCAAATCCTCCATCCCAATTGCCCCTTCCTGCTCCCTCATTCCAATCCCCCACCCCATTCCCTGATCCCAAATCCCCATTCCCTGATCCCAAATCCCCATTCCCACCTCAGCCTCAGCTCCTCTGCTCCCTGTTTGGCCGCCTCCGTCTTGATCCTGGCCCAGAGCGTCACCAGCTCAGCCACCAGGGAGCCAGGCTGGGAATGTGTCCCCAAGCCCTGGAAAGGTGTCCCCAAGCCCTGGGAAGGTGTCCCCAGGGCCAGCAGCCACTGTGCCAGCGTGTCCAGGGCCCGCTCTGGGTGCCCCTGGCAGCGCCAGCTCTGCACCTGCAGCCGGAAACACCTGTGGAGCTGTGGAGAGGGAGTGTCAGGGATCCCAGTGATACCAGTGTGCCCAGGGATCCCCAGTGATCCCAGTGTGCCCAGGGATCCCAGTGTGCCCAGGGATCCCCAGCCCTCCCAGTATCCCCAGTGACTCCATTCCCCATCCCAGTATCCCACAACCCCTCCCAGTAACCCCAGTGGCTTCCAGCCCTCCCAGCTGATCCCAGTAACCCTGTACTCCATCCCAACACTCCCAGTAACCCACCCAAGGATCCCATCCCAGTGCTCCCAGTGCCCTCAGTACCCATCCCAGTGCCCCCAGTGCCCATCCCAGTGCTCCCAGTGCCCCATCCCAGTGCCCCCCATCCCAGTGCCCCCAGTACCCTCTCGGGGGTGACCCCAGCCCAGCTGTAGCCATGGCCATCCAGCACTGCCCGGCACAGGGGCTCGCACACGGCTGCGGCCGCTTCCGGAACGTTCCGGCTCTGCAGGGCCTGGCCCAGGCGGGCGGCGACCACGGCTGGGGAGGGGACAGAGTGACCAACGGGACAGGGAGGGGACACTGCAGTGACCAAAGAACTGACCCCAAACCCCCGGACATGGAGTGACCAACGGGACAGGGAGGGGACACTGCAGTGACCAAAGAACTGACCCCAAACCCCCGGACATGGAGTGACCAACGGGACAGGGAGAGGACACTGCAGTGACCAAAGAACTGACCCCAAACCCCGGGACAGAGTGACCAATGGGACAGGGAGGGGACACTGCAGTGACCAAAGAACTGACCCCAAGCCCCCAGGGACAGAGTGACCAACGGGACAGGGAGGGGACACTGCAGTGACCAAAGAACTGACCCCAACCCCCCAGGGACAGAGTGACCAACGGGACAGGGAGGGGACACTGCAGTGACCAAAGAACTGACCCCAACCCCCCCGGGGACAGAGTGACCAACGGGACAGGGAGGGGACACTGCAGTGACCAAAGAACTGACCCCAAACCCCCTCAGGGACAGAGTGACCAATGGGACAGCGAGGGGACACTGCAGTGACCAAAGAACTGACCCCAACCCCCCCGGACATGGAGTGACCAACGGGACAGGGAGGGGACACTGCAGTGACCAAAGAACTGACCCCAACCCCCTCGGGGACAGAGTGACAACGGGACAGGGAGGGGACACTGCAGTGACCAAAGAACTGATCCCAAAGCCCTGGGGACAGAGTGACCAACGGGACAGCTGGGATGGGGACATGGTGCCCTGGGGTGGCACTGACCACTGGGGATGGGGACACAGAGCCCCCATGGTGGCACTGACCACAGGGGACACAGGAGGTGGCACTGACCACTGGGGACACTGGGGATGGGGACAGGACGTGGCACTGACCACTGGGGACACAGGGGTTGGCACTGACCACTGGGGACACCAGGGAAGGGGACAGGAGGTGGCACTGACCGGTGACATCGAGGAATTTGCCCCTCTCGGCCTCGGGCAGCCCCTGCAGCCCCTGCAGCATCCAGGTGACACTCTGCACACAGCTCGTGGTCACCTGGGACAGCTCCGGCCCCTCCGAGGGCTGTGGGGACACCGCGGGTCAGCCAGGACACTGCAGGAGCCCCCAACCCCAAATTCCAGCCCCATAGCCCATGGGAGAAGGTTCTAGAACCCCCTCAGGGCACCTCAGGCCCAAATTCCAACCCCACATCCCATGGGAGAAGCTCCAGGACCTTCCAGAACCTTTTCAGGGCGTCTCAATCTCAAAATTCCAGCCCCACATCCCACAGGAGAGGCTCAATCCCAAAATTCCAGCCCCACATCCCACAGGAGAAGCTCCAGCACCTTCCAGAACCTTTTCAGGGTGAATCAACCCCCAGATTCCAGCCCCAATCTCCAAAATTCCATCCCCAAATCCCATGGAAAAGGCTCCCAGACTGGTTTCACCCCAAAATTCCAGCCCCAAATCTGACGGGAGAAGCTCCAGCATCTTCCAGAACATTTTCAGGGTGACTCAACCCCCAGATTCCAGCCCCAAATCCCATGGGAGAGGCTCCATCCCAAAATTCCAGCCCCAAATCCCACGGGACAGGTTCCCAATCCCCCCAGGGATCCAGATCCGTGCCTGGCAGCGCTGGAATATTTCGTGGATGGCGTTGGAGAAGAGCTGGAGGCCCTGGAACAGCAACTGCTTCACCACCACCTGATCCCTGATGGAGTCAGCAGGGACCTGGAATGGGGACAATGGGATTTGGGAATGGGGAAATGGGATTTGGGAATGGGGAACAATGGGGAAAGGGGATTTGGGAATGGAGAAAGGGGATTTGGGAATGGGAACAATGGGATTTGGGAATGGTGGAGTGGAGCTGGGAATGGGGACAATGGGATTTGGAAATGGGGAAATAGGGAAATGGGGTTTGGGAATGGTGGGGTGGAGCTGGGAATGGGGAAAGTGGGATTTGGGGGTCCAGGAGCTTTAGGAGCTTTTGCTGAAGATGCAGATGGACTCAGGAAGGGCTGGGAAAAGGGAAAAGTGGGATTTGGGGTCCAGGAAAAAGGAAGAGTGGGATTTGGGGTCCAGGAAGAACAGGGAAGAGGAGCAACAGGAGGAAGGGGTTCAGGAGCTCCAGGAGCTGCTGCTGGCATGGAGAAAAGTGGGATTTGGGATTCTCCAGAGTCCAGGAGCTGCTGATCAGGGCTGGGAGCAGCACGGAGTGACCCCAAGGGATCCCAGAGCTCCTCCTCCTCCTCACCTGTGCCAGCAGCCGCCGCAGCGCCCGCCCGTGGCCCTGGCAGAAGCCACAGATGCCAGGCAGCTCCTGGAGGCCGAGGGGCAGCTCTCGGCCCTTCTTGAGCACCTCCCCGAGCTGCCCCAGCACGAACTGGGAGCTCTCCAGCAGCACCTTCAGGAACCTTCCGGAACATTCCGCCGCCAGCGCCGCTCCCGCCCGCCTCAGCGCCGGCCCCACGGCGCCCACTGCCTTGGCTAGCAGGGCCCGGCTGAGCTGGATCCCGGCCTCCAGCAGCTCCAGAGGGGCTCCCAGAGCACTCCCAGCTCCCTCCAGGAACCTTCGGGAACCTCCCAGAGCCTCCAGAGCGTCGCGGGGCCGCCGCGCCTTGCAGAGGTGGCGGCAGCGCTCCAGGGTGAGCTCCAGGAAGCACAGGGAGTCCTGGAGGCTCGGAGGCTTTGGGGATTCATCCCTGAGCGTGTCCAGCAGCAATTCCTGGAGCTGCTTGGCCAGGAAAAGCGGGCACGGAGCTCTCTGAGCCTCGTAGAGAACAGCGGCGGCCGCGGCGTGCTGGGCGGTCTGCGAGGTGAAGAACGGCGGCTGGAAGGATTCCCGAGGGGACGGCTCCTTATCGTGGGATTCCAGCAGCAGCAGGAAGCGCAGGGCGCGGATCCTGGCCGTCAGCACCGCCCTGCCCTCCTCCCGGGGCCGTTCTGGCCCTGCCAAAGCGGCCGCAGATCTCCAGAGCACCCCGAAAGCGCTGGAGGTGACGGTGGCCCAGTCGCGGTGGCGCCGGTGGCACTGCCGGAGCCGCGCCCGCAGCAGCTCGGCCACGGGCCAGGTGTGGGGGCCCACCTGGGGTGATCAAATGGAAACTGCAATCAATATCCATGCAGTAATTAATAGCTGGGAGTGATCAAACAAACTAATATCTGGGAATAATAAAACAAAGTCTGGGAGGTAAAAAGTTGAAATGGCAAAGAGGAGAGGAGAGAGGAGGAGGACGAGAAGAGGCTCCACGCCTCCCTGCAGATGTTCAAGGACAGGAGAAAAAGCAAGAGATAACAGTTACTAAAAATGAACAGAAAGAAGGGAAAAGCTGGTTGGGTCCCAGGAAAATGGCAGCTAAAAGAGATTTATTGCTTTGATGCTTAAATGCAGTAATGTTCGTTTGGGCTTACATTGTGCTGGCTTGGTGGGCATGGGTAACCCAAAAGTGAATTAAAGGATAAAGAGGAAGAGGAGAAACCTTCACCAGTGATGACCACCCAACTGAGTGGTGGCACATGTGTGGTAAAGGTGGTGATAGAGGGCGGAGGTAAAAGTGTAATTAATTAAAAATGGGAGGAGATGACATTGACCCATGGCACATAAGGGGGGGAATTTTCACTTAGCAAGCTTGTGAGGTGGCAAGGGTCCAGAACCCTGCACTCCTCTGCTTATGTGCTACTATTTTAACCAAACCATCCCTTATTTTAATCAAATTATATTGTACCCAATCTTATATTTTTTTAACTACTCAATTAAGACTGTCCCCACCTCTACCATCGTTCGGGGATTTTTTCACGGCGGGACCGCCGGGCAAACACGACTCACCCACGCCGCGGCGTTGCGCAGCACGTGGAACAGGATCCTCTCCAGGTACAGCTCGGGGGGCTCGGGCTGCAGGCTCAGGTGCAGCTGGGCAGCCTCCAGGGCCAGGGCCGTGAGCTGGCACCCGTGGGCAGGGTGCCCGCCGGGCCGCGCCAGCTCGGCCGCGCACCAGCGCAGGGCGCGGTCACACGCACGGACACGGCTGGACCGAGGGGCACCGGGGGTCTGCAGGCTCTCCTGGGGGAGAAAAGGGGATTTGGGGTCAGAGCAGAGTCCCTCATGGATCATTTCCTGGGGAAAGAGGGTTTGGGGTCAGGGCAGAGACCCTTCAGGGGTTGTACCATGGGAAAAGAGGGGTTTGGGGTCAGAGCAGAGCCTCTCAGGGGTTGTTTCTGGGGAAAAGAGGGATTTGGGGTCAGAGCAGAGCCTCTCAGGGGTTGTTTCTGGGGAAAAGAGGGGTTTGGGGTCAGAGCAGAGCCTCTCAGGGGTTGTTTCTGGGGAAAAGAGGGATTTGGGATCAGGACAGAGCCATTTCCTGGGGGAAAGAGGGGTTTGGGGTCAGGACAGAGCCATTTCCTGGGGGAAAGAGGGGTTTGGGGTCAGAGCAGAGTCCCTCATGGATCATTTCCTGAGAAAAGAGGGGTTTGGGGTGAGCACAGAGCCCATTGAGGGTTGTTTCCAGGGGAAAGAGGGGATTGGGGTCAGAGCAGAGCCCCTCAGGGTTTTTTTCCCAGGAAAAGAGGAGATTGGGGTCAGAACAGGGACCCTTGAGATGCATTTCCTGAGGAAAAGAGGGGTTTGGGGTCAGGACAGAGACCCTTGAGATGCATTTCCTGAGGAAAAGAGGGGTTTGGGGTCACAGCAGAGATTCTTAGGGGTTGTTTCCTGGGAGAAGAAGGGTTTGGGGTAAGAGCAGGGGTTGTTTCCTGGGAAAAGGGGGTTTGGGGTCAGAGCAGAGCCTCTCAAGGGTCGTTTCTGGGGAAAAGAGGGGTTTGGGGTCAGAGCAGAGACACTTCAGGGGCATTTCCTGGGGGAAAGAGGGGTTTAGGGTGAGGACAGAGCTCCTCAGGGGTCTTTTTCTAGGAAAAGGGGATTTGGGGTCAGAGCTGAGACCTTTGAGCTGTATATCCTGGGAAAAGAGGGATTTGGGGTCAGGCCAGAGGCCCTCAGGAGCATTAAAGGAGTCAGAACCAGCTCAGAACCCCCCAGAGGCCCCACAGTGGGATCCAGAGGTTTTCCTGGGAAAAGGAGCCAGACCCCAGCCCAGAATTCCCCACAGATCTCCCCATCAGGCCCCAAGGTTTTCCTGAGGAAAAGAGGGACCAGACCCCAGACCCCACCAGATCCCGAGGTTTTCCTGAGGAAAGGAGGGATCAGAGCCCAGCCTTCCCCCGCTCACCCTGATCTCCTCCAGGCGCTCCTCGATGCCGGACCAGCCGTCCGTGCTTCCATCATTTCCATCTTCCCCATCCTTTTCGTCCTTCCCGGCCATCCCGGGGGCTTCTCCTGAGGGGCTTCTCTGTGATGCGGGGCTGGGGGGGGAACAAGGGGAGGTGTGGGACCCCCTGAACCCCAAAAGCCACAGACCCACAAACCCCCAGACTCCCAAACCTGCAGAGCCCAAAACCCCCAGATCCCCAAACCCCCCCACCCCCTCAGGCGTCCCGCGGCCTTCACCCCCTCCCGATCCCTCCCCTGCAGCTCCACCTCTCCCCCTCCTCGCCGGACCCCTCCAGCCCTCCCCGGCTCCCTGAGGGGGTCTCAGCCCCCAAAATTCCCCCCCCCCCAGAACCCCAAATTTGCCCCAAAATCTCCCCCGGGCCGCTCCGCTCACGCTGCGCTGCTGCTCCACCGCCTTCCGCCTGTTCAAACCTCGGCCGCAGCCAATCAGCGCGCGGCACCGCCCCCGCAGCGTCCAATCAGCGCGGCGGCCTGCCGCGCGGGGTAGCACGGGAGTCGTAGTCCGCGCTCGGCCACGCGCGCTTTTGTGCGCATGGGCAGCGCGCTGTTAGTTATGGGTGGTGCCGGAGTCCTGCCGCGGCCGCCATCTTGAGTGTGGCCGGAGCCCGGCCCGCCTCACGCAGGCTCCCGGTACGCGGGCGCTCCGCCATCTTGCAATGGCAGCTCCGTCCCGTCCGCGCCTCCGCCGCCCGCCGAAACCGGGCCCGCCGCTGTCGTTCTTCCCATCCACCGCCCCACACGGCGGCCGCTAAAGCCCGGCCGCGTCCCTTCGCCCTCCTAACTGCGCTTCCCGCTCCCCTCTGTGCCCACAAGGCGGCAGCACCGCCCCCATGGCCGGGCCGGGCCGGATGCGCTTTGGGGCGGGCAGGGAACGGAGGCTGAAGAAATAAGTAAATAAGTAATAAGTAAATAAATAAATAAATAGTCTTATAAATAAATAAATAAATAATCTCCGAGAGATTTTTGTATTTATTTATTTATTCCCTTCAGCCCCAGCAGATGTTCCTATAGTTTAAGGGCACTTGATTGGTTCATTCCTTGGAAAAAATATATATATTATATTATAACATTGGTTTCCAAACGACTCCGCATCTCTAGTCAGAGATTCCTACATTCCTATATACAATAGAATGGATAGATTCTTTCCAAATCATCCTTACCAAATGATTTTAAATTCCAATGTTTTGCCAATACCTATAAAAAACGAAAAACTTGACAGGTTTTGATGTTCTACACGCACCCCTCCGTGGGAATTTTCTGGCCGCTTTGGGGAAAAAAATCCAAAATAAAATAGAAATCTGACTTTATTTCCCTTATTCCACATAGAATTTCATAGAGCAAAGGGGATCCAGCCCTGACACAGGCAGTAATTAAAGACTTGGGTGGGTTATAAATGACATTTTACTCATTTTCTGCTCCTTAGGGGCTGGGGAGAGGTTCTGGGTTTCTGGCTGAAATCCCACAGCTCCCGTTCCCACCTCAAAATCCTCCTGTTTAATTTCATTTAGGATCCATTCCCACCCCAAAATCCTCCTGTTTAATTTAATTTAATTTAGGATCTGTTCCCATCCCAAAATCCTCCCGTTTTATTTAGGATCCATTCCTACCTCAAAATCCTCCCATTTAATTTAATTTAGGATCCATTCCCACCCCAAAATCCTCCAATTTAATTTAATTTAGGATCCTCTCCCACCCCAAAATCCTCCCATTTTATTTAATTTAGGATCTGTTCCCACCCCAAAATCCTCCAGTTTAATTTAATTTAGATCCTATTCCCACCCCAAAATCCTCCTGTTTAATTTAATTTAGGATCCATTCCCATCCCAAAATCCTCCCATTTTATTTAGGATCCATTCCCACCCCAAAATCCTCCTGTTTAATTTAATTTAATTTAGGATCCATTCCCACCCCAAAATCAGTTTAATTTAATTTAGGATCCTCTCCCACCCCAAAATCCTCCCGTTTAATTTAATTTCATTTAGGATCCTCTCCCACCCCAACATCCTCATGTTTAATTTAGGACCTTGGGGTTAAAACCCCCAAAATTAATGCCAGCAGAGAGCTTTTTCTGATTAAATTACCCCTGGCCAGCTCCACAGATCAATTCCAATTTCACTCTGCTTTTTGTTGGGTTTGTTTTGATTTTTTTTTCCTTTTTGAGGAGGGGGAGGGGGGGAGAAAATGAGAAAATCAGCCTTGCAAATTGCTGTAATTATCCCTAAAATTAAAAAAAATTATAAATAAAAATTATCCCCTCTCTGCAGGAGGAGGTCCCTGGGGTGGGGGGGGAAATTCTGGGATTTTCTGTGGGGTTTGGGTGAAATTTGGGAGGGGGAGGCTCCGATTTTCCCTTTTTCCCCATAATTGCATTTGTGGGGCCGCAGATGGTGCTGGGTCTGCACAGAAGATAAATCTGAGCAGGGACAGAGGTGACAGAGATCATCCATCAGCTCCAAATGGGCTTTAGAAGAGAATTTTTAATAGAATTTAAAATATTTTTTAAAAATATATATTTAATCTATTTATTCTATTGGCTATATTGAATATATTCACATATATATTTCATATATTTCATATATTTAATGTATTTACTCGCTCCCTCCGTGACAAGATCATCCATCAGCTCCAAATGGGCTTTAAGAGATTTTTTAATAGATTTTAAAATAGACTTTTAAAAATTATATATAATCTATTTATTCTATTGACTATATTGAATATATTCAGATATATATTTAATATATTTATAGATATAACTAAATATATTTGTAGATAATAAAAATATATTAATATATTAATATAAATACATTTTAATATAATATCTATTAAATATAAATATAAATATAAATATAAATATAAATATAAATATAAATATAAATATAAATATAAAATCTATTTAATCTATTTTAAAATAGTTGATATACTGAATATATTGAATATATTGAATTTATTTATTATATTTATTATATTGAATATATGTATTATATGCAATATATGTAATATATTGAATATATTGAATGTATTTAATATATTTAAAATATTTACTCACTCCCTCCATAGCAAGCATCATCCATCAGCTTTAAATATATTTTATAATATTTTTGAAAATATATTTTTAAATATATTTTATCTGTTTATTCTATTTAATCTATTTCAGCTATTTTACAACAGTTGATATATTGAATATATTGAATATATTGAATATATTGAATATATTGAATATATTGAATGTATTTAATATATTTAATATATTTAATATATTTTCTCGCTCCCTCCATAGCAAGCATCATCCATCAGCTTTAAAAATATATTTTATAATCATTTTGAAAAAATATTTTAAAATATATTTAATCTGTTTATTCTATTTAATCTATTTCAGCTATTTTACTACAGGGTTTTGCCAACCCTGCCTTCACCCCCAAAGATGGAATGAAAGGAGCAGCGCCCCACCAGTTTGTGGGGTCACCCCAAACTCTTCGAGTTTGTGGGGTCACCCCGAGCCCCTCAGGTTTGTGGGGTCACCCAAACCCCTCAGGTTTGTGGGGTCACCCAAATCCCTCAGGTCTGTGGGGTCACCCAGAGCCCCTCAGGTTTGTGGGGTCACCCAAATCCCTCAGGTTTGTGGGGTCACCCCAAGCCCCTCAGGTCTGTGGGGTCACCCCAAACCCTTCGAGTTTGTGGGGTCACCCCGAGCCCCTCAGGTTTGTGGGGTCACCCCAAACCCTTCGAGCTTGTGGGGTCACCCAAATCCCTTAGGTCTGTGGGGTCACCCTGAGCCCCTCAGGTTTGTGGGGTCACCCAAACCCCTCAGGTTTGTGGGGTCACCCAAATCCCTCAGGTTTGTGGGGTCACCCCGAGCCCCTCAGGTCTGTGGGATCACCCTGAACCCCTCAGGTTTGTGGGGTCACCCAAATCCCTCAGGTCTGTGGGGTCACCCCGAGCCCCCGGCCTGCTGGAGCAGCAGATCCTTGTGCTGGATGTGCCCTGTGCTGTGGGAACTCCTCCCCACTTTGATGTCCCCATAAATCCCCCATGTGTTTCCAATAAAGGGTTTTTATCGCTGGAGCGGCCAAAGGGGCCGATTTGGGGTGGCTGTGCTGGGGGAAGCTCCCTGCCCTGGCTGGGTTTGGGGGTCCTGGGGGTGGGCAGGGGGCTGCAGTGGCCACGGGACCCTCCTGGGGCTGGGAGGAGGCTCTGGGATGGGCCTGGTGCTGGTCCTGAACCCTGGGATAGGATCACCATGGCCCCAAACCCAGGCTGGGACCCCAATGGCCCCAAACCCCATGGGATCACCATGGCCCCAAACCCCACGGGATCACCATGGCCCCAAACCTCATGGGATCACCACAGCCCCAAACCCCATGGGATCACCATGGCCCCAAACCTCACAGGATCACCACAGCCCCAAAGCCCATGGGATCACCACAGCCCCAAACCCCATGGGATCACCACGGCCCCAAACCCCATGGGATCACCATGGCCCCAAACCCAGGCTGGGACCTCAATGGCCCCAAACCCCACGGGATCACCATGGCCCCAAACCCCACGGGATCACCATGGCCCCAAACCTCATGGGATCACCACAGCCCCAAACCCCATGGGATCACCACAGCCCCAAACCCAGGCTGGGACCCCAAACCCTGAACCCTGGGATGGGATCACCACAGCCCCAAACCCCACAAGATCACCATGGCCCAAATCCCATTTATCCTTTATCCACCCGCCAGGGCCCAGGATCCCATTTATCCTTTATCCACCTGCCAGGGCCCAGGATCCCATTTATCCTTTATCCACCTGCCAGGGCCCAGGATCCCATTTATAACCCGGCCCTGTTTATAATGAATTGTGCAGGGCCTGGGCCGGGGCCACAGAGAGCAGTGATTTATGGACGTGGAAATAAACCCCACAATGCAGACCCTCCACGCTCAGGGATGAGCCCTCCAGCCAGCTCAGCCCCACAAGGCGTTGTTCCAAAAACCCCAGAATGGTTTGGGGTGCAGGCAGCTCTTTTTTGGGGTTGGAATGGGAACTCAGAGTTTCCTGGGCCTTTATCAACCCGAAAAAGCCCAAGATTCTGTTTTTAACCAAACCTGAATTGTGCAGGGGCCACAGAGAGCAGTGATTTATGGACGTGAACAAAACCCCACAATGCAGACCCTCCACGCTCAGGGAAGAGCCCTCCAGCCTCTCCAGCCCCTCAGGGAAGGACCTGGGTGTTGTTCCAAAAACCCCAGAGCAGTTTGGGGTGGAGGCAATCCTGGGCTCGTTTTTGGGGTTGGGATGGGACCCCAGAGCTGCCTGAACGAGCCCAGAGTCCTGTTTATAACCCAACCCAAATTGTGCAGGGCCTGGGCAGGGGCCACAGAGAGCAGTGATTTATGGACATGGAAAAAAACCCCACAATGCAGACCCTCCACACTCGGGGGAAGAGTCTTGAACCATTGTTCAAACCCTTCTCAAATATTTATGGGAAGATCGTTCTGGCAGGTGCCAGCCCTGCTTTGGTGTCACCCCTGCTTTGCTGCTTGGTCCTTGCATGGTGGAGGTCCTGGTGGTGGCACACAGGGACATGGAGGTCCAAGACTGTCCCCTCTTACCCCCAGTGGCATCTATAGAATTTGGGACGAGCTCTGCTGACTGCTGGGTTCATGGCCAGAGGTTTTGTCTCACCACACTCAGCGATTCCACAATTGTCGCAGACATCTTTTCATTAAAAATCCTTTCCTTAGGGTTTTTCCTCCTGAGAAGCTGAGAGGCCTCAGGAACAAAATGCAAACATTGATTATCTGCTGCTGTGGAATGCAACAGGTGCATCTGTGATTGGTCTCATAAAATTGTTTCTAATTAAATTAATGGCCTTTGTTATCATTCTTAGCTATTCTATTCTTAGCCAGCCTTTGATGAAACCTTTTCTTCTATTCTTTTAGTATAGTTTTAATATAATATATACCATAAAATAATAAATCAAGCCTTCTGAAGTGGAGTCAGATCTTCATCTCTTCCCCCATCCAAGAGCCCCTGTGAACACCATCACACAGGATCCCAATTTGGGAATCAATCTCTGCCTTTGCATCTTGCTGCACGTTCCTTTCCCCACAACATCATCCCCAATCCCTTCCCAGCACCAAGAGACGCCAATCCCCTCCATCTCCCCGCTCCCACCTCCAAGCTCTAATATTTTAATTGAGTGAATTGACCTGGAGTGGTCCATTGAACTCTGGCCGACCTTTTAAACAGCAGGTCAAGGATTTCGTTGTGCGGGGCTGACCTCCTCCCTGATCTGCTAATGCTGCTCCTCTCTCAAGGACCTGCCACCCGCCGGCCCTCTGGGCTTGGACCTCTGATCCACCAGCACAGCTGGAACCCAGCACTGTCCCTCTTGACCTATAAACTCCAGAGAAATGAGAAAATCCTTGAAGGAGCTCCACAGAACCCTCACAGCATCTCCATCTTTGCTTCCCCCCCCCACAGCAGAGGACGAGGACACAGCTCTCTCAAGAAAATGCCACCCACCGACCTTCTGGGCTTGGATTGTTCTTGTGGCTTCCTCACCCGTGGGCAAATCCCCAGATTCCCCTCAAATCCCCAGCTCTGGGACAGAGACCCTGCTCTGGCTGTCCTGCAGCATCCTCCCTCAGGGAAGGCCACCAGAGCATCCAGAACTGTGTCCTCGTCCTCTGCTGGAGGGGAGGAAGCAAAGATGGAGATGCTGTGAGGGTTCTGTGGTTGTTCTAGATTCTTCTAGCTAGCATTTCCTTGGGAAGGGCCTTCTGGCTGCACCCCGATCTGCTCCAAGGGGTGACCTCCCTCTGATTCACCAGCACAGCTGGAACCCAACGCTGTGAGAAACCCAACTCCAGAGAAACGAGTCCCTTCCAACCATTCCAGGTTTGACATTCAAACCAGGTGACCTCCAAGGTCCCTTCCAACCATTGACATTCAAACCAGGTGACCTCCAAGGTCCCTTCCATGACTCCAGGTTTGACATTCAAACCAGGTGACCTCCAAGGTCCCTTCCATGATTCCGGTTTTGACATTCCAACCAGGTCATCTCCAAGCTCCCTTCCAACCACTCCAGGTTTGACATTCAAACCAGGTGATGGACACAGCACCCAGCTGGACCTTTGGTGGGTTTGACATTCAAACCAGGTGACCTCCAAGGTTTCCTCCAACCATTTCAGGTTTGACATTCAAACCAGGTGATCTCCAAGGTGCCTTCCAACAATTCCAGGTTTGACATTCAAACCAGGTGACCTCCAAGGTCTCCTCCAACCATTCCACCACTCCAGGAGGCCCTTGGTGGAGGTCAGAGCCCGTTCCTCAGGCAGTGTCCAGCTGTCCACTCCCTCTGGTTTGGGCCACCCATCCCAGCTGGTTTGTCCATCTGAGGCGAGGAGGCCGCTGAGCATTATTTTACTTCCACGGCGAACAAACGCGAAGATTTGCAAACCCACAGAACTCCGCCTGCTCCAATTTTGGCCGGGGCGAGCGCCCGTGTTGGGGAGCAGTCGTGGCTCACCCAGCCCTGCTAAATTAGCGCTGGGCTCTGCATTCCAGAGTATAAATATCTGCCATTGTCGTGCTGAGGAATGCGAGCGTGGTGCTGGTGGAGGCTAAAATTAAAGAGCTGGGGCTGAGGCATCTCGGGTTACCAGAAACAAGACTCCATTGTGCTGCGGGAAGGGGACTGGGAGCGTTTAGAAACCGCTGGGGTTAAACACGAGGGCCAAACGAGCCTTTCATGACAAAATTTGGGCTCGTCTCTGCAGTGAAAACCCTGCTCTGGGTCGCAGGGAGCCCCATCAGGCTCCGCAAGGAGGAATCTCAGAATCTCTGGGAATTCACCCCATTTTCCAAGGGGATTCCATCATCTGTGGGTGTCCCATCCCATCCCCTCCTTCCACCTCAGCTCTCCACGGCTTTAAGCCAGGTTTAAATTAAGCCAGTTTGGGGCTCGGGGGAAGGGGCTGTGAGACCCCAACCCCGAGCTTGGCCCCACGCTCTGCTTCACACCAACCTCAGCTGGTGTTTATGGGCAACGGGGCCACTCGTGCCAAGGAATTTTGGGCCCCCTGGAAGGAAAAAAAAACCTGGGAAAAAAGGGTGGGGAGGGATTGTGGATTGTGCTGGGGCTGCACAGATGGTGTTTGACCGCCCGGGGTTCTCCTGTGCTGCGGCATCCTCGGGGAAGCTCCACCCTGCTGAGTCCTCCAGGAGAAAATCCGAATTTTCACTTCAGTGGAAATATTTCATTGGCTGAAAATAAAAAAAAAAAGGGTGAGAAACCAGACAGGAGTTGGAGGGATGAAAGGAGTAAAATAAAAAGGCAGATTTGTGGTTATTCGCTGTTTTTTCCGCTCTGTTTTTATTGGGATGCAATTCTTCGTGAGTGGGGTCAACTCAACCAAATTATTAATAAAATAAAATTGATTTATTCTAAAATAAAATCAGGTTTGCACTGGCAGTTCCTGGTTCTGAGGAGCAGCCATGGGACGCAGCTCAGCAGGCTGGAATTGGGAATTGGGACTGGGAATTGGGACTGGGATTGAGATTGAAAAACTATAAAATTTAAAATCTATAAACCTAAAACCTGAGGCATCACAACATGAATCTCAGAACTGCAGCCTAAAGCAGTGCAAAATCTGAAAAAATATAAAATTTAAAATCTAAAACCTGAGGCATCACAACACGAATGTCAGAACTGCAGCCCTAAAGCAGCACAGAATCAGAAAAATATAAAATCTAAAATTTAGTCCCAGTCCCAGTCCCAGCCCCAGTTTAGGCCTGGCTGGAGAAGCTCCCGTCAGCCCCGTGGATTTTTAAGCACAACCAGATGTGGCAGCCTGAGCTGTTAAACTCAGAGTTGTTAAACTCAGAAATGTTAAACTCAGAAATGTTAAACTGAGAGTTGTTAAACTCAGAAATGTTAAACTCAGAAATGTTAAACTCAGAGTTGTTAAATTCTCCTTTGTGCTCCAGGCAAAGCCGGGGGGTCCCGAGGGTCCCCAGAACCCCCCGAGGGCACCAATAATAATAAAGAATAAAATAATAATAAAGAATAAAATAATAAAATCAATAAAATAATAATAAATATATAATAATATATATAATAATAAATGAAATAGCAATAAGCCAATAAAATAAAAATCAATACTGATATATAAAACTAAATAGTAAATAGTAAATAATATAGTAATATAGTAATAAAATAATTTAATAATATCATAATATCATAAAATTGCCCCATGTGACACACTATCCTTGGGGCAACTCTTTTATTCCTGCAGGAAAATATTCCTCGTGCCACATCCCCCAATTCCTGCTCATTTACCAGTGTGTAGTTTAAATAGAAGTGTGTAATACCACAAAATAGAAAACTTAATTTTTTAGAATAGTAACAGATATAGTAATATATATAAAATGTATATGATTATATAATTGCATATTATATAATAGTATATGTTGTATATATTAATATATAGTAATATAAAATTATATTAATATACATATTTATATATATTTATAATATATAAATATATATATATAATATATAAAACAAGATAGAATATTTAAAGCAGTAGCTACTCCTTCTTCTTCACCTTCTTCTTCATAAGAAGAAGTGTAATTAGATAAAAAAGCCCACAATGCAAGCACCAGTAATTTGCTATTATGTTAAAAGTAAAATAACCGAAATGTCGTTTCTTAATTACAGTTTACCCTTTAAAAACTTTGTAGAAAGAGATAAATTTAATTTAATAACTTGGTAATAAAGTACTGTCAAATTCACAACTTATTAGAAAATATAGATTTATCAGTATAATATAATAATAATATATCTTATTCTCCTTCTTCTTCGTCTTCTCCATCTCCTTCTCCTTCTCCTTTTTCTCCTTTTTCTCCTTCTTCTCCTCCTCCTTCTTCTCTGGACCAAACTTATGAAAATATTAAAACCCATGACCCATTGTCAATTTTTTGAGTTTTTTCTGCCCAAAATCTACCTGAAGGCCCTTCAATAAACATAAACAAACCCCTTTTTTATTCCGTAAAT
This sequence comes from Melospiza georgiana, assembly GCF_028018845.1. Lineage (NCBI taxonomy): Eukaryota > Metazoa > Chordata > Aves > Passeriformes > Passerellidae > Melospiza > Melospiza georgiana. The sequence continues at coordinate 6,627,899 of NC_080458.1, read as the reverse complement.
TCTCTGATTTTAGGGTGGCCCCAAAAAGGCACCAGAGGGAGGTGTCACCCCTCCATGAACCAGCAGCAAAACCCCCCCGTGCACAGCCCTGGAATTTCCATATTTTGGTTTTTAGAGCCCAAAGTGAGCTGAGGAATGCCTGCTGCCCTGTGGGAGAAGAGAAACCGCAGAGTTCCTGAGGAGAAAGTGTCAGCATGGATTTCTGCTGATGGTTCCCACTGCTGATCAAACAGGGGAATAATTAACGAATTGGGGCTTTTGATTAATTTGAGTTAATTTTTGAGAGGAATCTTGAGGAGTGATTAGTGAAAATAAACTTTGTGACCCCTCAGTTCCCATCCAGCTTAATGAGGTGAGGCTGAACTCTGTGGGCAGAGCTGAAATCCAAATTTCCCTGTTTAATAAAAGGCAGTTTATACCCAATGAAACCAGAACTGCAGTAAATGTGGTTTTACAGCTGGTTTTATGGCTCTCTGGGATTAGTGCCACCACATTCTGGTTTGGGGACAGCCAAAGCCACAGTCCTGCGAGTCCTGGCTCTGCACAATCTGCTGTGGGAGGCTAATTAATTAATTAATTAATCAAGGTGGTTGTGTCATCCAGGGGGGCCCAGGGAGAGATTTCTGCAGCTCCAACACCTGAAAAGGACAGAAGAATTCAAGGATGGGGAATTCTGCCCTTAAATTGAAAAATATTCCATATTCAAATATTTTGAAAATTGAAAAATATTCCCATTCTGTCCCTGAAAAGAAAAATATTCCCTAATTACTCAGGGATGTGACAACGTTGGGATGAGGGAATGATGGCACGATGTGATTCCATCAGGAAAAAGCCTGGGCTGGTTAATTAAAACAGATCAGGTGTTCCCAGAGCAAAAGTGAGGCAGCTGCAAGGCATTCTTGGGGAAAATCCACCCAAAAAGGGGAATTTTAGGGCTGAAAACCAGATTTTAAATTTTTTTTTTGCCTGGAGCTGCAGCCCAGATGATCCCAAAGAGCTGAGTTTTCAGGGGATATGGGGGTTTTCAGGAGAGGATATTGGGATTTTTTAGGGGTAGGTATTGGGATTTTTTTAGGGGTGGATATGGGGCTTTTCAGGGGGTGGATATGGGGTATTTGAGGGGTGGATATTGGGATTTTCAGGGGTGGATAACGCCGTAACAAACAGCTCGTCCCATGGCCGTGTCCCCGGGACACACGATCCTTGGGGCAACTGCTTTATTTCTGCATGGTAAACTAATAGCAGGAAAATATTCCAGGCATTTGGGATTTCGGCTGCGCAGCTGAGCAGTACCCGGCCCGAGCAGGACCCGGCCAGGGCAGGACCCGGCCCCGAGCAGGACCCGGCCCCGAGCAGGACAGGGCTCCCCGCGGGGCTCGGCTGCAGCCTCGGGGCTGGATTTGGGGTGCAGGGTCAGGGATTTTTGGGGTGCAGGGCCAGGGGTGTTGGGGCGCAGGGGATTGGGGTACTCGAATCCTGGTGTGCAGGGGTGCAGGAGATTGGGGTACGCGGATCTGGGGGTGCAGGGGACTGGGGTACACGGATCCGGGGGCGCAGGGGACTGGGGTACACGGATCCAGGGGTGCAGGGGATTGGGGTACACGGATCCGGAGGTGCAGGGGATTGGGGTACACGGATCCGGGGGTGCAGGGGATTGGGGTACACGAATGCCAGGATGCTGGGGCGCAGGGGACTGGGGTACACGGATCCGGGGGCGCAGGGGATTGGGGTACACGGATCCGGGGGTGCAGAGGACTGGGGTACACGGATCCGGGGGCGCAGGGGACTGGGGTACACGGATCCGGGGGTGCAGAGGACTGGGGTACACGGATCCGGGGGTGCAGGGGCTCGGCTTGCGCGGCTGCCGGGACTCTGGGGGTTGCTCTGGGATGCCCGGGTCAGACCCGGGGCGCTCAGAGCCGCCCGGATCTCTGCCGGCCGCTGCCCCTCTGGCCGGAGCGCAGCGCGCCCCTCGCCATCCCCGCTCCGCCCCGCCGCGCCTCGGGGGCGGGCTGTGGGCGGTGGGCGGTGGGCGGCGGGAGGCGGGGGGCAGCCCCAGCCCAGGCCCTGGCCGCGGCCCCGGCCCTGGCCCCGGCCCCAGCCCCAGCCCCAGCCCGGCCCCAGCCCCCGCCGCCCGCCCGGGGCCGCCGCGCCGCCCCGCATTGTCCGGGCGGCAGCGCAGGATGCGGCGCCCTCACGGCCTCCCGGGCTGCGCTAAGGGCCCGCCGGCATGAGGAGGTGAGTGGGGATCCGGGGGGAACCGGGGGGATCCGGGGCGGCCCCGCCGAGCATCCCCGGGGCGCCGATCCCGCCCCGCCGCCGCCTCTTTGGGAGGAAAGCGCGGAGGGCTCGGGGAGGAACCCGAGCGCTGCCGGGGAACGGGGCAGCCCCGCTGCCTCGGCCTTGGGCCCTCCCCTCCATCCCTGCTTCCCCAGAAAGGTGCGGGAGCTGCGGGGGTGACATGCGGGGAGCGGGAGGTGTCGGCTGCGAGGGGAGCCGGGGCGCAGGGGCTGAGCTAATGCTGAGCCTAACCCTAAAAGAAGCCCCGAGGGTGCGCAGGGTGCTGTGGATTATCCATCTATCCATCCATCCATCCATCCGTCCGTCCGTCCGTCCATCCATCCATCCATCCATCCATCCATCATCCATCCCTCCCTCCTCCCTCCCTCGCCCCTGGAACAATGCCGGCTCCCGCACGTCAAGCGCACGCCGAGCGCTCGCCTTCAAAACACTCGCGGCGTTGAGGAGCTGAAGGCGATTTTGAAATGGAAGCTTTGCCTGAAATCTCCTTTTTTTTCCTTTTTTTTTTTTTTTTTTTTTTGAAAGTTGGCGGTTTTTTTTCACTCAGGGGAAAAGAACATCAGGAAGGGTTTAAAATCACTTCATGCTGCGTATTCCAGTTTAAATTCTCCTGGGTTTGGAGGCGCCATGTGCTGCTTCACATCACTCCTAGTTTTACTCCGGGATCCCAAAAATCACCATGATCACTGAACGCATCCTGGTTTTGTGTCAGATTTCGTGTGTGGAGCGGAATTTTGGGCAGAATTGGGTGTTTGATGAGGATTTGGCTCTGGGGGAGGGTGCGGGGCGCTCTGATGGCTCAGGATGGATTTCCTGATGGGAATTGATGAGGTTCCTCCCCATGTGGGTGCTCCGGCGCCTGTTTGCTCTCGAGGTGCTTCTGAATTAAACATTTCGCTGGGGGCCGAGGCCTGGCAGTTGTTTATCCCATTAAACATTTGTTTTAGCTCTCTCCAGCAGAAGTGTGTTGACATTTTCTCTTGGGGGACTGTCGGGATAATGAATGGCACGTACTGTATTGTGCTCGCTGGAAAGCCACGGGATCCTGCAATAACATAAACACCCAGGGCTGAATTCATCCCAGGGGAACGGGCTCCGTGTTTGCATCCACGCAGCTCTCATTTCCATTATGAAAATATTAATTACTTATAATTGTTATAAATACGGATATATTTATTTTATTGCTGACAGCTGCGGTTTGACTCCCTGCTCTGTGTTTTGGCAGTTTTGGGGAGGGGAAGGAGAGAGCCAGGTGGGTCCCCACAATTCCTGGAGTGGGGAATTGGGGAGCAGCCACAGCTCTGTCCCCTCATTCCTCTGGAGCAGGGAAGGGGAAACAGCCTCTGGCTGTCCCTGCTTGGAATTCCTGGAGCAGGGAAAGGTTTCAGCTCTCCCAGTTGGAAATTCCTGGAGCAAGGAAAGATTGGAATTCCTGGAGCAGGGAAAGGTTTCAGCTCCTCATTTGGGAATTCCTGGAGCAGGGAAGGGTTTCAACTCTTCCAGATGGGAATTCCTGGAGCAGGGAAGGGATTCAGCTCCTCATTTGGGAATTCCTGGAGCAGGGAAAGGTTGGAATTCCTGGAGCAGGGAAAGGTTTCAGCTCTTCATTTGGGAATTCCTGGAGCAGGAAAAAATTGGAATTCCTGGAGCAGGGAAAGGTTGGAATTCCTGGAGCAGGGAAAGGTGGTATCAGCTCTTCCCACTGGGGAATTCCTGGAGCAGGGAAGGATTTCAGCTCCCATTTGGGAATTCCTGGAGCAGGGAAAGGTTCTGTGCTCTCCTTTGTTCTCCCGCCGGCCCCGCTGCATTCTTCCCTTTTGCCATTATCATTTGGGTTAAACAGAGCATTGTGTACCATATGGATCATGTTAACAATTGCTTATCTGGAGCCGGTGTTTTCTCCTCTCTGCCTCCTCCCTCCTCCCCTCCCTCCTTCCCTTTCCCAGCCCTTTTTCCCCTCCTGGGGCTTTGGCAGCATCTTGGCTTTGGTTGTGCTGTGTCCTGTCAAAGTTCCTTATTTCCAGGGAAAATGTGGAATAAGCGCTGAGAAATCTCCAAGGCGTTTTCCCTGGATGCTGTGGGATGTGGGATTTGGTTGTTGAGGAGCCCAGGGATGAGCTCCCACCTGCTGCAGCTCCCTCTCTTTTCTTTATTTTATAACTGGGCTCTGACCTGGGGGTGCTTTGCCTTTCTCATGGCCTGACCCAGGCGGGGGCTGTGGTTTTCCCAAACCTCTGCTCCCAAAGCACCTGCAAAGCTGCCTGAAGGTTCTGAGCCCTCTCCCCACATCCAACCTCCACTCCCAGCAGCCACAGGAGGAGAAAACCCTAAAGGATTTGGATTTTTTTGGGTGAAAACAGAGTGGCCATGGTGTCACTCCATCCTCCTAGCTGAGGAGATATTCCTGAGGGCAGGAAAGTTCCCATTGCCGGATCAGGGAATAAAGCTCTCCCCGTTCCCAGTCCTGAAAACCAGTTTATCCCCACTGTGAGTTGGTTGCCCCAGCTCCTGGAATGTTGTTTTTTCCCTTTGGAATTGGCTTGGTCGTGTCGTGGGGGGGATTCTCTCCTTTCTTCAGAGTCCTGAGTGGGATCCTGGATCTTTCCCTGCCCCAGGAACGTCATCCTTGATGTGCACAGGGTGCTGGGGCTGCAGGAGCTGCAAGCCCTGCGAGTCCCGTGGAGCTCAGCTCTCACAGCAAAGTTTATTTTATTTATATTTATATTTATATTTATTTTACAGCTGAGGGTGCTGTAAAACCTCCCCTGGCCTTGTGTCCCAGCAGCAGCTGGAGTTGAGGGCACTTAAATTGTCCCCATGGCCCAGGGCCTGCCTGGGTCTCTTATCAGCAGCCCCAGATCTTTATGGTGGCCCTGATAAAGCCCCTGACAGAGAGCTGGAGGGTGCCAAGGAAGGTTTTTCCTCCTTGAGGAGGGCAAAGCAGAAATGTTTGGTTCATTCTGGTGGTGCCAGCATGCTGGTGGTGATGCCCTGGGGCTGCCATGCTGGGGGTGTCCCTGGAGCAGCATTTTGGGGTGTCCTGTGCAGGTGGTAATGTCAGAGTGTGCTCTGTGGGCAGGGTGTCAACCCTTTATCCCCGGGGTGGGCTGCTGGGGTGTCCTGCCTGGATCCAGATGTGGAGGTTTCCTCCCTGGTCAGGATGCTGAGATTTGCACCCTGGATCCAGATGTGGAGGTTTCCTCCCTGGTCAGGATGCTGAGATTTGCACCCTGGATCCAGATGTGGAGGTTTCCTCCCTGGTCAGGATGCTGGATCCTCTCCCTGGCATTAAATCGGTGCCTTTTGGGGCTACCTAAAACCAGAGAATTTAGGGAATAAAAAGCAGTTTATTTATATTTATTGAAGGGATTTCAGGTAGATTTTGGGCAGACAAAGCCCCAGAAAATTGACAACGGGGTCATGGGTTTTCACATTTTTGTAAGTTTGACCCATTTGTATATTTGGGTTAATGTTCCAATTACAGCTTCAGGTAATGATGGAATTTACCCCAAGTTTTCTGCCTCCAAATCACTTTTGTTCACATTTCTTTGAGGCAGTGAGGTGTCCTTGACCCCCAGCCTGGACAGGAATTGTTGTGTCTGCCCAAAATGTGAAGGCAGCAGCTCCCACTGCACATGGAGTTTGGAGTTATGCACTAAAGAGCTGCAGGATCACAAAAATATTAAAAATATAAAATCCAGATTCCCAAGGCATCAAAGCTCCCCATTTCCCAAGGACCTTTTTGGACACTTTTTGTGCATCCCTCCCACCAGAACATCCTTTTCCTCCTTTTGCAGAGAATCTGCAGAGCACTTAATTCTTACAACAAACCCCTGGCCAGGTAATAATTAGCATAGACTCCATGATTCACAGAATAATTAAGAATAATTAGCGTAATTAGAATAATTAGCAGACTACTGATCCACAGAAGGCTGATCAATAATAATCTTTTTCTTTATCTTAATCTTTATCTTTGCAATATCTTTTAGTATGTATTATATATACTATATTATATCAATATATCAAAATATAATATTTTATTAACCCATTGCTTTTTAATATCTTAGTCCTCTACAGGTTGAACTGCTTGCCCCTTTAATTAAAACACCATCATTGGCTAATTAAGAAGCCACCCTTAGGTAAATAAACCTCCATAATACATTCCTGTTCACAACAATAGGTGCAGCAAGACCAGAGTTATTTCTCATGCTTCCCTCTGATCCTCTCACGGAATTTTCCAGAAGGGTTCCTGCCTTGGTTGTGTTTCTGTGAGCGGCCAGGGCGCTGCTGCCCCAGCTCCGGGCTCTGCTGGCTGCTGCTGCAGCGGGGTAATGTGGCTGCAATGGGTGCTGAGGGGGCGGATGGCCGCAGAAATGGGTAATTAACGTAATTAAAGGCCAGGGCTGAGGCCACGTGTGACAGGGGGTGGAATGTGCTCTGAGGGGCTCGTCCTCCATGAGGTGCCAAGGAGGATGCCAAGGAAATTGAGTGTGTTCTGAGGGGCTCGTGCCTCCGCGAGGGTGCCCAGGAGGATTGCAAGGAGGTTGATGTGCTCTGAGGGGCTCGTCCCTTCATGAGGATGCCAAGGAGGGTGCCAAGGGGGTTGATGTGTTCTGAAGGGCTTATCCCTCCACGAGGATGCCAAGGAGGATGCCAAGGAGGTTGGGTGTGCTCTGGAGGGCTCGTCCCTCCACAAGGATGCCAAGCAAGGAGGTTGATGTGCTCTGAAGGGCTTGTCCCTCCATGAGGGTGCCCAGGAGGATGCCAAGGAGGTTGAGTGTGCTCTGAGGGGCTCGTCCCTCCCTCCACGAGGGTGCCAAGGGGATTGAGTGTGCTCTGAAGGATGCCAAGGAGGTTGGGTGTTCTCTGAAGGGCTCGTCCTTGGCACGAGGGTGCCCAGGAGGATGCCAAGGAGGTTGATGTGCTCTGAGGGGCTCATCCCTCCACGAGGGTGCCCAGGAGGATGCCAAGGAGGTTGATGTGCTCTGAGGGGCTCGTCCCTCCACGAGGGTGCCCAGGAGGGCTCTGCCCCTGCCTCCTTCCTTCCCCCTGAGCACAGCTGGGAAAAGCAGAAATGGTTGGTTCACTCCAGTGGTGCCAGCGTGGTGGTGATGCCCTGGGGCCTTGCCCTGGGTTGGGATAAAGGGTGGTGTCCCTGGAGCAGGATTTTGGGGTGTCCTCCCTAGACAAGATTTTGGGGTGTCCTCCTCAGAATGGATTTTGGGGTGTCTCCCTGGACCAGGATTTTGGGGTGTCCTCCCCAGATTGATGCCTTGAGAAGGCTGATTTAGAACAAAATAAAACAGAGTTAAAGAACAAAGTTCCAACCCTCTTCCTCAACATGATTACTTTTTAATGAGTGGCTGCCCAAAAGGGAGGAAAAGGAATATTTTCTGCTTTAGGATTGGCTCGAGATGTGCTCCTGGCACCAAATTTCTCCATTTCCCAGCAAAAATTTCCCCAGATTTCCCTAATCCTAATCCCAACCCCAAACTTTGCCGCCACGCTGCTTCCACCCTGTTATTCTTTAACATTTTCTGTTTTATTGGGCAGCAGCCTTGTGGTGTTTAAACCCCGTGATATAATATTTATATAAAAATATAATATAATATAATATAATATAATATAATATAATATAATATAATATAATATAATATAATATAATATAATAGTTTATGATAATATTTATATGATACAACATAATATATTTATGAGTATAAATATAATAATATACATTATAGTATATAATATAATGTATATATTATATATTATAATGTATATTATAATATTATATTTATACTAATAAATAGTATAAATATATTTATACTATTATACTGTATATATTCTATATATATAGATACACTATTATACTATTTAAACTAATATATATAGTATATATATTTATATATAAATAGTTTATATATAAATATATATAAACTATTTATATATATACACATATATAAATATATGTATAAATAGTTTATGTATATTTATATATAAACTATTTATATATATTTATATATAGAAATTATGTTTATAGTCATAATAGTATATATATTATATATACTGTATTATATCAATATATCAAAATATTTATTTAATTTATTTTATTTTATTCCATTTTATTCCATTTTATTTTCTTTTCTCATAATTTATTCCATTTTATTTTTCTCCCACCTTCCTTCTGTTGAACTCTAGACCAAAACTCCTCAAATCCACTTCTTGCCGCGCCTCCTCGTTACCAGCCCCCGGATTTTTCCCCCGTTTCCCTCAGCCCAGAATTCCCAGGCCGTGGATCCTTTCCCAGCGCTGTGTGGGTCTGTCCTGGCAGTGACAGATGGGCTGGGCTCAGCTGCTGCCAGGAAGGACAGATGGACAGCGGCCCAGCGGTCACTCGCTGCTGGCCAGCTGCTCTGCCCTTCATCTCTGAGTGACCAGAGTGACCGTGGAGCCCGGGATGGGCACAGCAGAGCCCTGTGCCACGTGTGCCCTGCTGGCAGTGCCACCCTGGGATGTCACCGCGGCTCCAAACACAAAAATCTTCTGGGGAAAATTCCGTGGTTGCCAAAGAACCCTGCCCAGATGGGATGGGGTGGAACCTCACAGCCTTGGCTGGTGCTGTGGTGACACCGGTGGGGTGTGACATCTCCGGTGTCCTGGGTGGGTTGTGACACCCTCGGTGTCACTGGTGGGTTGTGACGTCCCTGGTGTCATGGGTGGGTTGTGATATCTCAGGTGTCTTGGTCAGGTTGTGACATCCTTGGTGTCATGGTCAGGTTGTGACATCCCTGGTGTCATGGTCAGGTTGTGACATCCCTGGTGTCAGTCAGGTTGTTACAGTCCTGGTGTCATGGTCAGGTGTGACATCCTTGGTGCCACAGGTGGTTTGTGACACCTCTGTGGGTTTCATTTAACAGAACAACAGGACACACCCTTAAGCTGCACCACGGGAAGCTTCAGTTGGATATTAAGAGAAAGATTTTACTGAAAAAGTGATGAAGTTCTGGAATGGCTGCCCAGGGAGGTGGTGCAGTCACCATCCCTGGGTGTTCCAAACAAGCCTGGATGTGGCACTGGGTGTGCCAGGGTTGAGTTGAGCTGTCGGGGCTGGGTTGGACTCGATGGTCTTGAAGGTCTCTTCCAACCTGGTCATTCCGGGATTGTGCGACTCAGTGATTCTGGGATTCTGGGATTTGGTGATTTGGTGATTCTGTGCTCAGTGGGTTTTGGAAAAATCCTGAATCCTCCAAACTGGCAGCTCAGCAGAGGAGGAGCCAGCAGAGGCCAAACTGATGACCACAGAGCCTGGGTGACCACAGAGCTGCACATGACCAGAGCCATGGATGACCATGGAACTGTGGATGACCATGGGCCCTGGACCCATGGAGCAAGGCTGAGGGCAGCTGTGGATGACCACAGAGCTGTGGATGACCATGGACCCTGGATGACCATGAAGCTGTGGATGACCATGGACCCTGGATGACCCCAGAGCTCTGGCTTGGCAGCTCAGCCTGGCACCCAAGGGCTGGGATGCTCCTCGGGAATGCTCCAAGGATGCTCCTTGGACATGGACTGGCCAAAGGGATGAAACCCATCTGGATCACTCCCTCCAAGAGCCAGCCCCTCTTCCTGGGGCTCAGGGGAATTTGTGTGAATGTAAACCCCGCTTTTAGTGCATCCTCAGCCTGGATGTGAATTCGACTACATTTAAACCCCAGCTTTGGTGCATCCTCAGCCTCGATGTGTTTGCTCTTCTCTGTTTTTTTGCCCTCCAAACCCATTGGAGTCTCCTCTTGATCCCCCCAGGGGTATGGGGTCATCACAGCCATCTGCAGATGCTGCCTGGGAGTCTCTCCACTGGGATTTTTTCCCAAAATTTTTATGCCCCATGAGTGTGAGAATGTTCCACATGTGTGCAAACGTGGTGTGCCCTGCGCAAAGGTGCCCAGGACGAGCTGTCCCCTCTCCAACAAAGCCTCCCAGCTCCGTGATGCTGTCCTGCATCCCATGGCCTCGTGGCTGGAGCTTTTCCTGGAGTTGGGGGGAGGCAGAGCACCCCATCCTCAACCCCATCCCATCCCATCCCATCCCCATCCCATCCCATCCCATCCCATCCCATCCCATCCCATCCCATCCCATCCCATCCCATCCCCATCCCCACCCCATCCCCATCCCCATCCCCATTCCCATCCCATCCCCATCCCCATCCCATCCCATCCCATCCCATCCCCATCCCATCCCATCCCATCCCCATCCCCATCCCCATCCCATCCCCATCCCCATCCCCATTCCCATCCCCATCCCCATCCCATCCCATCCCCATCCCCATCCCCATCCCCATCCCATCCCCATCCCATCCCCATCCCATCCCATCCCATCCCATCCCATCCCCTCCCCATCCCCATCCCCATCCCATCCCCATCCCATCCCATCCCATCCCATCCCATCCCATCCCATCCCATCCCATCCCATCCCCATCCCATCCCATCCCCATCCCATCCCATCCCCACGCCGAGCCGTTGGACACCCTCAGCGGTGCGCCCGCTGCAAACCCCCCGAACAAAAGCCCAGTTCAGACTCGCTGCTGAATAGATTAACAAGATTTCCATAATTAGGGCGGGCGGGAACAATGGGATTCTCCCTGCCCAGCCCCCCTGGCCGCCTTTGTCTTGTGCTGGGGATAATGGGCAGCAGCGAGGGTGGGAACCGGCCCGGCCATTTGGTCACTGGACAGTAATTTTCTCACACTGCCAAGGGGAGCATTGAAACATCTGTCCCGCTCCGCCGCTCATTCACGTCCCATTTCAGCCCTGACAACTCCTCCCTGCCCGCCGCCCTCCCCCTCGCTGCGTTTTCCAGCTTTTTTCATGGATTTGGGGTTTTTTCTTCTCAGTCTTTTAAAGGGGGTTGTTGGCGCCTTGTGCCTGTGCATTCCTCCAAGTGATCCAGGATTGGGAATGGGGCAGGACGAGCTGTGCCCTTGTGGTGGGCTTCCAGCCACAGCCTCCTCCAGGCTTTTGGAGGAGCAATTCCATCCCTGGGTCCCACCTCTGGATGATTTTTTAGCAGTGGGGTTCATCACTGTCCCTGTCCCAAAAGCCTGGGAATGCCCCTGGGATTTGTTGGCCAGGAGTGGTCGCACACCTCTCCTGGTGTCCCCAAATCCCTGAGCACTCAGCAGCCTGACATTTCTGGGGGGGACAGAAGCAGCAGCAGCACTCTGCACCCGCTGAGCGAGGATGGAAACTCCCAGTGTTTAAATTCCTTTAAAAAATTAAAATATCAAGGAAAATGCCTTATTCGTCACATGAATCATCATTCTTATTTATCACAGAACCAGCCAAATGCTCATTTTTCACTTTAGAGCTCCTGGGCAGCTCCAGGAGGGTTCCCTGTGCCTTTATCCATCAGGAGCACTTTGACAAATCCTGCTTAGCCTGACAATGGTCTCATCCCTTCATTATTGGTGACAACAATAATTTCGGGGGTACTGGCGGGGTCCTTGTGCTGCACTCCCTCCCTGCCCACAGCCCTCCAGCCACTCTGCACAATCAGATTATGTATTGGACTCGGTGATCTCGAAGGTCCTCGCTGATGGTCCTGTGGATATCCAGAGTGAGCTGGAGCGGGTGTTCCCAGCCCGGGGGTGTGGTGGGGTGAGGACAGGGGGATCTGGGGACATTCCATGCACGGCTCCCGTTCCACTGCTCTCACCTGCGCTGTCCCGTGCCCGCAGGTCTGTCGAAGATGCACTGGTCACCAGAGCATGCCCAGTCCCTGAACCAGTGGCCGGAGCAGCACCTGGACGTCTCCTCCACGACCTCCTCGCCGGCCCACAAGACCGAGCTGTACCCCAGCGCCCGCCAGCGCTTCAACTACGCCTGGGCCAACGACGACATCTCGGCGCTGACGGCCTCCAACCTGCTCAAGAGGTACGCCGAGAAGTACTCGGGGGTGCTGGACGCGCCCTACGAGCGCCCGGCCCTCGGCGCCTACGGGGATGGCGCCTTCGGCCCCGTTAACGGGCAGAAGGGCGACGGGGAGCCCTGGCCAGGGGCGCACGGCTCGGATGGCACCTACCCGCTGACGCCCATCCACGACGGCCTGGCCGGTGCCAAGGGCGTGGTGCCGCCCGCAGTCCCTGCCGGCAGCGGGGCCATCGGGCTGGGGGGCTCCCCGGTGGTGTCGGCGAACCTCAGCGACCCCGTGTACCCCGGGAACTCCTGTGGGGCGGCTGCCGCCGGCTCCGGGGCACTCGGGGCGTCCCAGGAGTACCCCTCAGGCTATGGGGGCACCTACTTGCCCTCTGGCTACTGTGCCCAGCCAGCGGCAGCGCTGCCCCCGCCGCACCCTCCCGGCCTCCACAGCTCAGGGCTCCTGCAGCCTCCGCACCCCTCGCCCGCCCTGGTGCCCGGCTACGGCTCCTCGGGCCCCATGTACAACTATGCCAGCAGCAGCTACCCGCCACAGCCGGGCTACGGGGGCATCCACCCGCCCCACCCCTCCGCCTCCTACCTGCCCTCGGGCATCGCCGCGCCCACCCCCATCCCGGCCCCGCCGCCCTCCGCCCGCCCGCCGGGGGTCCCTGCCTATGGCTACCAGGGCGCTGGGCTGGGCGCCCTGGCCGTGCCGCCCCTGGGCACCGAGGCGGCGGGCACGCTGAAGAGGAAGGCGTTCGACATCGGCGGGGAGGACGACGGCGAGGGCAGGTACAGGAAATACAGCTACGAGCAGCCAAAGTCCCCCTACCCCCTGTCGGACAACGGCGAGTGCCGGGGCAACGGCTTCGGCAGCAGCGGCGAGTCCCCCCAGGTGCCCTTCAAGCCCGGGAAGCGGCCGGCGGGAGCTGGGAGCGCCGAAGAGCACAAGTACGGCGGGCAGCAGATGAAGGGGATGGTGTCACCATCCTACGGTGCCAGGGACACCCCCCTGCGGCCGGCGGAGCCCTTCGAGAAGTTCAGCCCCCCCCTCGCCAACGGGGAGCGGGCGGCCGAGCCGGGACCCCCCTTCCCGCTGCGGCCGCCCCCCAAAGCGCTGGTGTTCGGCGGTTCCCCGCTGGAGGAGCAGCCCAAGAACATCGACCCGCTGCTCCTGGAGCTGGTCAACGCCAAGGTGGTGGAGCGGGGCCCGCCGGTGCAGTGGTCGGACGTTGCCGGGCAGGTGTCGGTGAAGGCGGCCATCGAGGAGGAGCTGCTGTGGCCCATCCTGCGGCCTGGCTCCTACAGCGGCGCCAGCCACCCGCTGCGCACCCTGCTGCTCTTCGGGCCCCGCGGCACCGGCAAGGCGCTGCTGAGCCGCTGCATCTCCACGCAGCTGGGCTCCACCCTGCTGCGGCTCAGCGGCGCCGCGCTGCTGTCCACCTGGAAGGCCGAGGCCGAGAAGATCCTCCAGACCGTGTTCTTCGTGGCCAGCTGCCGGCAGCCCTCCGTGGTGCTCATCACCGAGGCCGAGTCCCTGCTGGCGGCGCGGGCGGGCGAGGACGGCGGCCAAGCGAGCAACCTCAAATCCCAGCTGCTCTCCTACCTGGACAACGTGGCTACCTCATCGGAGCACGGCGTGGTGGTCATCGGCACCACGGCGCGGCCCGGCAGCATGGACGAGGCGTCGCACCGGCGCTTCGGCACGCGGCTCTACGTGGCGCCGCCGGATGGCGAGGCGCGGCGCCACATCCTGCGCCAGGCGCTGGCGCGGCAGAGCTGCTGCCTGAGCGAGCGCGAGCTGGCGGCCCTGGCGCAGCGCACCGAGAGCTTCTCGGGCGCCGAGCTGCTGCGGCTGTGCCAGCACGCCGGGGCCGCCGCGCGCCGCGCCGCGCCGGGGCCCCCGGCCTCCTACCAGGAGCTGGAGAAGGCCCTGTGCAAGGTGCGGCCTGCCCTGTCCCAGAAGGAGCTGGACTTGTTCCTCGAGTGGGATAAGATGTACGGCACCAGGCACTGATGGAGTCGGACCCTGGGGCTGTGGGGATGGACCCCAAAGCTGCAGGGACGGACCCCAAGGCCACAGGGACAGACCCCAAAGCTGCAGGGACAGACCTCAAGGCCACAGCAATGGACCCCAAGGCCACAGGGACGGACCCCAAGGTCACAGGGATGGACCCCAAGGCTTCAAGGACAGACCCCAAGACCACAGGGATGGACCCCAAAGCTGCAGGGATGGACCCCAAGACCACAGGGATGGACCCCAAGGTCAGGGGGGCAGACCCTGAGGCCGTGGGGGCAGATCCCAAAGCCATAGGATGGACCCCAAGGCTGTGGGACAGACCCTAAGGCCACAGGGATGGACCCCAAGGCTGCAGGGATGGACCCCCAAGGTCAGAGGGACAGACTCCCAAGGTCACAGGGACAGACCCCAAGGCTGTAGGGATGCACCCCAGTGTCAGAGGGATGGACCCCAAGTCTGCAGGGACGGACCCCAAAGCCACAGGGACAGACCCCAAAGCCATGGGATGGACCTCAAGGCCATGGGGACAGATCCCAAGGCCATGGGGACAGACCCTGTGGCCACAAGGATGAACCCCAAGGTCAGAGGGATGGACCCCCAAGACCACAGGGATGGACCCCAAGGTCAGAGGGATGGACCCCAAGGTCAGGGGGACAGACCCTGAGGCAGTGAGGACAGACCCCAAAGCCATGGGACGGAGCCCAAGGCTGTGGCACAGACCCCAAAGCCACAGGGACAGATTTGGGACATGGATTGGGGTCCCTGGGGGCTCTGGGTCTCTCAGTGGGGTTGGATCCCCCCTCACATCCCTCACCTCTCCCCTTTGGGACCCCCAGGATTTCCCCCACGGGGCAGCCTCGCCCACCGCTCAGGATAAGCTATTTATTGTTCTTTATTGTTCTCCCGACCCTCCGTGCCTGCAGCGGGGCTGGAGGGTCCCGACATCGCATTCAGGAGCTCCCCGCCCGCCCCAAAAGCTTTATTGCCATTTGTTTTAAAATTGATTTTATTATTCCCAACAGAAATACCTCGGGTGTCCTCGGAGCCCCTTCTCACCTTGATCAGGGAAAGGGGGAGATGCCCAAAAACCAGGGAATTTCACCCCAAAACCAGGGAATTTCACCCCAAAACAAGGAGGTTGCACCCCAAACAATGGGTTACACCCCAAACCAATGTGTTACACCCCAAAACCAATGGGTTACACCCCAAAACCAGGAGGTTTTGGAGTAAAATGCTGTAGATTGTTGAATATCCTAGACTTGGGTTTTTATTTTTGTAAGGTCTGTAGTGTTTTTTGTTTGTTTGCTTGTTTTCTTTTTTAACTACTCAGGAAAAGAATTACCTCAGAAAAAAACTAAAGAATGTTTTTTTAAAAACACTTTTTATCTTCTCAGAAAAGGAAAAAAGGAGATTTTTTTAAGGAGTTTTCCCACCTGGGACAAAGCTGCCTCCTGCATTTGCTTCCAAAGGGGGTGAAGAAAGGAAGAAATAAAAGGAGAAATAAACTTGAAGCTGTTACAAAGATGAAATTTGAATGTATTTCAGGTGCTTTCCACATATATAATGCCATAATTTTATTTGAGATTTTGTTTAACATCGTTTTTCGTAGCGTTTGGTGGAGTTTCGTGTCTTCAATGGAAAGTTTAGTGCTGTAGCTTGGGAGCTGTCGCTGGCACCACTTTTTGGAGCAAATTGGGCAAATCCCCCCCTTTCCCCCCAAAAACAAGCCCAGCAGGGCTGAGTGAGGGGCTTTGCACAGAGCATGAACCCCCAGCCCATCCACGAACCCTTTTTATTGGGGATTTCCCCATTAAAAAAAATATTTTTAATTATTTTTAGTGCTCTAAAGGCCTCCCCTTAGAGCAGCCCCCCAAACCTCAGGGTCTGCCAGGTTTTTCCCCAATTTTTCCCAATTTTCCCAATTTCTTATTGCATCCAGGGCATTACCTTTTGCCTCCCACCTCCAAAAAGTCGTGCTGGATTCCTGAAGACTTATTATTATTATTATTATTATTATCCTGTTTGTACACTCTCTGTAACCATTTCTACCTCATTTTGCAACATGTTTGTACATGAAAGTATTTAATTCATGTCTTATTGATGTCTGAGACAGACAAGCTCTAGGGCTGGGATGGTCTACCTCAAGAAATGCTGTATTTTAAAATGAAAAAAAAAAGTAAAAAAAAAAAAAAGTATTACACAGTATTAAAGAGATTACCTGAACGACTGCTGTCCTTGGGGTGCTGTGGGGGGCTCATGGAGGGAGGTCCAGCCGGGTTTTGGGACCCCAGAAAGGGTTGGGGGTGATGGGGAAGGGTGGGCAGGGGTCCAGGGGGGCAGTTGGGAGTTTTTCATGAGGGAAATCCAGGGAGATCCAGGGAAATCACAGTTTGTCATCAGGGAAATCCAGAGAAATTGCAGTTTTTTATCAGGGAAATCCAGGGAAATCCAGGGAGATCCAGGGAAATCACAGTTTGCCATCAAGGAAATCCAGGGAAATTGCAGTTTGTCGTCAAGAAAATTCAGGTAAGCCAGGGAAACCCAGGGAGAGCCAGTGAAATTCGGGGAATTCGCGTTTTGCCGCCTCCCCCGTTCCAAGGCGGCGCCTCGGGGCTGCGGTGCCACCTCGCGGTTCCTCTCCCCGGTCCCACCGGGGCCACCTCGGCTCTGCTCGGTCCCTTTGGGGTGGGACAGGGCCAGGAAGGTCCCGGGGGGCTTCGGGCGCTGCTTTCCCCTCTTTGGGGGCGCGGGAGGAGGGTGGGGACCCCTCTGGGGCAGAATCGTCCCCATCCCGCCGCTCCAGGGTGGCGCCGGTGGCTGCTGGGTGGGTTTGGTTTATTTTGGGTGATTCCTGCCGGAGATGGGGGGACACCAGACCCAGAGCCCGGCTCGGTTCGGTCCCACGGATGAAGGGCAGGATGCCCCAGGGGGAGGAGGATTTGGGACAGACGGACAGATGTCGCTGCCAGAGGTGAAAATGACCCAGAGCTCCTCCAGGCCAGCACAGCAGCGCTTTGGTCGGTCCCCATGTCCCTACAGGGCCAGATTTGGGAACGCCAGGCACCAAGTTTGGGAATGACAGGCACCAAATTTGGGGATTTGGGAATGCCAGGCACCAAATTTGGCGATGACGGGCACCAAATTTGGGGGTTTGGGAATGCCAGGCACCAAATTTGGGAATTAGGGAATGCCAGGCACCAAATTAGGGAATTTGGGAATGCCAGGCACCAAATTTGGGGATTAGGGAATGCCGGGCACCAAATTAGGGAATGCCAGGCACCAAATTTGGGGATTTGGGAATGCCAGGAGGGCTGCCAGGCTGGAGGGACAGGTGCCACCGCCGTGGGGTGTGACACGGGACAACGGGCCCAGCACAGGGACTCACCCCGGAGCCGCTCTGTGAGGTCAGGGCGTTCCACGCTCCTGGCACACCCCGATGCCCGGGGTGCCACCACGCTGGCACCAGACGATGCTGGCACCGCTGGTCCTTGTCCTGCTCCTGCTGGCGCCGCGGGGCCGCGCCGATGACACGGTGGCCGCCTCGGTGGGCAGGCACAGCATGGGCCGCATCGCCGAGCTCCTGGCCAGCTCCGAGTGCCACCAGCTGCAGGCCGAGCTCAACAGCCTCGAGGAGGAGCCGGGCACCCCCGAGCTGGAGGGGCCGGGGGGTCCCGAGGAGGACGAGGAGGAGGAGGAGGAGGAGGAGAAGCCGGTCCGCCTCCGCAGGGGCCGCCGCAGCGCCCGGGGATGCTCGGAGGGGCTGCGCCGCTGGTTGGCGACCGCAGGAGAAGCGACCACCTGGGACCGCCTGGTCCGCGCCCTGCATCACATCGGCCGCTCGGACATCGCCCGGGAGCTGGGCAAGAACCTGAACCAGGACCGGAGCCTGGAGCTGCGCAGGAACGTGGAGGGCTACCGGCGGAGCGTGCAGCACCTGAGCTCGGCGCAGCTGCAGCCCGCGGGGCCGCGGGGCCGCAGGGCTCCCCTGGCCGGGGCTCTGCTCTTCCAGCGCCGCCGGCCCCCCCGCTACCGCCGCGCCCTCCTGGGCTGGCTCCGCCCGCTGCTCCTGGGGGTCCTGGGAGCCTTCGTGAGCTCCGTGCTCCTCACGGGCACCGCCATGTATTTCTGCCACTGGAGGCGGCTGCTGGGCGCCTGATGGTGGCGTGGCACCAACTGGAGATGCCGGAGGGGAAACCGGACCCAGTAAAGCCTCATGGAGGGGTTGGCATCCAGAAATGGGCTCTGTGTGTTCTCCTGGGCAACGAGGGGCCTGTCCTGGGCTCATCCAGGATGAGGAGACCACCAGGCCCCACCAGCAACTCCAGCTGGAGATGTCTCTGTCTGTCCCCAGGTGCCAGAGCTCACTGCGCTGGCGTGGCACCGCCAGGAGCTGATGGAGGGAAAACCGGACCCAGTAAAGCCTCGTGGGGGAATTGGCATCCAGAAATGGGCTCTGTGTGTTCTCCTGGGCAATGAGGGGCCTGTCCTGGGCTCAGCCAGGATGAGGAGACCACCAGACACCCTCAGCTGGAGATGTCCCTGTCTGTCCCCAGGTGCCAGAGCTCCCTGTGCTGGCGTGGCACAAACTGGAGATGCTGGAGGGAAAACCAGACCCAGTAAAGCCTCATGGAGGGGTTGGCATCCAGAAATGGGCTCTGTGTGTTCTCCTGGGCAATGAGGGGCCTGTCCTGGGCTCATCCAGGGTGAGGTGACCATGCCACCATCAGCTGCTGGGCTGGAGGTGTCCCTGTATGTCCCCAGGTGCCAGAGCTCCCTGTGGCAGGGCTGGGGCTCCCTCGGCTGTGCCCTCACTGGGTCCCCCCCTTACAGGAGCCTCCAGGGCTCCTGAGTGCTTGGAGGAGCCAAAATTCCCCAATTCCAGGTGAAAAAAGAGCACTGGGATTCTCTGCTGGGTCATCAGGCCGAGCCAGTGCCTGGGGTTAATTGTTTGTGGGTTAATTGTGGTTAATTGTGACACCCCTGACCTGACCAAGGGCTGTGGCAGAGGTTTTGTGCTGGCTGGGGACATTTGGGATAAGAGCTGTCCTGAACCAGAGGTGTGGGGGCTCTGGGTTTGTCCCTTTCTGTGGGTTTGGGTTTGTCCCTTTCTGTGGGTTTGGGTTTTTCTCTTTTTTTGGCCGTGCCACAGCACAGCAAGGAGCTCGAGGAGCTGCTGAGTGCCAGGGCTGGAGGGAGAAGAGGATGATGATGATTTCTGTGCACATTCTGTGTTAACACTCTAAAATACTCTAAATGCTCTAAAAGGTCAATTGAGCCAGGATTCTGTGGATGTGCTCAGAGCCAACAGGGCAAATAGAACAAGGCTTTTCTTCCAAATTTAAAATCGAAATTGGGAAAACTTTGGGTGATCACCATCTCCTGTTCATGCCAAAGGGCAGCAGGGGGTGTTGGTTATGCTCCCCGTAACCACAGGGCTGCTCCAGGTTCCAAATTTCCCTGGAATAAAAAGGGAAAGGAGCTGCAGGAATGGGGCAATGCAGGGGTGCTCGTGGCAGACGCGTCTCCTGAAGCTGCACTGCCCAAAGCAGGAGCCAGAACACGCTGGGACGGGGCTGGGACGGGCTCTGTGTTGTGCCTGGAGGGGTTTCAAAGCTGTGACTCCCCCAGATAATTCCTGTCACCCCCCCAGATTATCCCTGGGGTCTCCCTCAGGGCAGGGAGAACATTTCAGAGCAGCCCCACTTTGCAAAGCCACCCCAGGATCCGTCTGAGCGGAGGAATTTTGGGCAGCGAGGGGAACAGAAGGACAGGGCAGGCAGGAGAAGTTGTTAAAACAAGATGGACATACCTCTTTATTGCAAATTCCAAAGTAAAAAGATGTACAGTACAAAGGAACTCAAAAGTTCAGCCACGGAACTCCCAGCCCGTCCCTCCAGCGCCTTCCTCCACCCTCCCCCGGCTCCATCCTCCTCCTCTCCCCGGGTAAAACACAACCGAGAGGAAAAGCAGGGCGGGAGGGGAGCGGCAGCAGCGCTGCCGGGGGAGAGGCGGCCCCACAGCCCCAGAGCTGCCCAGGGTGTGGGGCTGTCGCAGCAGCACCGCGGGCACCCCTGGGTGCCCCCACAGCTCTGGGACCCTTGGTGCAGCACGCTGGGGGTCTCGGGAAGCCTCACAACACCCCTGTGAGGTAGGGAATGAGCCAGCACAGCCACGGGTGGGGACAGCTGGGGACCCTCCATCCCAGTTAAACCAGTGGGACCAGGGCGTGTGTGTGTGTGTGTGACACGGGGAGGTGCAGGACGGCACAACCACGCTCTGCCTTGGCTTGGACCGGCCTCAACCGAGCAGCAAAACTCCACAAATCTGTTCAACAGACTGCACCAGAACTCGTAATTGTGTTTCCTATGAAAAATAACCCCGAAGTGACCAAAAACTGAAATACCAGAAGCAATTCCAAGGTGGGCATTCAGCTCTGGGCTCGATCTGCCCTTGGTGAGGCTCGTGCCCAGCTCAGCCCTTCTGGCCAGGAGTGGGGTGGGATGGGGGGCAGGGGGTGCTGGGGGGCAGGTGAGGTCACCTGTGGGCACCCCCAGCCCAGGTGAGGGCCCTTGAGCAGCACTGAGAGCTGAGCCAGGCCCGGGGTGGGGAATGGGCTGGGGGTCGGGTGTGGGGGCACTGAGGGGCAGCAGGAGCCCCCAGAGCAGGGGTGGGAGAGCTGGGGGGCAGCAGGAACCCCCAGGGCAGGGGTGGGAGAGTTGGGGGGCAGCAGGAGCCCCCAGAGCAGGGGTGGGGGAGTTGGGGGGCAGCAGGAGCCCCCAGAGCAGGGGTGGGAGAGTTGGGGGGCAGCAGGAGCCCCCAGAGCAGCCCCTGCAGAGCTGCTGCCCCCCAGTCCCCTGGGGAGGGGCATTTGGGGCCTTTCTTGGGGGTTTTTAGGGCAAAGGATGGGGGCTGCAGGTTACAGGTGAGGGGTTAGGGATGAGTTATAGGATATGGGGTTACAGGTGAGGGGTTATAGGACGAGGTGTTGTAGGATGGAGGGGTAAAGGTGAGGGGTTACAGGTGAGGGGATGCAGGATGAGGGGTTCAGGTGAGCAGTTACAGGTTGAGCCATCACAGAACAACATCCTGTCCTGCCTGGGGCTCCATCCTCACCTGCCTGGAGCCCCCATCCTCTCCTCACCTTCCTGGGGCTCCATCCTCACCTGCCTGGAGCCCCCATCCTCTCCTCACCTGCCTGGGGCTCCATCCTCACCTGCTTGGGGTCCTCACCTGCCTGGAATCCCCATCCTCACCTTCCTGGGGCTCCATCCTCACCTGCCTGGGCTCACCTTCTTGGGGCTCCATCCTCACCTGCCTGGGCTCCTCACCTGCCTGGAATCCCCATCCTCACCTGCCTGGAGCCCCCATCCTCTCCTCACCTTCTTGGGGCTCCATCCTCACCTGCCTGGAGTCCTCACCTGCCTCAAAGGGAGCCCCAGGCAGGTACCAACCCCACAGTCCCAGCAGGGCTGAGCCACCTCACACCTTTATCACAAAAATCCTTCCAAGATCTCCTCCTGCCCCCTTCAACACCCAGAACCTTCCAACAGCTCCTCCTGCCCCTCGCTCTGCTCCCCAAACCACCCCAAAACGCCTCTGGGGGAGCCCAGAGGGGCAGGAAAAGGGGTGAGAATAACTGGGACACCACGACAACCTTCCCTTGTACCGTGAAAAGGGAAATTTATTTCATTTATTTCAGTTTATTTCATTTGCTTTTGGCTTATAGTAATTGTCAGTCATGTTGGGTAAGACCGGTATGAGCCACCATGCAATCTCTAATACACTAATCTTCACTATTGAGCTTGTTGGCTTGTTGTTTTTTTTTTTTTTTAATTTTATTTTTGCAGCAGAAAAATCATTCAAACTCAGGTGTGGCCTCTAGGGAACGCCATGGGGTTACCTGAATTTATTTATTTTATTTTTTTTTCCAACATTGGCTTCTATATTTTCAGAAAAGGTGAAGAGGAAAGTGAATAAAGCAGCTTGGGCTGGCATTTCATTAACTCCACGCTTTTGGAGTCAACAAAATTAACCCAAATTAACCCAAAAGGGAGGATTTTAGAGCCGGGGGAGGGAAGGGAACTCCTTGGTGTGGTTGTGAGTTTTGGCTACACCTTCCTAACAACACCACCCCCCTTATTTGCTCCCAAAACCCTGAATCCAGAACGGGAATTCTGTGAATAACGTCAGAATTTGGAGATTTGGGTGGGACAAATCCCTGAGGCTCTTTGCCCAAAATTTCCTCCAACTTTGGCTTCACCCAGCAAGACCCAACTCAGACATCTGCCCTAGGGAGGAAACCCAAGGAGAAAAACATCCCCAAATTCCTTTTTTTGAGCAGAACCAACTGCAGCCAACAAGAACCTCCTCCCTCCCCTTCCTGCTGACAAAACATTACAAAAAATAATATATATACAGAGTTTGGAGGGAGTTTTTTATTTGAAAGTCATTGAGCAGCTTCATGAGTTGCCAGCACAAACGCCAACGCACCGAGCGTCACCTACAGGATTCAGCCCAGCCTGGGAACAATTATGAAATTCAGCCAAATCTTGCATAGAAGTGGTCGACTTATTGCACATTGGAACCCAAAAATAGACACTTTTTGCTGCTGCAAATACCACTTGCAATAAAGCTTTTGTTAAAATCTATTTTGAGGGGGTTAGGTTCTCATTTGGATTTTTTTTTTTTTTTTGTTGCTGTGGGTTTTGGTTTTATTTTTCCTTTGGGGGACATTTCCTGGCTATCTAAAATCTAAGGACAACAGAAAAATCTTAAAAAAATAAAAATAACCATGGACAATGGCATAAGCCAGAAGCCATTCTATAATTTTTTTTTTGTAGTTCTTTGTATTTACAAAAAGGCATGCCAATAAAATAAAATGATATATTACAGTATTTATAATATTCTCTTAAAAAGTTCAACCACACTTTTCAGCTATTTTTTTTTCCTTTTTTTTTCATGGTTTTTTTTTTGTGCTGTTTACAACATAGCCTGTACATATGTATGTAGATTTTTGTTGTCGTTGTTTCTTTGTGATTATCTTTATTATTTTACATCCTGGGAGCAACGGGGGCAGGACAGGTCCCTGCAGTGGGGCAGAGCTGCCCCGAGGATGCCAAGGTGGCACAGATGGCTGCTGGATGGCTTCCTGCTTGGGTTTGGGTCATTTTGGGTGATTCCTGGCGTTTTCTGGGATTATGCAAACTGAGATTCATCCTCCCGCCAAGCTCTGCTGTGTTGGGGTGGTTTTTTCCCCCCCTACTTTGGGTACCCTTATTTTGGATGTCACCCCTGCAGTGACCAGCCCCCTCCCCGGTGCCACCACGCTGAAGGGACACCCCAACCTGAGTGGGGCTGGGCTGGGGACACCCCGAGAGGGTGAGGAAACAGAAAACAGCCCGGACATGGCTCGTGATGCTCCTTGTGCTGCAGTGAGACAGCCCAGAGGCGCCCCAGGTACCCCCAGAGGCGCCCCAGGTACCCCCAGAGGTGCCCCCAGGTACCCCCAGAGGTGCCCCAGGTACCCCCAGGTACCCCCAGAGGTGCCCCAGGTACCCCCAGGAACCCCCAGAGGTGCCCCAGGTACCCCCAGAGGTGCCCCCAGGTACCCCCAGAGGTGCCCCCAGGAACCCCCAGAGGTGCCCCCAGGGGCAGCTGTGGGGAATGGGGGGAGGTGAAGGCACCTGGCCCCTCCTGGGCTGGAGACCCCAAACCCCTCCTGGCCCCAGCCCAGCACCCCCTGGTCCAGCTCTGCACCCCCCGAGCAGGAGCCACCACGGGACAACCAAGGGTTGGGTCCTGACCCCAAATGTGGCTCCTGACCCCAAGGGCTGGTCCCAACCCCAAAGGTGACTCCTGACCCCAAATGTGGGTCCCAACCCTAAATGTGGGTCCTGACCCCAAAGATGACTCCCAATCCCAAAGGTGACTCCTGACCTCAAGGGTTGGGTCCAACCCCAAGGGTGACTCCTGACCCCAAAGGTTGGTCCCGACCCCAAATGTGGGTCCCGACCCCAAATGTGGGTCCCGACCCCGACTCCCCACCCCACCCTCCACCCCAGAGTGCTGTGGGTGAGCTCCCCAGATTCCTACCAGCAGAGGTAACGTGCTGCTTTTCTTTTTGTTGTTTCTTAAACATTTATCTCTACCAAAAGAAGTGTCTACGCTGCAGGATGGAGGAGGCTGAAGGATAATTAATTAACATTAATTAATGCTAAATATTGCAGGATACAACTGACCTTGCTGGCTGGTTGAAGCCCTAGGTTTTGGATTTACAGTGACATGGATAACAAGCCATTCCCAGATTTATCCTCTCCCCTTTGGTGAGGTCCAGAGCAGCATTTTGGAATTTTTGTTCTGTTTCAGTGTGCAAAAAACCATGGCTGTATGGAAAAGAAAGTCAAAGTTGTTAAACAGACACACACAATTCATTCACCTGCTTGTTCTCTTGGGGGATATTTTGTGGTTTTAGAGTTACACTGAGGTTTTGTTGGGTTATTTTTTTTTTTGTTGCTGTTGTTTTTTCTTCTACTGGCAGGTTTATGGAAGATTCTCTATGAACTGGGAGTACTGGTGCCGGGCAGGAGCATCACTAAGGTTTCTCTCCAAAATCTCCAAAATACAGTGTGCGGTAGATACTCAGTGGAGTGCCTCGAATTTATGGCTTAACACACCTCTGTGGACAGGTGACAGCGTGTCCCCTGGTTGTGGTTCCTCATGCATGGTCCCTGGTCATGCCATCATGCAAAAATCTGCAAAAATCTGCAAAAATCGCTTCTAGGCGTTAACGAGCACTTTGATTTTATTTTTGGGGGGGGATCAGCCCGAGCTGGCTCCAGGCTGAAGGTACCCGACTGCCCCATCTCCCAAACCAAGTAAAGCCCATGGAGAAAGTAGAATGCAAATAATAAATCTCAAATAAACTATGGTAACTCAGTGGGCTTAATGGGTGCTTTGTTTCTTTTTTTCTTTTTTTTTTTTTTTTTTGTTCTACTTGTTATAACTCTTTTTTTTTTCAATTTTTTTCCTCTTTTTTTTTTTTTGTTTTAATTTTGCTGCTTAACTAAATGCAAATCTAGTTTTGCATGAACAAACCCATGGACATTGTGACTTCTGGGTTTTCTTCTGAGAATAATCAACAAAATGGGAAAATAAAATCCACTTGGGGCTGCTTTGGAAAATACATGAATCCCAGCAGCGGGTTTTGTTGCTCTGAGTGTGTTTGTGTGTGTGTGTGTGGTTTATTTTGCTTGTTTGTCCTAAGTTGCATTGACTGATGTGGAACATGCAGTATCCACCTGCCCAAACAATAGAAAATCCATTTTTTTTCCTTTTTTTTTTTTTTGTGTTTAAATGTTTGTTTACAGGGTCCTTTAAACAGGTGGTAGGTCACTGCTTTAGATGCAACGCTGTCACACAGTAAGCAGACTATGTTTGGTATAAGATCTTCAGGTAAGTGTCTCCACAGCTCTTCTGTATTGATATATTTCAGGAAGTTTGTAAACAATCTTTTTGTTGTTGTTGTTTTTTCACTTGCAAATATTTTAATTCGTACAATTCTACTATTTTTTGTTTTTTTGTTAATTTTTTTTCCCTCTCTCTCTTTGTGTGTGTGTGTGTGTGTGAATGTGTGTGTGTGTGTGTCTCAAGACTTGGCCACCCTGCCGTCCTTTTGTCTCTTGGCCTTTTCTCTCCTGCCCTCCTCCGCCCGCTGCTGCTTCTCCTTCTCGGGTTTGGTGACGCTGTCGTAGGAGGGCAGGGACGCCGTGGAGGGGGTGCCCTCCTTTTTCTCCCTGTTGGCTCCCCCGTTCTCCAGTTTGGTGGTGGCAGGCCTGCGGCTGATGAAGCCCCGTCGCGCCAAACGAGCCCTGTACGCCCTCTGGATCACCACGGCCGACACCTCCTCCTGCTTGCGCCGCAGCGTGGTGGTGATGGGCTCATAAGACACTTTGGAAGGGTTGGAAGCCACAAACCTCTCCTCCATCTGCTGTCTCAGGATATCCAGCTCCCCGCTGTCCCCCAGGACACGTTTGGTGAAGGCAAACAGGATGTCCAAACAGTGGATCCTGTCCCCACTTACCATAGGCAGGTCCATGGCGATGAGTTCGATGGTGTTGGGCTTGGGCACGCGCAGCGGATGCTCCAGGGCGTCGGCGAAGTCCGCCAGCTTGCTGTACTCGATGAACTGCGTGGCGTCGGGGTCGAACTTCTCCCAGATCTCGTAGAAGGTCTCGAAGTCGTCCTCGCTGAGCGGGTCCGCGCTCTCCTCCGTCGCCACGCTGAAGTTCTCCAGGATGATGGCGATGTACATGTTGACCACGATCAGGAAGGAGATGATGATGTAGCTGACAAAGAAAAATATCCCCACCGAGGGGTTGCCGCAGTCCCCCTTGAAGCCGCTGCCCGGGTGCTCCTTGTCCAGGTCGCAGTCCGGGGGCCGGTTCAGGATGGGCAGCAGGAGCCCGTCCCAGCCGGCCGACGTGGTGATCTGGAACAAGCAGATCATGCTGTTGCCAAAGGTCTCAAAGTTGAACATGTCGTCGATGCCGGCCTCGTGCTTGACGTAGGCGAAGTTGGACATGCCGAAGATGGAGAAGATGAACATGACCAGGAAGAGCAGGAGGCCGATGTTGAACAAGGCAGGCAGGGACATCATTAAGGCAAAAAGCAGCGTGCGGATCCCCTTGGCTCCCTTGATCAAGCGCAGGATGCGGCCGATGCGAGCCAGGCGGATGACTCGGAACAGGGTGGGTGACACGAAGTACTTCTCAATGATCTCAGCCAGGAACATCCCTAGAGGAGAGAGGCAACACGTGTGACAGGGCAGATGCACAGGCTGCTGCTTCCCCTGGGGCACGTGGAATTCCGTGGGTGGATTTTCAGAGGGTGTTTGAGATGTTCAGGCAGGTAAATCCTCCTGAGGGGCAGGAGAGGGACAGCTCTGATCTCTGCTCCTTGGGAGCATTGAGAGCACACACCTCTGTCAGGGCAGGGATATCAGGAAAAGATTCTTCTCAGGCAGATAAATCCTCCTGAGGGGCAGGAGAGGGACAGCTCTGATCTCTGCTCCTTGTGAGCAGTGAGAGCACAGCTGGACCTCTGTCAGGGCAGGGATATCAGGAAAAGATTCTTCTCCCAGAGGGTGCCCAGGCTCCCCAGGGAATGGGCACAGCCATTGTGAGGTTGTGCGTATTTTGCAGATTAGATGCTAAAAACCTCAAAACCTGTTGGAGGAAAACACGGATTTAACATTCAAACAAACTGCAAACAAGATGGCAAGTCCTGTGCTGTGGCAAGAAGCCCTGCAGGGAAATTTTCAGGGGTTATTAAGCATTAAAAGGTTCTGATGAAGTGAGTGAAACTTCAGCTTTTACAGACAGAGAGAGCAATTGTCAAGTGGTTTACCTCTGGACTTCATAAATAAATTTCAGGACTTCACAAATAAATTCAGTCAAATTCTGCCATGGCTTCCCAAGGCTCAAAGAGAACCCTGAGGTCCTGGTACCTACATACCCCTTTCAAAGACATGTTCTACCCTAAAAATGCCAAAACAGCCTGGCACTCAAAGACCTCTAAGTGTGGAAGAGGTTTTACAGCAACTTCTGT
Organism: Melospiza georgiana; assembly: GCF_028018845.1. Classification (NCBI taxonomy): domain Eukaryota; kingdom Metazoa; phylum Chordata; class Aves; order Passeriformes; family Passerellidae; genus Melospiza; species Melospiza georgiana. Next base: position 6,600,056 of record NC_080458.1, on the reverse strand, counting down.
GAGCCAGAGAGAAGTTTGATAAGAGAATCCATGTTCACCCTTGAAAGAATTTCCTACCAAGGTCGCTGACATAGAAACCAAGAAAGAAAGAAAGATAAATCAGAGAAATTCCAATGAGCACTTTGTTTGTCTCTCTGTCTAAGTAAGGTATAAATATATGAATTTTGTAAGAATGTACAAAAAACATGCATGCTGAAATAAAAACAGGTTTGAAGCCTTCTGAAAATGGAGTACCACGACCTCTGAGCGGTGTCCCACTTACCCACGATGGACAGAATCACAACCACGAAGTCGAAGATGTTCCAGCCGATGGTGAAGTAGTAGTGCCTCAAGGCGAACATCTTGAGCACACACTCACAGGTGAAGAAGATGACAAACACAAAGTTGATCCAGTAAAGGATGTCCTCCATCTGCTTGCTCTGCGTGTCTGTCTCCACCATCATGGTCACCATGTTGAGGCAGATGAGCATCATGATGACGATGTCGAAGGCTTGCTGGGTGACAAAGTCGAACACGGCTCCTTGGATGCGGTTCTGTGGAGCAGGAGAGGCAGGGGAACCAAGCTTGAGCAACAATCACGGAAGTGTGGAGTGGTTTGGATTGGGAAGGTCCTTCAGATGATCCCATTCCACCCCCTGCCCTGTCAAACCTGGCTTTGGATACTACCAGGAGCGCCCACAGCTTCTCTGGGCACCCATGCCAAGGCTTCACCATCCTCACAGGGAGGAATTTCTTCCTAATTTACCATTAATCAACAAATTATCCCACCATTGGTGGAAAGAGGGAAAAGGATGTGATTTTGTCAGTGCTGAACAAAGCTTTCAAGGCAAACCCTGTCCATGAGCCGGTCTGGTGAGGGCAAAGGCAGGAAAATGCCATTATTTATACCATACATGCTACTCCATCCCTACTAGCAGCACATCTTGCTCTCTGCTGAGTTTTTGCAGCCAGATCCTTGCACTGATGGGTGCCTGCAGGAGAACCCAGCCCCTCTGGTGTCCTGGCACCACCACAGCCCCAAAAGCAGGATGCTTTATCCATCATACAGCCCCTAAAGGACTCAACCCAACCCCGTTTTTTGGCTTTCTGAGGGATGCAAAGCCGTTCAGAAACCAGGGAAATGAGCTCAGTTCTCCATCAGCAAAGCCCTCAAGGCTGGGTGATTGCCAAAGGTTCTCCTGTGAGGGCCAGGAGGCTCCTACTCCACACCTCAGGCCTCTCACCCAGGTGAAATTTTGGAATTTCATTATTCAGGTGATAAACTGATTAACACCAACCCCAGCACAAATGTTTTAACCTTTGCAGGTGACACCTGAGCTACAATGACAAAACCAGGGTGATGTGGGTCCAACATGAGTTAAAACTAGGGATGCTTTTGGAGAAAAGGCTTCTTAGAAATCTACTCCACAGTAGGTTTATCCTGAGCTCCCTCCAATGCACTCACCAGAGGTCGGGGAATGGGTTTTTGAGGCTTCTTTGAGCCCAGTTTTTTCATGGCGTTGTAGTACTTCTTTTGTTCTTCTGTCATGAAAATGTCTTGACCTCCAAAGTAAAGGGGCAAAAGGAAAACTGGTTACAATCAGCTCATGGACCAAAAGAGAAAGGAGTAAAGCCCAGCTCAGGTGAGGCCTGCCTTCAGACAGAAATCACTCACACTAACACCCAGTCTGCACTGATCTTAATTAAAAATGAAATTTTTAATTTCCTCTAAATTGAGATTTATAGATTTCCATTGCGCTGCCTCTCTCCCCTCTGTGGTGAGCAGCTGTGAGGGCATTTCCAGGAGCTGCACCATGCAAATCCACCCCAAATTAGAGCTCCAGCCCCTCAGTTTGGGGTATTTTAAATGGTAGAAACCCAAACTTACAACTTTTTTTTTCAAGGAAAAGCAGGATATGAGACAGAGGCAAGGAAGACATCTTGCTTCGAGTCTGTATTTTAATCAAGGCATAAAAACCCCCAAAATGCATGAAAATCTAGGGAAAATGTTAAATCTGGCTGTAGTTTAAACCAAGCATGTTGTGTTCAAGGCACCAAGAGGCCCACAGCTCTAAAAAAAGGAGCTTTGTGCCCCAAAATGACTTTATTTTGCAGAAAAACCCATCAGCCTGAAGAGCCAACAGTCCTGGGACAGGTCTGAGCTGGAAGCAGCAAACACAGATCACTTATCTTTTTCTTTTGTTGATTGAAGTTGTCGATGATGACACCAATGAACAAGTTCAGGGTGAAAAAGGAGCCAAAGATGATGAAGATAACAAAATAAATGTACATGTAAATGTTGTCCTCGTATTTGGGCTGCTCTTCTTGCTGAAGGGGAGATAAGAAAAACAACAAATGACATTTCAAAGACATCATACAAACACAGGCAAAATGAGATTTTTGGTTGTGTTTTCAAACCATCAAAGATCAAAAACCAGTTGGAACAAAAAAACCAACCAGAAGAACTTGCCCTTTTTGGGATTTTCTTCAGCATCTTCTAAGTCACCAGACCCCCAGAGCAAAGCAAACAATCCCAGCATGAAATACTCGCTCCAAACACAATTCTACAACTTTTACTCTCGATGTTAGCAAAACATAAAAGCAGATAGAAATAAGGGGAGTTTTGCCAGGTTACCTTTCTGGAATCTACAGCTGCATACATGATGTCCATCCAGCCCTTGAATGTAGCCTGGCAGAGAAAACACAGAGACAGAATTCACCCAAAATACAAGAATTGTGCCAGCACTGTCAGGGACTCCCTGGCACTCTTGATGGCCCTGTATAATGAACTTTAATACAATTTCAACATTTCTCTTTTCATTTAACCTAAATTACAGAAATCAAGCTCAAGGAGTTGAACTTCATGAGGTTCAAGGAGGCTGAGGGTGAGTGGGGAACTTGGAGGCTCTTATTGAGACCCATAAATTAGGAAAGAGAAGAAATATAAAAGGGCAAATTCATTCCAGCCCCAACCCCGGTGGATGCTGGATTTCAGAGAGAGGGAAGGATATAAAATACACCAGGAGCATTTTGTATTTCCAGCCCCTCAGTTTGGGGTATTTTAGTGGGGGACACAGCTCCAACCCCTCAGTTTGGGGTATTTTCGTGGGGGGCACAGCTCCAACCCCTCAGTTTGGGGTATTTTAGTGGGGGGCACAGCTCCAACCCCTCAGTTTGGGGTATTTTAGTGGGGGGCACAGCTCCAACCCCTCAGTTTGGGGTATTTTAGTGGGGGGACACAGCTCCAGCCCCTCAGTTTGGGGTGGTTTAGAGGGGATGCAGGTCCAGTCCCTCACTTTGGGGTATTTAGAGCTCCAGCCCCCTCAAATTGGGGTATTTTTGAACTCCAGCTCCTCAGTTTGGGGTATTTTAGAGCTCCAGCCCCTCAGTTTGGTGTATTTTAAAGGGACAATGGTAGAAACCCAAACTTACAACTTGCAGCAGAGCCAGGTATCCTGCCCCAACGTTGTCAAAGTTAATTTTCACGTTCTTCCATCGGATCTCCGTGGAGTTGGGTGGCATCAGAGCCTCGCAGTCTGTCTTGTTGTTAACAACATCTATCTCAAAGCGATGCTCAGCTGTTTCATTAAAGCAGTAATGATATTTCCCGGCAAACAGGTTAACCCCCATAATGCTGAAAATCAGCCAGAAGATAAGGCAGACCAACAAGACATTCATAATGGAAGGGATAGCGCCAACCAAGGCATTGACAACCACCTGTGTTGGAAGGGGTGGGAAAAAGTTTCAGTATAAAACACGAGGCAGGAGACAGCAAGCAAAAGTACAGCTGTTTTTGGGGGGGAATGGGGGAGGCCACTGACATGTTGGGGGGGTTGATCCATGCAGAAATTGGCAGTGAATTTGTGGCAAGCTTCAAATTCTGCTTCAGAGGCAAGCAGGGAAGCTGTGTTTTCAAAATATGTGTTTGTATTATGATTATTATAATTAAATTATATTTTGTATATAGCATATAGTATATTGTACAGTATGTATTATATATTGTATATAGTATATTATATATTGTATATTGCACAGTATATATTTAATATAGTATATTATATATTGGATATTGTATAGTATATATTTTATATTGTATATAGTATATTATATATTGCATATTGCATAGTATATATTTTATATTGTATATAGTATATATACAATATTGCATAGTATATATTTTATATTGTATACAGTATATGATATATTGTCTATTGCATATTATATATTGTATATTGCCTATAGTATATTTTATATTGTATATTGCATAGTATACATTTTATATAGTATATCATATATTGCATATTTAGTAAATATTTTATATAGTATATAGTATATTATATATTGTCTTTATATATATTGTCTATTGTATATTGCACATTGTATATTATATTATATACATATTATATAATACGTATATATTCCAAAATAATTTCTCTTTTCAAGCCACATTGTTGGATTTATGGAGTCTGGACTCTTTGTTCTTTAAGAAACCAATTATTTCCTGTCATTTTAATTGCCCAAAGGCAGAGGGGGGGGCTCAGACTCCCATAACAAACAGGCTCCTGATGGAATTTTCTCAGAGCCAAGTGTGAGGACACTTGAGCTCCTGGATTCCAGATTTTCCCAGCCAGCAGCCCCTCCAGACATTCCCCACGCTCAAACAAGGCTGTTTTCACTCAGGGCCTGGTCCTGCTCCCTGTGTGGGGCCAGGACCAAGCCCAGCATCACTGTGGTCACACTAAAGCACGGACTAACACCGAGATCATCCTGTGGACTCAGCAAGGCCAGTCGTGTAGTCCCAGGCAGAGAGCTGAGCATGCAGCCTGGCAGGCTCACCAGCACACAAAAGCCACGTTCCCTCCTCCAAATGCTCAGCAATGAGGATGGGGTTTTGTCAGAGCTCATCTCTTCCTAATTTTAGCCCTCCACGGTTTGGGAGCACCGCGTCCTCCCTGAGCATCCCTGGCCAACGCGCGGCCAAATGTAAGCTTTTAATAGAGGCAGGTCAGCAGGATATTAAATCTTTTATTATGATCTCCTAATTTAGATTCCTTTAATAGATGAACAGCAGCTAAACTATCTTGCCTCAGTTTTGGAAGGCAACTCAACCACACACGGGGACTTGGGAGGCCCCAAGGGTGGGACATTGGCCACAGCTCGTCCTGGTCCTTTGTTGGAAGTCACAACCACCACCCGTGGCCACCACAGCAGCTCATGGCCAGCTTGGACTGGGACTGGAAGTCTGGGCTGCTGGGAGGTGTCCAGAGGGTGGGACTGGATGGGTTTTAAGGTCCTTCCCTACCCAAACCAGTCTGAAATAGAAAAATGGAGAAAAATTGAAGACCACAGTGGTCCAGATGGTGAATCCTCCGTTCCAGCTGGTAAATGATGTCAGGAGTTCATCCCTATACCCAGGAAGGCACAGGTGAGAGCCCCAAAAGGCTGCAGGTGATGCCTTTGCTCTCACTCTCCCTTCATCCCAACAGGATGCTCAGCTGCTGGACCAGCAGCACTTTTTGGGTCACATCCTCCTACGAATACATTGATTTATTCCAGCTACCACATGAAGCAAAAAAAGGCTAATTTCCTCCTGAAATATGGTCATTTATGGTTCATTAAATCTACAGAGCTTTCCAGAAGGAGGGAAAGGAGGAACACGGCTTTTGTGTGCAGACTGACAAGAACACATGCATGTCTCACAGCATCACTACCAAACTCCCTGACCGAGCTCAGAGCAGAGCAAGCTCCTGGAAATGCAGATTGCTATGGAGGAGAGAAAAGCAAAGAACTACAGTTCCAGTCTCCTTTGCAAAGGCATTTCAGATCTCTCAAATTGGTCTGGTTGGATGGGGCACTGACACTTGTCTCCAAAATAAAGATAATTGGGTCTAGGGAGCTGACAGCGCTGCAGTCACAACTATCAATTTTCCTGTGGTGAAAATCCCCCACTTGAAGCACGAGAATTTCCTGATTGCACATCAGAAATCTTCTCCCCAGCATGGCTTAAAACCAGCTTTAGTTTCTCCGGGTTTAGTGCTAGGCCTGCTCTTTGTGATCAAACTTCTGGGTCAGACCCAAACCCAGCCCAGCAAAAGCTCCACCTTTGTGTGAATGGAAATTTTTCTTCCTTTGTGCCTCTGCTGTGGATTCAAATCTAGAATTAAATTCATGACACAAAGAAATAACAGCAGGAGAAGGTCCTAGAGAGGAAACACCTCCCTTGGATTTGGAGCTCAGGTATTTCTGTTACTTCCCAGGGAGTTTGAGGAGCCTCCTCAGCTCTCTGCTCCTCTTGGGCTGGATTTTGGGCTCAGTTATGCTCCAAAGGTCAGCAGGATCCAGGTGGAATTGCTCCACTCAGACCCTGAAGTAAAACTGTGACTGCTATTCCCTTCCCTCATTATTTAAAATATGTGATTTTCTCTCTGGTTATGATCTAACTGGGATTTAGCACAAACCCCCACATTCTTGTTCTAAGAGCACCTGGGAAATCCATTGATAAGAAATTTCAGTTTTTTACTACTTTTTAAATGTTCTTAGGAGACTCTTTCCATCCCAAATGGGGGAAAAAAGCACCAAAATGTCAGAATATTAGTGGCAAAGCAGTGAGACACTGCAATAATTGAAACACCCAAGGGAGTGGTGCCAATTCAAGCTTGTTTAAGTTCAATGCTTTGCTTGTGCTTTGTTCTGGTTCCACAGTGACAGGACAGGGACCAAAAAAGCATGGAAAAAAGGAAAGGGACAGAAAGGAAAAGCTTCACTACCAGACAAGGCTGCCAGTCACCACCAGACTGGACTGAGAACAACAAGGTGCAACAAGAGGAATGAAACCAAAAAGTTTTCAAAGAGCTGAGCTCCCCCCAGTCCCTTCCTGCAGTGAGCCACGAGAGGCAGCAGCCTTTTCCCCCTGGTTGCTTTTTTAAAAACCCCCTCTGAGACAGAATCTTTCAGTCCAATTCCACCAACAGCCAACAACCTGCAGACCCTGAGGTGGTTCCAATTCTGCTTCTTTGCACCTGGTGATTCTCCCTAGGTCAAAAAAAAAAGTTACAGCTGAGAAGCCCCTCGGATGCTCGAGGTCAAAGCCAGGCCAAATGAGAACAGCCAAGTGTCAACATCGGCTACAAATGGGTGGTTTGGGCCAGTAATTAATGTAATGAGGCAGCTGATGCATCTCCCTTTGTTAGAGGGGAGGGTGCAGCGGTGGGCAGGGTGAGGGTTACATCCACGTAGAGGTGATCAAGTCAGCAGCTGCATCATGATTCTGTTTGGAATTCTCTTTCCACCAGTTTTGATCAGTTCTAGCATGCTTTTAAAAAATAAAATGCTCCACGGGCATGCAGAAGGATCAGCTGCTAATGGCATCTTACCCTCATCCCCTCAAATCGGGACAACGCTCTTAAAGGCCTCAAGGCTCTTAGTGTCCTAAGGGATTTTATGGCACCTAGTTCCGAGTAGCCCAGGGCATTAGCTATAAGGCTGACTAAAGAGACCTACACAGAAAATAGAAAAAAAATAGAAAAAAGAAACCAGAAAAAAAAAAAAGGAAAAAAAAAAAAACAAAAAAAAAGAGAAAGAAAGAAAACGAAACAACAACAACAACAAAGAAAAAACAACATGAAAAAAAGAAATTAAAAAAAAAAAAAAAAGAAAAAAAGAAAAAAAAAAAGGTTCCAGACTGTTAGATTGGATCCCCTAGCCCTGATTGCCCAGCCCAGGAGCCACCTGGGCCGCCCCAAATACCGAAGCCATGACACCAGCTGCCTACTTCACTTGACTGAAGCGACCTGGAAGGAAATAATGCAGTTGAGAAAAGACCAAGAGGGGAGAGATCAGTGAGGAAGAGAGAGAGAGAGGCAGAGACACACACGGAGAAGGGCTGTTGGAAGGAAGAGCCCAAACGATGACAAAAACCTTACCCTCGCCCTTTACCGGCTGCACGGATCCCGGCGGCGCCCATGAAATTTAAGCCAGACAAATGTTAAAGGTACCTGTGAGAAAGAATACAGATAAATACACACACTGCACACCTGGGCCGAGCTCTGCACAGCCACCGCGGCGCCCGGGGAACGCTGAGCTCAGCCAGCTCCTCCTGCCTGCCAGCCCACGCGGGGCAGAGTCCAACCAAACTGGGTTTACATGGTCTGAAAATAATGAACCATTTAAATTTTCTTTTCATTAACTGAAATCTTACATTTTAACAAATTTCAACCAAATTGGTGTAAGATATTCTGAAAATATTGCATGAATAATTTACATTTTCTTTTCATTAACTGAAATTTTAAATCGGCTCCTCCTGCCTGCCAGCCCACGCAGGGCAGTGCTCAACCAAACTGGCTTCACATAGTCTGAAAATACTCAATAAATCATTTACATTTTCTTTTCATTAACTGAAATTTTATATTTTAACAAATTTCAACCAAATCGCGTTAAGATATTCTGAAAATATTCAATGAATCATTTTAATTTTTTTCATTAATTGAAATTTTTAATTTTAACAAATTTCAACCAAATTGTATTAAGATATTCTGAAAATATTGTATGAATAATTTACATTTTCTTTTCATTAACTGAAATTTTAAAATGTAGTAATTTTCAACCAAATTGGTGTAAGACAGTCTGAAAATATTGCATGAATAATTTTAATTTTCTTTTCATTAATTGAAATTTTAAATCAGCTCCTCCTGCCTCGCCAGCCCAGCCTGGGGCAGTGCTCAACCACACTGGGTTAAGATAGTCTGAAAATACTACATGAATCATTTAAATTTTCTTTTCATTAATTGAAATTTTAAATTTTAGTAATTTTCAACCAAATCGGGTTAAGATAGTCTGAAAATATTGCATGAATAATTTTAATTTTTTTTCATTAATTGAAATCTTAAATTTTAATAATTTTCAACCAAACTGGTTTAAGATATTCTGAAAATATTGCATGAATCATTTAAATTTTTCTTTCATTAACTGAAATTTTAAATTTTAATAAATTTCAACCAAATTGATTTAAAATAAATAATAATTTTAAACCAAATTGGTTTCAAATACGTGATTTTCTCTCTGGTTATGAGCTAATTGGGATTTAACACAAAACTCCACATTCTTGTTCTAAGAGCACCTGGGAAATCCATTGATACGAAATACCCTTTATTTCAGTTTTTTACTACTTTTTTATGTTCTTCGGAGACTCTTTCAATCCCAAATGGGGGGAAAAAAGCACCAAAATATCAGAATATCAGTGGCAAAGCAGCGAGACACTGCAATAATTGAAACACCCAAGGGAGCGGTGCCAATTCCAGCTGGTTAAGTTCAATGCTTTGCTTGGGCTTTTTAAACCAAATTGGTTTAAAACCAAACAATTTCCAGGAAATTTGGTTTTAAACCAATTTTGGGCTGCTGATGAGGGGAAGGTTATCACTACCAGAGTAGGGAAAATTCCTTAAATGCCTCCCATGCAAAACCAGGGTGTTGGCACAGAGCAGCTCTGTTTTCTGCCTGCTCTGACAGTGATCCTGCTCCAGAGCTGCTCCAATTCCTGTGCTGAATTACAGCATTTCTGATCCCTTTTCCAAGGCTTTCCCAACCGGCCCAGTATATCCCAGTATGTCCCAGTACACCCCAGGGCTCCACTGCGTGTTTCTGCAGCTGCTGAGATTGGGACTGAGGGAAAAACCAGGAAAAATCAGGAAAAACAGGGATGGGATGGAGGAAAATGGGATAAAACAGGATTGGGATGTAAGGAAATGATCACCATGCCTGGGGACTGCCAGGAATTTTCCCAAGGTTTTTTCCACATCCCAAAACCAACATCTCCAGTTTTCCCCATTTTTTCCCAACCCCAGCTCCAGAATCCTCCATTTTCCTCCAATCCAGGTGTTTTCTCCCCTTTTCCCCATCTCAATCCTGTTTTTCTCCCATTTTTCCCAATCCCAGATCCCCTTCCTCACATTTTCCCTCATCCCAATCCTGTTTTATCCCATCTCCCCCCATCCCATCCCAAATTTTCCCTGTTTTTCTCCCAAATCCCAACCTCAGCAGCCACAGGAATGTGAAGGACTGGGATGTACTGGGTTGTACTGGGCAACCTGTTGAGCAAACTGGAGTCAGATTTAGGCTCTAAATCTGAATTTTCAGAGATCCTTAAACCCACCAAGTCCAGACACAACTTGGCCATGTGTAAACAGTTACAGACACAGCAGCTGCCACTATTCCCATTTTTCTCTATCATTTTCCCCATTTTTTGCTACCATTTTCCCTATTTTTCTACCATTTTTCTCTACCATTTTTCCCATTTTTCTCTACTACCACACTTCAGACAGATAAGAAAGAGACATGAACCCTTTTTAAGGAAAAAAAAAATAAAAAAAAGACATCCATGTACAGCAACAAACAACACAGGAGCTCCTCCTGGACCAGGTGGGGTTTCAGGTGAATTCTCAGAATAGGACACTTCCTATGTATCATTCTTTTTATAGAAGAGATATCAGAATAATAATTAGAATTAATAGAATTAATTAGAAGGATGATTCTTATTCCACACTTATTTCTGGGAAATATCAAATCTGAATTTTAAATGCATTAATGTGTGGGAAAATTGAGATTTTATCTTTTTTGGGCACGTGGCTGATGTGCTTTTCCCATCTTCATATGGAAATGCCCTGTCCACAGCAGGGCACTTGGAATGAGATGATTTTAAGGTTCCTTCCAACCCAAATAATTTCAGAATTCTGTGGTATCTTCCCCAAAAATAAGTGACCACAATACATTGGGTTTTCCATCCTATTTTAAAATTTTACTACTTTGAACCATGCCAGGGGGTGTCCCAAAGGTTCCAACAAAGCTTTTGTGAGGCAAAATCAGCTCAGCCAAGCCAGGGCAATGCTGGTATGTTAAAATCTTAAATATAAATATAATTAAATATAAAAATTCAATGGTTTTGGAGATGTGGCGTGTTTAAATAACACAGTAAATAAATGTAACACTGGAAGTGTCCCATCCCTGGAAGTGTCCGAGGTTGGGCAGGAACAACCTGGGATGTTAAAGGCGTCCCTGCCCTGGCAGGGGTGGCACTGGATGAGTTTAAGGTCCCTTCCAGCCCAAACCATTCCATGAACAAAAAATTCTCATTTTTAGAGCGTTTCCCCCTCAGGATAACACCTTACTCCCAAGCAGGACTCTAAGACCATGCCAGAAAAAGGCAGTTTGAGCTTTTAATAAACAATCTTTGAGGATTATTCCCTGAGGACATTCCAACAGAAGACACAGCAGGCACCGAGGTCGCACAAAGGGAATCCCAGATTGACTGAAAAGCAGAATCCTTCATTATTACCCAGTAAAAGTCTTCACAAACACACCCAGGAAGCTTTGGGCATGAGGTAGGAGGGGAATTGGACAATGCTATAGCAACCTGCAAAATAACATCCAAGAGTGTTGTTAGGATGCAAAGGATCATTCCCTGCTGCCCTGGCTCGCTCCAGCCCCGTCCACGACGCGCCACAAAATTTGGGTTCAAAAAATGGGATTCAACAGGTACAGGACACAAAGCATTGCTGAGGTTTTGGTGGGGGATATTTTGGCACCTCAAAGTCACATTTCAGGTTTTTAAATTTTTTTTTTTTTTCACTGGGAAAATTCTGCCCTTGACATCAAGGAAAGACAGGAATTCTAAAATTCCTTCAAGCCCTGGGAATTGCAAACCCTTCTGCACTTGTTCCCTCACTGTTCCCTTCCTGATCTTTACTCCACTCCCAGATGCATGGGAAGGAAATTAAACTTGTACCACACCTGCCCATTAAATTGGAATTCAATTGGAATTAAACTGGAATTAAATTGGAATGAAACTGGAATTAAACTGGAATTAAACTCTTTATCTTCAGGCAGCAAGAGAGATCCAGCAAATAAATTCATTTATTAATTTCTTTCAAAATTTAAATTTATTTCTCTATTTATTTTGAATTTCTTTTCTGTCAGAAAATAAACCTTATAACGTGCGGGTTGTGTCCGAGGAATGGTGTTGAGGGGATCAGAGAGGATTTTCTAGAAAAAATTAAAATTTCAAATTTCAATTTTCCTACAGGAAACAGAGTTTGAGTCACTTCTGCCCCTGAATTCCAAGCATAGTTCCTTCCACCTACTCAGGAATATTTCCAGAGTGATAATGGTGCTGAACAGCAACTGAATCATACCCAGAGTGTTCCAAAGGAGAAGCTTGGAAAAACTGGGAATTCTTTTTTAACACACTTGCTCTTGGGGCAGCCACCAGAGCCACTGAATCCCAGATGGATGTGATGAAACACTTTTAAGAGAATCCAAGCACTTGGGATTCTAAATTCCCTGGTTCTGAAATTTCCTATTGAATTACACCATTTTCTACCACCTTGGGCAGCAGAAATTCCATTTATTTTAAATTCCATTGATTTTAAATTCCATTTATTTTAAATTCCTTTTATTTTAAATTCCTTTTATTTTAAATTCCCTTGCTGTGCTTCAGAGCCAAATTTATTGCTAAAACTTCTCTCTATTGTCTTTTTTTCCTTCTAATTCTACAATTTATTCACCTTTTTTTTATTTCTCAGATTTATCCTCCCTCCCAAGACGTTCTGCAGGGGATTCCAGGGTGGATCTGTCCCTCACTCTACTCTGAGCTTTTTGTTTGATATGATTCTGCTTTTTCTTTCCAGTTTCTTTTGATGATGCTGAACTTGACTGTGCACAATCAGCTTTCCAAGGATTGAGATTCTCACAAATCCAGTGCTCAGAAGTGGGGTGGTGGGATGAGGAGATTCTGCTGCCTCATCACCCCCTCATCATTAATAATGCAAGAAAATGATTGCAGAGAATGCAACTCCCAGAAATATCCCCAAGGAATTCCACATCTGCACAGCTTTCCCATGGTAACACCTCCAAACACGGCCAGCTCTCCTAAAAATTCCATTTTCAGCATAGAAAAAAAGAGCCAAGGGCTGGAAAATCCTCCTTGGTCCCTGCAGGGCAGAAATCCCACAGAGAGCTGAAGGGTTTTATCCTTGATTTGGGAACTCACAGATATTGGGGCTGTCAAATCTATGACCCAGGGAGGGTTTGAGGAGGAAGCATCCCAAGCAGAAGGAAGAGGAGAGGATACATACAGCCACGATGAGGAAATCCAGCCAGCACCAGGCGTTGGTGAAGAATTTCACAAATCCATAGGCACACCACTTGAGCAGCATCTCCAGGATGAAAATGTAAGTGAAGACCTTGTCTGCATACTCCAGGATGGTCCTGATGGTTTTCCTCTGCTCGATGTAAATATCCTCAAAAGCCTGGAAAAAACACAGGTGCAAATGTCATTATATGGGATTTATTGCACGGTTCAGGAGCTTCAAATGACACTGAGCTGAGTTCAATGTACAGTTAAAGATGAGCTAAATATATAGATTTTAAATGTTTTTAAATTAAATATAAAAAAATTAAAAATTTTTAAATATATAATATATATAATATACATTATATATTATATATAATAAATATTATATATATTATATATTATCTATAATATATAATATATTATATATTATATGCATTATATAATATATAATATATAATATTTATTATATATTTTTAATATATATTATATATATAAACATACATACACACTATATATAAATATATGTGAATAGATAGATTTAGATATAGATATACAGATACACAGATACACAGATATATAGATATATAGAAATATAGATACATAGAAATATAGATACATAGATATACAGATACATAGATATATAGATATATAGATACATAGATATATAGATAAAGATATAGATAAAATACACATATTTTATTGATATATATAAATCAAACATAGAAAATTGATTTTGTTCCAGTCACAGCTTGGACTTCATGGTGTTGGAGAGCTTTTCCAAGCTCAGTGATTCTGGGATTTTTTGATTCTGTGAAATGAGACATAGATACAGGCTGACTTTTCTCCAGATCCTAACATTTCTAGTCAAATCAGGATAAGAACCCAGATTTGAAGGCTTTGTTCTTAATTTAAACTAAACAAAAAAACACTAATAAAAGCTTGTGTTACTTTCCAGGTAGGAATTTCCAAGATTTGCTTTTTCCCAAAATTTTCTGTACACAGATATCCCCAAGCCCCACACCTCTGAACTGCTGGGGTTTCACTTTTTTATTTTTTATTAATTTTACTCACCAGAGCCCCACTGCTCAGGAGGATCATGAAGATGATGAAAGTCTCAAACCAATTGTGCTCCACAATTAGGAAACAAGTTTTCCTCAAGGTCCACCACGACTTTCCCAGCCCCTCCTCAATATTGACCTGACAGCACTTGCAGCGCTGCATACAACCTGGAAAACAGAGACAGGGCACAATTTCGCTCAGGAAACACAAGATTTAAGGTAAAAACATTAAATTCTCACTGTCTAGAAGCAGTTTTGATGTCACCAATATGAACCACGCTCAGTGAGTTAAAATTTTTGTGTTCTTGAGGGTTTTAGGGTTGTTTTGCCACTTCTGTGCCCAGGCACCAGAACTGACATCAATTTGGGAACAGATCAGCTCGTTCTATTTGGTGAGGGCCATGCTCTTGAGGAGACAAATGGAAAACTTGCTGATAAAATAACCTTGAACCATTTAAAGCATTTTTGCCTTGGGAATTCCTGTTACGATCAGCTCTCGAAAGACATCGAGGCCAGTTACGGGAAAGGAAAAGTACTCTGCTTCTGAGTACTTGAGGCATCAGCTGCACAAAAATCATCTTGTTCTGCTACAGGTCATCTCTGATTCTTTAGAAATTCCCCCTCTGAGGGTGAGGAGGCCCTGGCACACCCCACAAGAGAAGCTGTGGGTGCTCCTGGATCCCTGCAAGTGTCCAAGGCCAGGCTGGATGGGGCTTGGGGCAAGCTGGGATGGTGGGAGGGAGTAAATTTGGGTAAGGTTGAGGTCCCTTCCTACACAAACTACTGAATGATTTTATGATTTGCATCCTAGCAGTGGCAGCTGCATCTCTGAGAGCTTCACTTTGCAAATTCCTCTGAATTGGTGCACCAGCATCCAAGAAGGGCCTCGAGATAAGCTGAGAGCCAGCCCTGATCCAGGCTGGTGGAAGAGGTTTTACAGAGAGCCAGAGAGAAGTTTGATAAGAGGATCCGTGTTTACCGCTGGAAGAATTTCCTACCAAGGTCGCTGACATAGAAACCAAGAAAGAAAAGGAGAAATAAAAGAAACCTGCAATTATTCCAATGAGCACTTTGTGTGTATGAGTAAAGTGTAAACTTAGGAGTTTTGTAAGGATGTAAAAAAGCATGCATGCTATAATAAAAACAGTTTGAAACCTTCTGAAAAAGGATTTTTTTTGCTTTGTGTTGTCTCTGTTTCTGTCTCAACTATGAATCAGGCTGACCTAACCCTGAGGTGAGCTCACCCAGAACAGCCCCAGAGCCTCTTCCCCCACTCCCTGCTCACCTTCTGTGAAACAGGCATCGGGGTCCAGGTACTCCTCGGGGGCCTCCACGGGCACCTCCTCCACCTCAGGCTTGATGTCGATGGTGCTGCCCTCGGAGGAGCTGCTCTCGTCGAGTTTCTGCAGCACAAAACCCCAACACAATCAACCCCAAACTTCAGCCCCAAAAAACACCAAACCTCACCAGGACTCAGCTGTTTGTTCACCACGTTTGCTGTCATGGAAGTTGTTTCCTCACTTTGATCACTGAGATCCTGACCCAGCTTATGTCTCATGTTAACAGGACAGACAGGATTAAATATTATTATATTTAATATAGGATTAAATATTTACATTATGAAAGGTGTCCCTGTCCATGGAGGAGCTTGGAACTAGATGATTTTTAAGCTCTTTTCAAGCCAGGCCATTTTATTATTACATATATTTTACTATGATAATATATTTTTTATTTATATATATATTTAGTTAGTTATTTTTACACTGCATTTTATGATTACACATGTATTATTTATTTTCTATTTTATTTTACTAAGATTATATTTATTTTACTATAACTATGGTAAATATATATTCTATATATATTTACAGCATATATAGAACATATATTTATTTAGAATATATATATAAAAAATATAAATATATATATTAAATATTAAAATTAAATATAAACATATTTAGTATATATAAATATATAGTATATATAAATACATAGCATACATAAATGTACAGTATATATAAATATACTGTATTTATACTATATTCCTTATATATATAGATTTGTTATTTATTATTTATTTATTATATATTTATTATTATTTACACTATACTATTTATATATCTCTATATATATACTATATGTAGTATATATATTTATATAACCATTCTATGATTGCATATATTTATTTTATATATATTTTATATATTTGTGGCTTTCTACAGAGCTACTAGCACAACAAATTCCGTTTTGAGTGCAAAGACAACATTCCAATACAAACAAAAGTTGAGTGCTGGAACTACCCAGCTCTCCTTGCCCAGAGGTTTCCAGGCCCTCCCAGTGGACTGAATGCCCCAAGTGGATTTGGAGCCCTCCCATCCAACGCCCCGAGTGAATTTGGATCCCTCCCTCCCAACACCCCAAGTGGATTTGGAGCCCTCCCAATGCCCCAAATGGATTTGGAGCCCTCCCTCCCAACGTCCCGAGTGGATTTGGAGCCCTCCCAATGCCCCAAGTGGAATTGGAGCCCTCCCTCCCTTCCAACGCCCCAAGTGGATTTGGAGCTCCCAACACCCCAAGTCAATTTGGAGCTCCCAACACCCCACGTGAATTTGGAGCCCTCCCAATGCCCCAAATGGATTTGGAGCCCTCCCTCCCAACACCCCGAGTGGATTTGGAGCCCTCCTCCCACCTCCTTGCTGCCATCAGGATCCGTGTCGCTGCTGAAATCCTCCGTGTTGAGGTTCTCGAAGTCGGACTCGCCCACGGCGATGGGGACGCGCACGGTGAGGTTGGGGTTGTTGATGAAGGACATGTGGTCCTCGTCGATGATGTACTTCTCCACGCTGCTGCCGATGCCGCTGGTGGTGCCGTTGCCGTTCTTGAGGAAGTCGATGTCGCGGTTGATGTCGGCGCCGGTGTGGTTGGCGATGCAGTTCACCTTCTTGTCGTACAGCTCGTCCAAGGGCTTCACCTCGTCGGCCTCCCTCTGCTTGAAGTGGGTCTGCATGAACTCCCTGACCTTGGCCTTGGTCCAGGCGATGCCCTTCTTGATGCGGATCACCGAGATCTGCAGGTTGTTCATCTCGCCGTCGTCGTCCGTGGCTGCCAGGTTGTCTGCGCTGAAGGAGCTCAGCAACAAGGCCAAGAACAGGTTCAGCACCTGGAAGGGAAGAGCTGATGCTGCACTGACACACAAAGGGGGGGATTCCCAAAGCTGAGCAGAGCTCTCAGCGCCCATGCCCTGCTGATGGTGCAGAGCTGTCACCAAACATCAGCTCAAACTCATCCAGGTGCCCAAGTTCAAGCTGATGCTGCAGAAAGTTCCCTGAGGAGTGCCAGGGGTCCAGGGCAGGTCCAGGGGGCCCTGGATGGAGCCCCTTGCAGGATCTGGACTGCAGATGTCAGAGAGGGATTTAATCCCCACGGGATTTAAATTCAGCCTTACTGATTTAGTCCCATCTCTGCCTCAAAGAAAATGGGGGAAATCTCGGCATTTTGAGTGATCACTCCCAGCTCTACTTCCTCGCCCACATTTAGTGACCATCCCCAAGATTTATTTTATCAAAACCCTTTGGCAAGACAGGACCTCTCAGAGAGCTCACAACTACTTTGAAGAATTGCGACCGTTCATGTGACTTCATTCTTGCTCACATTTTCCTCCACAGACTTTTCTTCATGAAATTTAAGGCCAGAAGGAAGCATCATGATCTAGTCCAACCTCCCACACAACAGGCCGTGCAGTTTCACAGCCCATTCCTGCACACAACAGCACCTCATGACTGAGCCAGTGGGCAGGTTTTAGAAGAAACCTCCATTCCTCAATTTAACACTTCAGGACCTTCCCCTGTGCACCAAATTATTTTGTTTTCCTGCAATTAAAATGCCAGGTTTTGCTTCTTTTAGCTTATTTTTCCCCTCAGGTCAGGTCTGCACACTTTGACTGAGGCTTTCAGACTTTCAAGACTTTCTTGCAAAATGCTTCATTTACAGGTGACTGTTTAAGGTCCTCATCAAGCAAAAAACATCTTTAATATTGTGCTACCAAAATCTACTGATTGATAGATCAAAGGCCAAGAGGGACCTCCACAGAGCAGGAACAGGCTCACAAACCATCACTCCCTCATCCTGGGGGTCTCCCCAAGTCCTACCCCATCCAGAGGCAACCAAGAAAGCCCACCAGTAACCATTTACTGACCACTAAATTTCCGATGACCATGACCATCATGAAGACAATCAAGCACATGGCCTGTCCTGCCACTTCCATACAATCCCACATGGTCTCAATCCACTCCCCACACAACACACGGAAGACAATAAGGAAGGAGTGGAAGAAATCGTGCATGTGCCAGCGGGGTAGCTCACAGTCCGGACTGATCTTGCAGACACACTCCTTGTAGCTTTTGCCAAAGAGCTGCATCCCCACCACGGCGAAGATGAACACGATGATGGCCAGCACCAAGGTCAAATTCCCCAAGGCACCCACTGAGTTACCAATGATTTTTATCAGCATGTTCAGAGTGGGCCAGGACTTGGCCAGTTTGAAGACTCTCAGCTACAAAAAAAAACACCAAAAAAAACAGGTCTTGAGCAAAGAGGAAAATAAAGCAGAACTTCCTAAACAACAACCATCTTGTGTTTTACATAAAGGTAAGTCCATGCTTCTGCTACTGAGGGTACAGAGGGCAGAGAATGCTTAACCTTTCTTTGAGTATTTTGTACTTTTGTAATCACTTATTCCCCACACAGAAATACTGAGTTATTCCCAAAGGAGAAGTCACCCTTCCCTGCCCAAATGCAACAAGCTGCTGTTCAGATTTCATAAAGAGCAGCCATGAAGAAAAAAGAGACCATAAAAAATGGCACCATTTGATCTCTGTCCTCCCCAAACCCAGAAAATTTATTTTCCCTTGTACTATGTAAATGGGAAAAATTCCTTATGTGATGGGAAGGGCGGGAACTGTATCAGGGAAGGGATAGGTTGGATATTGGGAAAAAGTTCTTCCCGTGGTTGGGCACTGAGCAGGGAATGGTCACTGCCCCAGGGCTGCCCCAGCTCAAAGGATGTTTGGACACCACTCCCAGGGATGCTCAGGGTGGGATTGTCGGGGTGTGGAGCTGCACTGGATGTCCCTTGAGGGTCCCTTCCAACTAAGGACACTCCATGATTCTGTGATTCTAAGCTCCACTACAATAACACTGAAAAAGAGCTGGAATTTGGAATACCAATCGGAAAGATCGCAGCACGGAAAGTCCCTCCACATCAGCCAGACTCAGCTCCATCAAACTCAGGGAGACAATAAACCCATCAAAGATGTTCCAGCCTTCCTGAAAATAATAGTATGGATCCATTGCAATGAGCTTCAGGAACATTTCTGCTGTGAAAATCCCAGTGAAAACCTGGAGTGGGGAGGAGAGACAGACAAAGAACACACAAAGAGTAATTTTTAATCTATTTTCAGATCTTCAGGCTAAATCTCAACAATGCAATTGATTCAAAGTCCAAGCCCACATCAATACTCCAGGCATCCCAGCAGGAGCAGACCTGTGGGGAGCATTTAGCAGATTTCCTTACCAGATTTCCCACAGAGAGCACGTGCTCGAACTCAGGGGTCATGGGGTGGTGCTCCATGGCCATGAACAACGTGTTCAGCACGATGCAGATGGTGATGGCCAAGTCAACAAAAGGATCCATGACAATTAAGTTCACAATCTCCTTCAGCTTCATCCAGTACGGGTGGCATTCCCAGATCAGGAAGGTATTGGCAAATTTGTACCAGCAAGGGGGACACTTCCTCTGGGACTCTTCCAGCTCTGCAGGTTCAAAACAAAAAAGAGTTCAGGCTTCATCTCTGACGCTGAAGAATCACAAAACTGTGAACTTGGTGGAAATGGCCGTGGAGAAGAGCTGGGTAAAGTTTGTGGGCATCAGGGAGAAATTCTTCATGGAAAGGGTGGTCAGGGAGGTTTGGAGTCCCCAACCCTGGGCATGTCCATGGAATGACAGGACGTGACACTCAGCGCTCTGGCCTGGGTGACAAGGTGGGGATTGGTCACAGGTCACACCCAACGAACCTTGGAGCTCTTATCCAACCTCAAGGATTCTTGGATTTCATGATTTTATTGAGCTCCATGACTTCTCCTCTGTCCCTACACAGCACCAGGTCACCAGAACTGCAGTTCTAACCCTGTGCTTCAGCCCCACCAGGATGATTCAATGCAAATTATTCCAAATGAAGGGTTATATTTAACTCAGAACTGATCAAGGTAAAGCAGTTAAAACCGAAGTTACAGATTCCAAACTGCCTTTGCTGCCAGTTTTTAAATAACTGAGATGAATTCTGTGCTGAACACAGACACGGTCTAAAAGAGGAAAGAGGTGACATAATGCTGCAAAGGATTTTCAACAGGAATAACCTGATTAGGACTAACTACATCCATTTACAGAACTCAAACACAGAAATGCTGTGTCCATTTATTTTTTACAATGGCTTATCTCAAGTGCTTAGGGAAAAAAAAATATAAATGAGGAGTTGTCCCCATTTGTTGACTTGCTGGTTCCAGTCAGGCCATGCAGCTGTGCACCCTCACCTTTTATTTTTTATGGAAAGGGAAAGGACCACTGTGCTCTCCTTCCCATTGGTTCTCTGGTTGCTTAGTATTTAGTTGCCTTGGAATTTCTGAAGTTAAAAAGAGGCCCGTGGCACTGGAGCCCGTAGGCGTTTGCGCAGGAGGGGAGCGGCAGCAAAACCCTGCTCTGTTTCTAAGTATATTTAGTTTTCCTACAATTTTATTGCAGGAGACAGCAGGAATTTGAGATCATCAACCGCGTGTGGCTGCTGTTCATGAATTCTTGCTGGCTCCTGCATGACATATTGGGAAATCTCATCTCCATGTGCTGTCCATTCCAGAATTCCCACCAGCCAGCAGCCCCTTTCTCTCCTGACAGCTGTCACATTGCAGCTCCCAGTGCAGCTCCAATCCTTCTCTCCCACTCCTGGAGCAAAGGAAGGTCTCTCCAGTGCTTGGGGATGGCAGAAGACAGAATACACGGACCTGACATTGCCTTACTCCTCTGATCTCCACACTGCATTCTCTTCATTGTAAAACTACAACTCTTTGTTGCCTTTACCTCCATCTCTGAGCAATTTGGATGCCAAAACTAAGTAAAATAAAGTCTAATAAGTATTTCTTTATTAATAAAGACCCAAAAGAAGCAGGTTTAGGCAAAACCATGCAGGAATATGTACTGCTCTGAAGCAGAGGGAGCTGAATTCCACTAGACCAGGTTGCTCCAAGCCTTGCCCAACCTGACCCTGGACACTTTAGGAATGGGGCAATTTCTCTGGGCAATCCCACCCTCACTGGGAAGAATTCTGTCCCAATATCCCATCCATCCCTGCTCTCTGCCAGTGGGAAGCCATTCCCTGTGTCCTGTCCCTCCAGCCCTTTGTCCTAAGTCTGTCTCCAGCTCTCTTGGAGCCCCTTCAGGCACTGGAAAGAGCTCAAGGGTGTCCCTCTAATCCCCAAACCACACCTACCCTCAACAAGGGTGTTGGTCAACCCAGTCATGACACTGTTGGTCCGATCCTTCCTTCCATAGGACGCATTCACCTGATCCATTGAGACCAAGAGAGACCCACCAGGCTTCTTCCTAATTTCGATCTCAGTGGTACCCTGAAAAATTCAGATGGTGATTAATACAGACTTGAGTCTCCTCTCTTACCCACTCTCAGCCCAGAAATGCAGCACTTGGTCTGCATTTCCATATTCTGTATTTCCTATCATCTGTGCATCCCTCTGTCCTTCCCACCTTCCTACAATATGCAAGTGGTCCAACCAAAACTCAAGCCCTTTTTTCTGCTGGGTTGGACCAGTGCTCTGCAGCCTTAGACAAATTACAGACTGCATTTTAGAGAACATTTCTAGTAACATACAATGTCATTAATCCTCTGTACTAGAACCAAACAGATGGGCATGCTGGTCAGATCATGCTGAGCAGACCATGCTGACCACACCACACTGCTCAGACCATGCTGAGCAGATGACACTGCTCAGACCATGCTGACCACACCACACTGCTCAGACCACGCTGACCACACCACACTGCTCAGACCATGCTGACCACACCACACTGCTCAGACCATGCTGACCACACCACACTGCTCAGACCACGCTGACCACACCACACTGCTCAGACCATGCTGACCACACCATACTGCTCAGACCATGCTGACCACACCACACTGCTCAGACCACCCCACGCTCAGCAGCTACCTCGGGCAGGATGCGGCCCCCGGGCATGCTGGAGGGCGGCCCCCCGATGAGGGACACGACGCCGTTGCAGTCCACGGTGCTGTTCCTCTTGATGCTGCGGCGCAGCGTGGGGAAGATGCGCGAGGAGCGGCTGCCCTGGCTGTAGCCGCTGTAGCCGCTGTAGCTGCTGCGCCGGTCGCGGCCGCGGATGGGGATGAAGAGCGAGTCCCTCCTGCCCTCGCTCTCCTCCACCGTGCTGTGCTCGTCATCAGCAAATTCATTCTCTGAGCCCGGGTCACGGAAACGCCCCTTGTAGCTGAAGATGCTGCTCTTGCTGTTGTGGCGGGAGAGGAAAGGGGAGCCCGGGATGCTGAGGAGAGACTGGGGGAGGAAGAGGAGGAAAGTGAGTGTTGCAGCTCTCCAGCCACAGAAACAGACAACTTTCCCAGGAAAGTCTGTGAGAAGATCAAAGAAAAGAATCAGAAACAATTCTTATCTTAACTTTGCTGCACCTGGTGTTTGTGAATGTGTGGAGCGTGTTATGGAGATTTGTTTATTAAGGGTGGTTTCTTAATTATCGAGTGGTGATGGCGTTTTGATTGGAGGACCAATTAGGTCCAGCTCTATCACAACTGTCTATAAAGGTATGGATTTCTTAATAAAGGAAATGATCAGCCTTCTGTAATACATGGGGTCTATGTCAGTTATTACCCAGCAGGGACCTGTTTGCCATGACACTGCAGTAAGGTGGAAAAATGATAAATAAAGTCCTCTCAAAATCAGGCCCTCTCTGGCTGATTTTCCAAGCAATTTCTTCTTTCTTTTAGAAGTCATTTATTCTAAGCCAAGCTAGCATTTTGCAGCTCCCATGTGAAAGCAATCCTGTTGCGAGCAGTTTGTTAACAAAACCAATTTATTCCTGGGTCAAAACCAACTGGCACCTGTATAAACTGTTTAGATAGAAACTACATTGTTAGACTTAACTCTACACTGTCATCAGCTTGGGTTCTAAGTGTTCTCCTGACCCAACAGAGTTCAGGACAGTGGGCACAACCCTTGAGACACCAACAGGAATCTAAACAGAATATTATCCTGACCTCAACCACAAACATTAGTGAAGGAACAGAAAACTACCTGGTTCATGATGGAAAACTTCCTTCCCAGCCTGTTATCTGGCAGCCTGAACGCTTTCCTCCTCATGCCATCCTCAGACTCTGACTTGAACACCTTCTCGTTGTCACACTTCTCATCTCCCTCCGACAGCTCCTTGTCCTTCCGCTTCTTCCTCCTGTTCCGGCGCTCCTTGGCGCTCTTGGAGCTGAGCTTGGAGATCTCCGAGGAGCTGCGGGACATCCTGCCCCCACCATCATCCTCCACAGCATCTTCAGACACCGTCCCTGCCGAGGTGACCATGGCAGCAGCCTGAGGGTGCAGAAAAGGGAAGCAAAAATAAATCACATTTTCCCACCGTTAACGCTCCATTTGCTGCTGGGAGAAAGAGTTTGGCTCAATGCACCTGAGTAAAAGACTTTGGGGCAGGACTGAGAGGTTTATTCTTTCCTTGGAATACACTCACAGCCAGAATTTGTTAAGAGTTTTTATAGTCTGCTTGTGCAGGAAGTAAAATCAGCCTTTCTGGAAACCAGGGCCTCATCACCTCTACAGAGAGAAATTGTTTTTTTCTCACCTGTGCTTCTTCCTGCTGCTTTTTCAATTGTTCCAACATGGCCTTGAATTCTGCCTCCTTCTGCTCTGCCTCCTCCAGGGTCGCCTGGTTCTGCTCCTCGTAGGCCATGGCCACCACAGCCAAAATCAGATTCACCAGGTAGAAGGATCCCACAAAGATCACCAGCACAAAGAAGATCATGTAGGTTTTTCCTGCCGCTCGTAAAGTCTGCAAGTGGAAGAGGGATTAGAAAAGGGAAAAAAAAAACAACTTCAGGCTTCCCTGACACGAGATGCAAGAGCTGATCCCAAGTTTCTTGACCTGAATGTTTCTAAGAAAATCCAGCAGTGCTGAATATTCCAGAGCTCAGCATTTCCCCTGCACACTCCTTAGCCATGAACACAAAAGGTGACATCCACCTTCCTCCCTTAAGGGAGCATCCAAACTGAAAAGGATTCAGAGGCACAGTGTGAAACCCAATGCTCAGACTCCCTTAAAACAAACCAAATCGAGAAAAAGCTGCTTCAGCAAGGTCCCCAAAGCACCCTCAGGTCAGGAGAAAACTCTGTGCCCTCCAAAGAGCCTGAGCACCCTCCATGAGCAGAGCTGAACGCTCACGGCCTCCTGCAGCCAGTGCTAAGGCTGCTCCCAAATTAATTCACAGCTCAGCTGGACCCACCATCCCTTCTGGACTTAAAGTCCAACACCTACTGACAGTAATGTCCCCTTCCTCCCCCCAAAAACCTCACTGTGAAGGTTTACTTGCGCTCTTTTGGAGAGAAGGAATAAAACAAAGCTTCTCACATTTCCCTTTCCTGTTTTACCCCCAAATTCTCCCCACATACAACACAAAAGTGAAGTGTTTACTTACTAATTGATACAAGTTTTCCCAAAAGTCCTGAGTCATAAGGCGAAATAGAGCCAGAAAAGCCCAGCTGAAGGTGTCAAAGCTGGTGTAGCCGTAGTTGGGGTTCCGTCCTGCCTTCATGCACGTGTATCCCTCTGGGCATTGGCTGGGGAGGGAGGGACAGCAGCCAGGTCAGGGCTCACTCTCCCAACAAACAGCAGCTCCCTCCATGCCATTTGAGTTCAGCAGACAAGGAGACAGGATTTCAGGAAAGCCCTGCTCTCCCTGTCCTACAGAAATGAGACGCTGCAAGGCGCAGCTTTTCCCCAAGCCTGAGCCCAAGGCAGGAGCCTGGGCCAGAGAGCTGAAGGTTGGGGTGGAAAACCAACAGCACATGGCAAGTTCCCATTTCTGAGCCTCCATCCACCCTTCTCTGATCGGACTCAGAGGGAAATAATTCCACTGGCAACCACTGGTGGCCAGAGCTGCCTCCTGACAGGGAAAATGTCCCTTACATTGCATCAGCAACGGATTCATAATCAGGTTAAGAAATTTAAAACCCGGTGAAGTAACACCAGAACCAACAGAGGAAACAACAGGGAATATCCCAAAGGTTGTGCCAGCTTTAGGTAAATCATTGTTAATGAAGCTCAAACTGGTTGTTAATGAAGCTCAACACTCACCCTGCATCTGAGCTGTTACCACAGAGCAAAGGGTCGGGGGCGCCAGGAATGATGTAAAAATTTGCTGAAGATGAAAAAGAAGAGGTTACATTCACACACATATGGAGTTAGAGGATTTAATATATAATAACACTGTTAAAACCTTCACTTAAAAGACCCCCAAAAGCACTGCTGAGAAATTTGTCAGTAAAAAATAGTTTTTGGACTAATTATTTAGCTAAAAGAGCACATCCAAACCCTTCTAAAGGATGAATTCAACTAGGAACATCTCAACAAGGTCAAATCCAAAAAAAAAAAAAAACCTGAAAAACTTCTGCACATGGGGTTTTTACTGGGAAAACCAGACACACCAAAGCATGAGCCATGCTGGAACTCCTGCACTGAGCCAAGTCAGGAGGTTTTAGAGACCCTCAGTGTAGAAATACCTACACACATTGTTGGTGTATTCCTCCCAGTCGAAGCCTCTGGAGCCATTATCCAGGAAGGTCTCGTTCACATTAATTGGCCAAATCACACACTTGTTCCTTAAGTTGCCCATGAACAGCTGGAGCCCAATGAGGGCAAAGACACTGAGACAGAAAACTGTCAGAATCATCACATCCGACAGCTTCTTCACAGACTGGATCAGGGCACCCACGATGGTCTTCAGGCCTGTTGAGAAGGAAACAATACTGGAAATCACTCCTGTAGAAGGAAACCACACTGAAAACCCAGATTAATACAGTACCTTGGAGTGACTCTAGGGTGGGAGAGGTTGTGGCTGTGCATGGTGGAGGTTCCTGGAACAAGCGTGTGTGGTGAGGATTCCCAGCCAGCACAACACTGGGATGGAGGCAAGGATGGGTCAGAACAAACCAAAACCCCAATGTTTGTCCCTGAGCCTCGCAGCAGGACTGCACAATGTGGGGAATCACTCCTCCCCACACACAAGGCTTGTCAAATGAGGATCAAATTGGGATTTGCTGCCATGAAAATCCTCGTGGGCACGTTGTGCTCGAGCCAAGCTCGCTGGCACAGGCTGCAACAACTCACAGAGATCAAATACCTTTAACTCTCCACATCTTGGGTTTCTCCTGCTCAACTGAACTGTCTCAGCACTTGCCCACTTTGTAGGAGCAGAATCTTCCCTTTCAGAGGTGGCTTTGGTTACAGCCAGGGCAGGGCTTCACCCACAGCATCGCTGCTTTGGGATTTACTGAGGCCACTGGGGTCATTAACAGGCTCAGGATCAAAAATAAGATATTGCAAAAGGAATCCTGCTGCTTTCCCACACCAGTCTGGTCCGTGAGAGGCAGAACTCGCGAGTGGGGAGAACTCAGAATTAATTTTTAGGTGACAGGTCTAAGCTAGCTAGAATTTTGGATGCAGAAACAACACTGAATTAGGCTCCTTTAGTCAGCCTTTCTGGTGTGAAGTAGGATCATTCTGTGGTTTATAAATAAGCAGTGAAGGGAGAAAAGAGAAATAAAATAAAAAAATCACTGCTGGATTTGGGGTCAGCCAGATCCAAGGTTCCAGCTGAGACCACATGAACGTTTTGCAATAAACCCTGGAGCAGAAACCTTGGTCCCTCCTCCCAACCTCCTCCTACAAAACCCTCGTAGACCAACAGAGGTTAGACCCATCCCAGGAACACAAAGCTTCCAAAACAAACAGCTGCAGACACATTCCTCCTAAAAATCCTCTTCTGAAGTGTCATTTACTCCCATCATCCAAACTTCCCATGGATTTTCCAGCCCAGAGCAGGATGCTGCTGTTGTGGCAGACACATCACCCCCAGCACCTCGTGCCATGCTCACCCCACGGCTCTGCTCTGCACATGCACCCATGGGCTCCTGCTTTGGATGCTGCTCTCTCTCTCTCAGGTGGGCCAGGGCACGTTTGGAACCAGGACAGGACTGGCAGCAGGAGAAATCCCAGTCCAAGAACTGGGAACACTTCAACAAACACAACTCCAACAATTTCCAGCTGTGGAGTTGCTCCGTGGGTCCAGCTTTCCCTGGACCGTGTGGAATGCAGCTGTGACCCAGGTGGAAATTAAAATTTAAGAACTCAAATGCCAATATGGAAAATTTCTCGAGACCATCACGGTTTCACACAGGTTTTCCACCAAAAAAGGGATATTTTGGTGGTTTAGCTCATGGGTGTCACAGTTTGCTCCTGTCACACAGATCCATACAGAGCACAGAATTTTGTCCACGGCATGACAAATTCTGGTGGTATTTCCCATTTTTATCTTGTCTCAAACACATCTTAATTCCAGTTATTGACAGAAGGTGTAGATGGCACTCAAAACACTAAAAGGAGCTTCTCAGTAGCTCAGCACAGAGTTAAAATTCTCATTCCATGTGCTGAAGCAGAAGGGGAGCCCCTTTATATTTTAATATTGAGTGTATTCTAAAAATCACCTTTTCTTGCAAAATTATAGTGGTAAAACCCATAAAGAGCACTTTATGCTTTCATATTAAATAACCCAAAAAGCCAATTATTCAAATGCTTTACACTCCTCCTGCTGTCACAAAATGGAGGGGGCCAAGATTTGTGCTGCAGAAACACACCTGGACAACCCTCCCCCAAAAATGGAAACAAAACCCCAAAATTTTTGCCATTTCAGGTGTGTTCAGCGTCCCAAACACCCAAACAGGATCTCCTTGGCTGTGTGTGGCAAATTACCCCTTTTGATTCAATGAAAATTGTCCCTCTAATAAAAATAACATTAAAGGTGTGCTGAACTTAGCAGGGCTCAGCCCAACCCCTGCCATTTGAAATAAAACTCTGTAAAGTTTTAAATTCTATGGAGAGAATGATCCAAAACTGAGCTGTTCTGCTCCCCTCCACGGGAACACAAGGCATGCTGAGACACAGCCAGCAACCAGCTCCTGAAAGCTGCATCATCTCCACACTGCTAGAATTAAGAAAGCAAAACACAGGCAAAACTGGTTTAACATCAATGCTTCTCCTGTGAGCAAGGCAGAGCTCTCTGGAGCAGGCTGAGAGAACGACAACCACCCCTCAGACCCACTCCTCACAGCAATTCCCAAAGGTCTTTTGCTCTTAAAAATCACCAGACACGAAGGAAGGCTCAGGAGGAACATCACTCCAGCATGTTCTCAATGGGTGCAAGGAAAGCAGTGCCATGTAGGAGCATCATCATCATCATCACCACCATCACCATCATCATGCACAACAGGCAGGTCCAGCTGATGGGGTTGGCAGTCTGGGATGGCACAAAAGGGATGAGCCCCACAAATCCACAGGCTGGTCCCTGGCAGCCTGGGAAAGAGCCAGAACTGCAGGATCGGGGAATGCGTGAGGGAACAAAGCACAAAGGAACTGAGACCAAAACTCTTCGAGGAGTTAATTTGGGTTGAGCACCTGGAAACCAAAAAGCTGGAGATGTCTGAGTGCCTTAAGCTTGGCCTCAGAATTAGGGGCACTTTTGAGGAACCACGTGCATGAAGCTTTTCTGCACAAGAATTCAGGATTAGGAAGTGTTCCAGGCCAGGCTGGACCGAGCTGGGATTAAACTGGCCTAGTGGAAGATGTTCCTGCCCGTAGCAGGAGGTGGAACGAGATGAACTTTAAGGTAATTCCCAACCCAAACCAGACTGGAATTCTGGGGTTCTCAGTCCATAATGTCTCCATGGTGTCCCAAAGGAAGGGTCACTGCTCATTCTGTGACACCCAGCTGAGTTACAGCTTCAGAAGCAGCTTTGGGAAGGGTGGTCCTGACCAGTCCAGCTCTGGGGTGGCACAGGAAATGGGCAAAAAGGTTTTAATCTCTCTTGGGTTTTGCTCTGTTGCTTTATAAAATTATTCCTGAAGCAACTCCAAAACCACTGACAATAACAGGGCGAGTCCCTGAGCCAGAAGTTGTTCAGCCTGAAGAGGAGCCTGATCCTTTTCCTCTGGAATTAAACTTTAAAGCCTGGCTTTAGTCTCAGAGATCAGTACAAAATGGGACAGAAATCAGCATAAAAAGGGACAGAAAAATATGGAGTAACAGCCTGTTCATCCCATAATTTGATGGCCCAGGAGCCTTGATTCCAAACTGCTCTGTTACACAGACTGCAAATCCCATCCAAAGAATCCCAGTGCCATTTCTGAGGAATGAGCAGTGCAGGAGGGGAAGGGAAATACAGAGAGGAGACACACACAAGCCCAGCCTTTAATGCTGAATGGTTCTCACCTGGAATTACAGAGATAGTTTTCAAAGCTCGGAGAACTCTGAAAGTTCTCAATGCTGAGACATTCCCAAGGTCCACAAACTCTGTGACATATCTGCAATGAGGGAGGTCACACACAAAAAACACCATGACAATACACACACCAAAATAAAACAACAACTACAGACAAAGCAATACATCACTCACAGGGGCCTGTACCCGACAGCTAAACACCAACCGGGGCCGCCTTACCTGGAATTACAGAAATAGTTTTCAAAGCTCTCAGAACCCTGAAAGTGCGCAGAGCTGAAACATTGCCTAGGTTTACAAACTCTGTTATATACCTGCAGAATTAAACCAGAGTTAATGGCACCGTTGGGGTCACCTTCCTTTGCACAAATTGTCTGCTTGTAGGAAACAGCTTGTGATTTAAAAACGCTTCAGAATTGGCATTGAAGACAAAGAGAGAGACAAAGGTGCAGGGGTAAAATGTGGTTTAAGTCTCTCTGCTCCTCAACCAGATACTTGGTTGGATATCCATCCTCACCTGGAATCATGGAATGTCCTGAGCTGGAAGGGACCCCAAGGATCATCCAGTGCAGCTCCTGGCCCTGCACAGACACCCCAACAATGCCACCCTGGGCATCCCTGGAGCAGCTCCTGCAGCTCTGGCAGCCTCAGGGCTGTGCCCATTCCCTGGGCAGCCTGGGCAGTGCCCAGCACCCTCTGGCACAAGAATCCTCTCCTGATTTCCCTGCCCTGGCAGAGCTGCAGTGGTTCCCTGGTGTCCTGTCCCTGGTCACAGGGAGCAGAGATGGGAGCTGCCCCTCGGGATGGAGCTGCAGCCCCCACAGAGTCTCCCCTTGTCCAGCTGAACAGACCCAGAGCCCTCCTCAGACCCTCCTGACCCTGCTTTGGACCCTCTCCAACACCTTCAGACAGAGGGTTTTCATATCATGGTGCCCCAAACTTCACACAGTCCCAGAGAGAATTTGGAATTTTCGATCTCTGCAGAAAGCAGCAATTGTAAAAACAAATCTCCAAATATTTGAGGAGATTTGGTGACACCACCCCGAGCAACCTGGGCTAGAGGGAAATGTCCCTGTCCATGGGACTGGATGAGCTTTAAGGTCCCTTCCACCCCAAACCAATCCATGATTCCACGACTGTACCTCAGATCAGGGGTTTCAGGTATATTTGCTTCACTTCACGGTTTTTAAGAAAACATAATCATCTTCTGCTTTGATTAACATCCTTCCATTTAATTAGCATCCTTCATTTTAATTAGCATCCTCCATTTTTAATCCTTTACGCTTCAATGTCTGTTTGTGAGGCACAGGAAGGTTTGGTTCTCTTTTTCCAAGCAGATAAACCCAAGGTACACCGGGGAGAAGAGGCTTAGAGCAAAGTTTTATTTTACCCCAGCTTAGAGAATATTTCCTCTGTGCCACGTGGGGAGAAACTTGCTATGAAAAAGCACAGACATGCTCAACATTCAAGATTCTTCCTGCTGCAGAAAGGCCTCAAGGGCTTCAAAAAACTCTTAGTGTGGTTTAAATAATGCCCTTGACACAAAAAGAATTGTACAGAGCCTACAGGCCAAGCCTGGCCTCTGGAAAGGAAAGGGTTACAAACAATCCCCACTGGGGGATTTGGGACATTCCTTGCAGACCAATGCCTTAAAACTGGTGGGATTTGGTAATTTGTGGAGAAATGAAGGGACTGATAATTCCCAGGTGGGGTTTGGTCTGTGTGCACCCACACTGGGAGCTCACTCTGGGTTCAGGGTGTTTCCACGAGAGAAAAAAAAACAGGAAGGAAAATCAAACATTTCCTTTCTGACACTGCAGCTCCATGGGAAATGGGTTAATAATGGCTTATTAACCGGTTATTAATGGGTTAATCACAGCCCAACCTCCAGTCACAGCTCAAGGAAGGAGTGGTAGGGACTGGAATTTGAAGATATTTGGTTCCTCTGCTGATCTGCCCCTCTGGTGCATGAACCACCTAAAATCTTGTATTAATCAAGGCAATTTTCAGAAAACCCTATTTTTTTTTTTTTTTTTTGCAGTAGCAACTCCACTAACTCCATGCTGTTGCAGTTTAGAGCTGAAATCCCACCAGGCTAAAACTTTCATTAAAGTTTTCCTTGATCTTCTTTTTCCTTATAAACCTTTTTTGCTAAGGGCTCGCTCCCTCCCAGGCACAGAAATCCCTGGAAAAACCCAACTTACGCCATCATGATGACACTGAAATCCAGCCAGTTCCAGGGATCCCTCAGGAAGGTGAAGCCATCTATACAGAAACCTCTGGCAATGATTTTCACGAGTGATTCAAACGTATAAATCCCGGTGAATGTGTACCTGGCAGGAGGAAATGTCATTTTAGTAGGGGAAAAACAAAAAAAAAAAGGTGAATTGTAAAGACTTTGGTTTAAATAAAAGGCTCCAAAAGATAAAAGAAAAAAAGCCAAAAAAAACCCAAACAAAAAAAAAAACCAAAAAACCCCCACAAAACCCACAAAAAACTAAACCAAACCAACCCTCAAAAAACAGCAAAAAAACCCTGCAGAAAAACATTTAAAAAAACAACAAAAAAAACCCCCTAAAAAATCCATATATCAAACCAAACCAAAACAAAAGCAAAAATAAAGAAACCAAACAAAACCCACAAAAAACACCAAGAAAAATAAACATGGGGAACATGCAACAAAAAAGCACAGGGAGGAACAGGGTCCTCAAAGGAGCAAATTCAGCATTTTTGGAGGTTCTTACAAACACATAATTGGTAATTAAATGCAATAATTTCTACTTACTCCACATTCTTTGACCATTCTGGCGGGTTACTAAAAGTCATGAATACACAGTTGGTCAAAATAGTGCACATAATGATCATGCTAAATACTGTGGGACAGAGTCAAGGAGCAAAGGGACACACGGTGATTCCTTAAATCCCCTAAAGTCCCCAAATGTCACTGATGAAGGAAAATCCAACCATTTCCAGGCTATTCTCTGTGGGCTGCTAATATTTCCCAGCAGTCGAGGGAAATAAAATTATTTCTATTTTTAATGTATTGTATTACATACAATATCTATATGCTGTATACATTGAATTATATATAATATTTATACACTATATACTATTTATAGACTATACACCATGTATTTTATATACTGTATTATATATACTATTTATATACTATATATAATATATACTATATTATATATACACTGCATTACATAAAATATATAAATATTGTAAATATAAATATATGTTATATATTTTTATATACTGTATTATGTACTGTATTATGCTATTTATATACTACACAATATATATACTATATAACTATATATACAAATATTTATTTATATATATATGTATATATAACTATATATAATTATAACTATATAACTATATATAATTATAACTATATATAACAATAAATATATATAAATATATATAGTATATAACATATATGACTGCATAAATAACATTTTGTGTCATCATTTGATGAATTTTCTGGTTTATATAAATTTAATATACTTTATATATATACATATATAGTATATAACAAAGATGACTACATAAATAGTATTTTATATCACCATTTGATGAATTTTCTGGTTTATATAAATTTAATTTACTTTTAAAATTAGTTGTATATAAATCAATGTTATATTTTCTGGTATGCCTCAATTCAATTCAGAGGCCTAAATGAATCCTTGCCCCCAAATCCATCTATTCAGTAACTCCTGAATTGGGAGCAGAGCGGTGAAATATTCAGATATTTGACTTCCAAAATTGTTTCAGGAGACTCAAACAGCCCCCAGAGCCTCCAGCAGCACCTCAGGCTCAGCCTGACAGAAATTCCTCCCTCAGCTGCACATCCAGGGGAGGAAAGGCCACGAGAAATAACTCAGAGCCAAGGAAAATATTCCCAATTCAACTCTGAAAAAAGATGGAAAAGCTTTTCCTCCATCTGAGGTACAGGAAGGGAGATTATTGAAGCCTCTAAACCATGTGGATGTGTTTCCATCTTAGATCCATTTTCTAAAAATAAATAAATAAACAGGCTGGAGCAGCTCAGTCAATAAAACACATTATTTTTCTCCTAAGAACACCATCAGATGGTGCCTCCAAAGCTCCGCAATGGGACATTCTGGAGGAGCTTTGCCATCAGCAGGATGTTTCAGAAATGCCCAAAGAGCAAGAAATTAGGCAGTGTCTAATTACAGACAAGGTGGCTGTGGTTTGTTCTCCAGATAATAATTCTGTTTATTTCTATGTAATATTCTAGTATTTATTTCATTATATTTTAATTCCATTTAAACATTTCAGTAGCTTTTAAAGCCTAACACTCCTTCATGTGAAGCACAACCTTAAGTTACATCTGTTCCAAAACTCATCCATGTGTGTGAAGAGGGAAAATAAAGGAGAATTTCCCTCCATTGGATGTGGCTAAAGAACTGCTTTTTCCTCCAGTAAAAATCTGGATTTTTTTGCATATTCTGAGGCATTTATATTTGTGAACTGAGCAAATAACAACAGCTAAGAGATTTTCAACAAATAGAAAAGATTAGCAAAAGACAACAGCTAAGAGGTTTTCAACAAATACCCAAAGGTAATTCAGTAACAAAAAGGATATGAATGTATCAAAATTTTAATAGCTATTCTTCTAAACAGATTAAAAGGACTTAAAATGTACAAGGCAGGTGTGGCACTAAATCGGAAGAGTGTTTTCCCTCTGTTTAGTACTACAAAGGTCTGCAGAGAAAAAAAGAAAGAAAGAGAGAGAGAGTTAATGCAGGAAAATCATAGAAGGAATTGTACACAGTAGACAGAATTCCAGGGTAAAAAAAATAGCATTTTCTGTTTTGGTTTTTTTTTTTTTTTAATAATCTCCTTTTTGAAACTCCCATTAGGGTACAACACACCTGAACATCACAGACATCACCCACCAGGACACCAGGGGTAATTCTACTCCAAAAATCCATTTATTGTGAGATCCCAGCCAGGGCAGAAGCCAAATTTCCAAATTTCCCACCCAAGCCCTTCTTTGCTTTCTCACACCCCATTATTCCTTCCTAAGGATCCTCAGAGCCCCAGAACCAGATCTGGCACAGCCCCTGCTGGAATGTGACATGTAAAGAACTCTTACAATTTGAGAGTTGTAAGCTAAAATTTAATATTAAAAACAGGATTTGATCTGAGACCTTGGAAAAAGCCTTTAAACTTAAGTATTAGATGTAAAAATGTGGATTTAAAGTAGAGACACGTTAAGCTAAGCAAAGGAAAGTTTGAAGTTTTAGTGTTTAGGATATTGAAAATAATAAAAGTAGTTAGAGAGGTAAAGAAGGAGTTTAGAATATAGCACTATAGGTTTGTGTGTTATAACATGAATGGCTAAGAAAGTTTACACTGTAGTACGGCTCTATAAAATGAAATATTTAAGGATTGGGTCAAAAATATAAATATCTTTGCTAGCAGTGTTTCATTGGTTAATAACTCTTTAAAAGGTCTTGTAATTAAGGGTCTTGGACTTTCTGAATTCTGCTGTAACAATGTGAGCTGAAGTCACCCTTCTTACTTATACAAAAAATAAGAAAATAAAGTGCATCACTAAAAACAACTCAGAGTTCTTGTCTCAAACGTATTCAAAACTCCCCACAAGTGAATTATCACATTTCCCAAATAACCACAACAAATCCTGCAGTTACAACTCCCTGGGAGGACAGACTGACAGGCAAAGAGGACCAAAGTGTGGTGGCAGTGTCTACAGGTCACCCACCATCCCCAGCACAGCAATCTCAACACTTTTCCCTACAGAGTTGGTGAAAATGTGAGATTAATTCCTTCAATCAGAACCTGTGGAAGGAATTTCAGGTTCTTTTCTGCATTCAGAACCTGTGGAATAAATTTCATGTTCATTTCTTCGTTCAGGACCTGTGGAATAAATTTCATGTTCATTTCTTCGTTCAGGACCTGTGGAATAAATTTCATGTTCATTTCTTCGTTCAGGACCTGTGGAAGGAATTTCAGGTTCATTTCTCCATTAAGAACCTGTGGAAGGAATTTCAGGTTCATTTCTCCATTAAGAACCTGTGGAAGGAAATTCAGGTTCATTTCTCCATTCAGGACCTGTGGAATGAATTTCA
The DNA here is from genome assembly GCF_028018845.1 of Melospiza georgiana. Classification (NCBI taxonomy): domain Eukaryota; kingdom Metazoa; phylum Chordata; class Aves; order Passeriformes; family Passerellidae; genus Melospiza; species Melospiza georgiana. The sequence goes on along the minus strand of NC_080458.1, from coordinate 6,564,123 downwards.
GGTTCATTTCTGCATTAAGAACCTGTGGAAGGAATTTCAGGTTCATTTCTTCGTTCAGGACCTGTGGAAGGAATTTCAGGTTCATTTCTCCATTCAGGACCTGTGGAATGGAGCTCAGGATGATTTCTCCATTAAGAACCTGTGGAATGATCCATGAACGTGGGGCAGAATTCTGCTGGTCCATCTCCCTGCAGAGAGCAGCACCAGGAGCACCAGGGGCAAACTGGGGCTGTGGGTGCCTCACACCCAGAGCACCCACAGAGGGAAAAATGCAATTTGTGTGCACTGAGAAGCCAAAGCCCTTTCCCTGGCACCATTTTCCCCGTTTTTATCCCCTCCAGGATGGCCCCAAAGCACAGCTGGACTCACTCCTGTCTCCAACCCCAGCTGGCACAGCCCTGAGCTCAGAGCCCAACCCCAGGGAATCCACCAGGGCTCTCTGCCAGCTCAGGCTTCCCCAGGAGACTCATCTTGGGAAATTTGTCATTTTCCTCGTCAATGGAACAACGTGTTTGAGCTCGTTTGGTTAAATTAGACCACTGAGCAGTAAATTATTTGCAAAGGAAATCAAAATCAGATTGTGGTTCAGCACAGAGAGAGGAAGGTTTGTTAGCATCCCCAGCAAAATGCACTTTAATGCATCCCCAGCAAAAGCACTTTAAAGACAGCCCTGGACAGCTCCTAAATTGCAGCATCAAGAATTAATGACCAGATCACCTTGGCATGGACAAACCTCCTAAAAGGCCCAAAGTTTTGCGAAATTGCCATTACAGAGTGCTCAGGGGACGCCCAATTCTAGGAATCAGCTCCCCCCCTGTCCCTGACACCACAAACTTTCCAGGACTCACATCCCCCTTTTTTAAAATCTCTTTAAAAAGGATTTCCCAACTCTCCCACACCTTCTGAGCCATGAACCCTCCAGCAGGACCGTGCTGGACATTACGTGGGACAAGGGGAGCTGGAAGAAGACAGGAACTTCCCAAAGCCCACAGTGCTGAGTGTCCACTCATTCCTTGGAAATCTCAGGGATGGGGACTCCAAACCTTCCTGGGCAGCCCCTTTCAATACCTGACCACCCTTTCCATAAACAAATCTAAGTTTTCATCATCCCACTGCCTACCAAACATGCACTCCATGTTTCTCCTGCTTAGTCCCTCACCTGTTGTGTGACTGCACCTAAGGCAGCTCCTTGTTTTCTGCCCAGATTTCTCCTTTTAGACCACAAACCCTGTTGAATTGCTCCTGCCTGTAAAGCACATCACCCCTGGGCCTTTCAGCACAGCCCTCACACCAGTGAGGTGTCAGAATTCCAATCTGCTCATGGATTACGACATCCACCATTCCCCTGTGTACCCTCTAAAACCCTGAGTAAATCTCCGCTTGGTCTTGTCAATAGAAAGAAAAGCCCAAAAGCCAAGAAGTGTTTGGCAATTTAAACCCTCTCCTAGCTTTCCATTCTGCTGCTGACATATTAAAACTCCATTTCAAAATGGCTGCAAGCTCTTAAAACATTTTCTGGAGCTGGGCCAAGAACATCCTTAAGAGCTTTTAAGATGTGCTGAAGCAAAGCTCAAAACTCAGAGGAAGGTGATGCCTGGAAAAAGGTATTTTGCAGTCAGTTTGGGAGATGGTTTTGTCTGGTTGGACTCCCCAAAAACTCCATCCTCTTCAGTTTCCACCAAGTTCATCAGGACTCACCAAAACCTTCTTCATAAAAAGAAGGTTCCATAAAAATCAATCTGCAAAATGATGACTGTGCTTGGGAGAGCAACAGAACCAACTGGGGGATGGCAAGAATCATTCCAGCTCCAGCGAGATTTAAAACATTCCTGCTTCCTGCAGGTTTGCCACTGAGCAGCTCTGTGATGGCTGGGGAGTGAGGGGGAGTGGGCAGGAGATTTCAGAAGCAAACAGCTTTAGGAACAGCCTCAGAACATATGGGAGCACATTCCTGCAGCAGTGGCTTCCTGGTGACACCCTGAGCGAGCCACTGGGGCTGCTGGAGAAGGAATTTACAGCAAACTCAGCCACCCTGGGGGCTGAGGAATTACAGACACAACCAGTGCTGAGAGCAGCCCTGGGGAGAAGGTTTGAGGTGCCCCAGGAACCCCTGAGCCTGGGCTGAGCCCCTTTGTCCTGCTCAGGTGAGACCCCAGCCCTGGGAGATGTGCAGCTGCTGCAGGGAGTCCCTGATTTTTGAGTTTTAAGGACCTCACAATCTGTGCAAGGAAATCCACTCTGCCTCCTGGCCAGAAATAATCCTCCAGCCTGCCCCCCTCACGAGTGGGCTGCAGTTACTGAGGAGATGGGAGCAGATTCCACACTTGGCACTCCCTGATCCCAGCTCTGCATGCCTGGATCCACAGCACCAACAGCTCCATCCCACTCTGCCTTCCCTCCAACACCTGGAGAGGACTGCAGAACACGCCTGCCAGGGAATCCAACCTCCTTTCTTCACTCTTTCCCTTCCACACTCACTTTTCCTGCTCCTTTGAAGCCAAAGTGGAAGAAAAAACACCATCAAAGCGCTCAAGACCTGGGAAAGGCAATGAGATGCAGGAAATAAGAATAAAAATCTGATTTTTTGGGATGGTTCTGACTCTTTCCTCTGTTTTGGTGACTTCTCTGAAATGCAAACCCAGGAATGGTGTCGTGACCTTGCAGAGTCACCAGCTCTCCCTGCAGACACCACGGCCACGGCTCCTGAGGCACATCCCAGAGCCAGACGTGCCTCCTGCAGCTGGTCCCTCACATCCCTGTGATTTTCCTGGGCCAAGGTGACATTCTGGACCCACAGGGCCCGTTTCCAAAGCTGGCATGTGACTTGACAAAGCTGCAAGTCACTCCCTTGGCACGAAGGCTCTGGAGAGATCCTCAGGTGCTTCTGTGGAGGCCATGGGTGACCTCAGACGTCCCAGCCCAGTCAGACCTCACCTCTGTGTGTGTGTGTGTGGACACTCCTCCTTTTCCCACTGAAATCCATCTTATCCACCTAAACTTGCCCACAGAATATCCAGGGACCTTCTGCTGCCTCATCACTGCAGCCTTTGCAGGAGCACCTTCACCTCATCCCGCAGCAGGGATGGAATTTGAGGGAATTGGAAATGGAAGGTGTTTGAGGAGAACAACCCCAACGTGGCAAACACCACGTCCAGAGGGAAAGAACAGAGTCCAGAGGGAAAGAACAGAATCCAGAGGGAAAGAACAGGGTGAGGAGGTGCTGAGGAGCGATGGGCTGGACCACGAATGGTTCAGAAGGAAAGAGAGGCACAGAAGATGGAAAAACTTCCAAAATGGAAATCCTGGCTGTAGGAATGAAATAGGAAGACGGTCCTGATGTCTTAATAAACACTGAAGGATTTAAGGACATGAGGCTGCTCTGCTCCCAAGGCTGGGGCTGCTTACAGGGGTTTTTTCCTGAATTTTGTTTGCACATATGAATGAGGAAGTTCATATACCTGCCTTTTGGATATATTAATTGAAATGTTTTGGGTTTCCATAATAAAAATGGGTAACTATTGCTCCTACCCAGGAACTGGAAAGACATTACAAGTTGTAAAACAAGAAAACATGAAAGAATTCTTTCTGGTCCTTACACAGGGACAAAAAGGAGCTAAAGCAGCTCCGAAAGCTGCTGCCTGTGAGCAAAGGGATTCCAGATTCTCCTCAGAGTCATGATTTACCCCTCACTTTGAGACACTCAGGGGCTAGAACGTGTCCAGAGCTGAGAACAAGCTGAACTTGATCCTGGAGGTCTTTTCCAATTCAAGGATTCTGGGATTCTGTGACTCTCATATTGCAAAACTGAGCAGAGGAAAGAGCAGCACCTTGGACAAAACCATTGCTGGGCTACAAACCCAGGAACTGTGACTCCCTGTGCCACGGCTCTGTTTCCAGGTCACACTGTTTCTCCTTTAAATATCAGCTTACAGGTGCTGGGAAGTTCAGCTGCTCTGTTAAAATGCAGTTTCAGTTTCCTTAGACAAACCAAGATCACCGTGTCCTCCTGCAGGGAAAAGCAACCAGCTGATTCGTCCCCGTGCACGCTGCAAAAGCAAAGACCTGTGATGCAAAACCTTCTGGAGAAGGGGAGGGAAAAAAAAAAAAATCTTGGAAAACTTCCCATGATTCAAGCAGATTCGTAATTCCTGATGATTCAGAGAAGGGCCTTTTTTAATGGCCTTAAAAAAAAAATTCTTTGTGGAAAGTCACTGACTGTTGGAAGCAGCACGGAGCACTAAGGCAAGGCTGAGATGGACAGGAGGGGAGCAGAGGATTCAGGGTTTGTGGGGAGGTCAGCAGGGCTGGGCGGGTTTGCTCCCATCTCCAGAACCTTCCCTGCACTCCCAGGGATGTGACAGATGCCTTCAGAGAGGGAATGCAGCTCATTCCTGCCTCTCCAAATGAAAGGTTTATTAATAGCCTCGTGTTGGGAGGCAAACGCGCAGACGGATGCGGCAGCAGGGATAAGGGGGTTCCCTGCGCCTCCTTTTGGGGTCTGGGGGGGAATGCTGAGAGCCAGGGAGCTCTGCCCACTGTCCCTTCAGCACTGCCCCCTCCTTCAGCCAGAAAAAACATGAATTGGCCCAATTCTCCCACTGACACCAGCCCTGCACCTCACGGACACAGAGAGCTTCAAAACTCTGACAGTGGCATCACAGACATTTCTGTGGTGGGAAAAAGGGTTGAGAGACCTTGGGAGTTCTCCTGTGAGAGTGCCCAGAGAAGCTGTGGGTGCTCCTGGATCCCTGGCAGTGTCCAAGATCAGGCTGGACAGGGCTTGGAGCAATCTGGGACAGTGGAAAGTGTCCCTGGCCCTGGCAGGGGTGGCACTGGATGAGCTTTAAGGTCCCTCACAACCCAAATCTTTTAATTCTATGACCTGATCTCACCAGAGCCAGATTGGTTTAATAAAGAGAAAATATTTGTTTAATAAATAAAGAGTATTCCTGAGGATATTTATCTTGGTTCAGGGCAAATTTTGGAGCCTAAGCTGCAGCTCCTGGTGGTGCATCTCCTGGAGGAGCACATCAGCTGGGCACCACGATGCCAAACACAGATCCCCAAATTTCACAGCCCTGTTCTGACTCAGAACCTGCCCTCAGCACTCAGGACACAAGAATTAATTGACACAAACAACCACTACGTTAATCAGAGTAAAGAAGGGTCAGTTACACTCATCACTCCCCAAATTCAGCTGATTTCATGTCAATGATGCCCTGCCAGTCTCAGAGTCACTCCTGAGCGTGGCACAAACGTCTGTCCCAACAAAAACTCTGCCCAAACTCACTGATCACCCATGACAGATTCCACACTCAGCCAGTTCTGAGTTCTGAACAGCCACAGCACAGCTCCTGTCACCCACACAGCTCAGTCTGCAGCTCCCCCAGAGGCACAGCTGAGCCTCACTCGAGATGGTGACTGTCTCAGCTGCCTCAATTAGACTTGTATCAAAGAAAGCAATGAAATTAAACACTGAAGAACCTCAGTTTTGCTTTCTAATGAAATCAGTGACCATGCTCCTCATTCCATCACCAGTGGATCCCTCCCCTTCATCCCCAGCAGAGTTTGTCAACCATTCCCTCGTGACACCATTTCTCCAAACACCTCAGCACCCATAAATGCTTCCTGCCACATCACCTTAGACAAATAAAAATTAAGATGAAAGTGAGTTTAGTCTCCTTTTTTGCCACGATTCTGTGTCCCAGCGCTTCATAACCATCAACTTCAGACTGAATTCCACGTAAGTGATGAAATACACACTGAAACCCTTACTGTTACCCCTCCATTAAATTCTTCTTATTGCTCTGATGGTTCAAATTGGCACATTAGTACAACTTGAACTATTTTTAGTTTCCAGATCTTGCTCTCCTAACTCCACCCTTAAAGACTGAGTGACAGAGGCGATCATATCACCTCTAATATTTTATATATACAAAACAACCAAACCATCCCCATCCAAGACTCCCTTCCTTTATCTTCTGTTCAAACCATACCCAAACCTGTAAACTCCCAAGAAAAAAAGGCGCTTTAGCAACTCCTTCCTTGCAGACTCACTTTCTGGGTCATATAATAAGGGTCAAAGTCCTCCAGTGGCACAGCAACCAGCCCTTTAGGGATGTCCCCGTAGATGAAAGGCAAATTCTTGCCCGCCTCAAGGTCACTGTTTGGTTTTGGTTTGCTGTCTTCATCGTCGTCCCGGTGGCTGCTGTCCTGCTTGGAGCGCTGCTTCTTCTTCAGCTCCGCGATGTGTTTCTCGATGTTGGCCAGGGACTCCGGAGTGAAGGGTTTAAAACTCTCGGGGCCTGGTGGTGCGAGCAGCCGCGCTGCCATCTTTTCATCCTGCAGCAGCTTCTTTAGAGATGTTGCACCCCGGGCAGGTCAGCTCTGCGGGGACAAAACACGGGCACGAGGTGAGAGCGGCACGGGCGGCGCCACAGGAGCCCCGCTGCTCACACCCCCATGGAGGTGATGCCCTGGAACACAGCTAGATAAAGAATAAAGGAGGGTTTATTATTAAAAAGGCCTTTACAGGATACCCTTTGGGCAGCACAAGAGCCTGGCCATGGCACCTATTGTCCACCCAAGATGGACAATAGTTACGAGTTTTCGTACAATTATAAATTTTTATTTATACTTTTCAGGCCCTGAAGTTGTAGGCGATGCCTTGAGAGGTTCCTGGAACAGAGCTACACAGAGTTAAAGAATGAAGGAGGGATTTATTCAAAGGATATTCTCAAAGGATACACCTTGGGCAGCACAAGAGCCTGGCCAGGGCTACACCCAAGATGGCTCATTGGCTCTTGGCTCATTGTCCACCCAAGATGGACTCAGAGTCACAAGATTTCATACAATTATAAATTTTCATTTATACCTTTCAAACTTGTCTAAGGCTGTAGGTGATGCCTTGAGAGGTTCCTGGAACAGAGCTAGACAGGGTTAAAGAATTAAGCAAAGATTTATTGAAAGGATCTCCTCAATGGATACCTTGGGCAGCACAAGAGCCTGGCCATGGCTCCACCCAAGATGGACACTGGTCATCAGTTTTCACACTTTAATAAGTTTTGGTCCATTTCTATATTGGGTTAATTGTCCAATTCCAGCTCCAGGTTATGCAGCCCCATCCTCACAGATTCCTCAATTCCCTGCTGTTTACACCTTTTGGGCCTGAAGCTGCAGCTCTTGGTTCTGGGGCTGGAAAAGGATTGTTCTGTCTGACTGAGGTGTGAGGAGAACTGGCTAAAACACTTTTTATGAAGTTCAGACTTCTGTACCAATGCAGTACAGAGTCTGGAAAATACGAAAGCTCAAACTGAAAGCACCAGGGTGAGGAGCAGACCTGCTGGTTTCACCCCCAAAACGAGCTCCAGGCACATGCACACCACAGCTGGACACAGCTGAACCCACCTTCACTGCCCAAGGTGCCACCTCAATGAGTTCCACGAGCAAGAAGCAGCTTGTAGGATCTCCCCAAGCCCCACTGGGCCCTCCTGAACACAAACTATTCTGGAAAAACCATCCTGAAAAGCAACTCCATGCTCACAGCAGAGCTGGGAGGAAGTTGGTTCCCCCGAACGCAGCCGCCCACCAGGGCTCTGCAGCTCTGCTCCTCGTGCCAGCTCCAGAAGCAGCAGCAGGAATAGCAGGAATACCCTGCATTTCTGAGCTGCTGCTGCTGCCTCGGCAGCCTGTTCTCACTCCAGAAGAGGCCAAGGGAGAGAGGGATGACAGAAACCCTGCACTGATGCAACAGCACTGCAGTGCTGCAGGCTGGAAGGGAACCCAGCCCCGACACAGTGCTCGGGGAGGGACCCGAACACCAAATCCAAGAGGAAAGGCACAAAACCAGTGAGGATATGGCACAGAACCAGTGAGGATACGGCACAAAAACCGTGAGGATATGGCACAAAAACCGTGAGGATATGGCACAAAAACCGTGAGGATATGGCACCAAAACCAGTGAGGATATGGCACCAAAACCAGTGAGGATATGGCACCAAAACCAGTGAGGATATGGCACAAAACCAGTGAGGATATGGCACAAAAACCATGAGGATACGGCACAGAAACCAGTGAGGATATGGCACAAAAACCAGTGAGGATATGGCACAAAACCATGAGGATACGGCACAGAACCAGTGAGGATATGGCACAAAAACCACGAGAATATGGCACCAAAACCAGTGAGGATATGGCACCAAAACCAGGGAGGATATGGCATAAAACCAGTGAGGATAAGGCACGGAACCAGTGAGGATATGGCACAAAAACCAGTGAGGATATGGCACAAAAACCATGAGGATATGGCACAAAAACCACGAGAATATGGCACCAAAACCAGTGAGGATATGGCATCAAAACCATGAAGATATGGCACCAAAACCAGTGAGGATATGGCACAAAACCAGTGAAGATATGGCACCAAAACCAGTGAGGAAATGGCACAGAACAAATCCTAGAGCTGTCTGGAATAGGGTCCCTCAAGCAAGGAAAAAGATAAGCAGTAAGGTCAGATCTTTTAAGACAACACAAACACAGCATCCAAATAAATATTAAAAATCTGGAGAAAAAAAAATGACTTTCAGATTCCTTGGAAACTACGAAATTGTTAAAATTCTGCTATTTCAGCACGAGGTCAAGCACCCCCAGCCTGCCCAGGCCATGAGGATGGTGCTGAATTCACGTGGGAGGAGCTCAGGGAAGCTGAACTCAACTCTCTGGAGTGCAGTGGGCTTCAGGAACAAATAAAACCCAATAAATAACTGAGTCCTTGGTAAAAATACCTGGAGATCCCAGCCCAATAAATAACTTGAATCCTTGAGCAGAATACCTGGAGATCTCAGCAATTCCAAAGCTGGAACACCCAGTGCAAATCATTCAGAGGGAACTCAGGTTATCCCTTGTAACTGCTGTGACACAACCTTTACACCCTGATCCACACACACACCAATCTGAAACTCCACCACACACTCAAATGCTGTTTCCAGCTCAGCTTTTATTTGGAAATCCAAAAAATCCTGGAGTACAGATCTCCCTCCTTATGTAATTCCAGAGTTTAGGATTCTCTTCCTATAAAACTGACTGGGTATTTCTACAGCAATAATAGTAAAGACTCAAAAAAGATGGCAAGAAGGGGAGAGAAGGGCCAGTATCTTGGTCACACTATCTCTGAGAAATCACCAAATGGCCTGCTGATATTAAGGAAAATTAATTTATTCTATTCTTGCAGCATTTGCATGCATTTAATTACCAAATTTCCCACATACTGTGAAACTATAGAGCAGCATTGGGGATGTGGTCTAATTGAATGGCACAGATAAATATGTAAGGCCTGAATTTAGAAACCAAAGTAGCTCAGGGACACAGCATAAAAAAGGGAATAAATGAAGGCATGAAGGAATTTGTGCAAAATTACACAACCCACAACTGGAGGCACCGACTCAGCTGAGGAAAAAACACAACCAAACCTAACAAACCAACACCACTCCCCAAATCTGGTTCACAGCTGCACATGGAGGCAGCTTCTCCACATTTTAGATTTTGGAATTACTTACAGGGCTGTTTCTTGTGTACTATCTGCAGATAAAAGGGACCTGAGGGTCTCTTTCCTTGGGATGGTTTTGTCCTGACTTCATTTGTTTTCCCAATAAATGATCCCCCGTTAAGGTAATGGGCAAAGTAAGATGAGTGGCTCCACCTCATCTTCATCAAGGAAAAACTTCCACAGCTGGTAAAGCTTCTGGAAGCTAAAAACCTTGTAAATGTGATTTCCCAACCAGGAATGGTCCTGCTGGGATTGATGGATAAATCCCAGCATTTATTTTGGCCATTCCCACATCAGGTTTTTCAACTTGTAACAAGAGAAACGCTCTGAAAATTGTGACACAGTTTTTTCCCAATTTTACCCAAAACTGCACTGGGAACATCACCACACTGCCAAAATCAGCAGTGACAGAGACCCAGCATCCAGGTGAGCTGCAGAAGAGGTGACTGGGTTAGGGATCCATGGATCCCTGCACTGGGAGCCAGGAATTCATCCTGGGAGCTTGGATTTGGGGGTACACAACACACACTTCGCTCAAATGCCAAAGATTTTCCACCAGAAACTGCTGCACTGAGGTGCCCAGTTGCTAAGACTTAATTATTTTTTCTAAATGTTCCCAGCAGTCCATTTACTGGTACATTATGAAATATTCCAATAAATTATTCAAGCTGATCATCAAAATAAATTAAAAAACACTTTTGAGGCAATTTCCTTGCTTTAATACACTTCTTCCTCTATTAATTACCACGAGCCAGCCATTCACAGTGTGTCTTTGAGGCAGAGAGACCTTCTGTGTGAATTTTTATATAACCCACATGGACACAGGTGCCTCTTGATCCCAACACGAGGATTGAGGCAGGAAGGAAAACGAGGTGCAGATGAACAGCACCCTGAAATCCTGCCTGCAGGAAAGCCTAAAAAGCTTCAAGCAAACCCAAAATATCCACCCATGGGGAAATCCATGGCTGGAAGTGGCTTTCAGCCTCCAATCCCCACCTGTCCTGTGCCCAGAACAGGCAAATTTTATCAATGGAAAGGGTCAGAGTTGTGACCAGCAGCAGTGAAGGAGGGAACTTTGCTTTAGGAAAGCTCTCATGGCACGTTTGATGCTACAAAGAGGAAGAAAAATGAAATATTTCCACTCCCAAGCAGCATTTATTGCTTGGTGCTGGGTGTTTCCCCACCCTGTGTAAAACCTGGTGGAAGTTCCCAATGGCTCAACAAGAAAGGCCAAGGGCAGACTTGGGACAGGGCAGGGAAATGCTCATGGTATTGAAATGGCCATAGAGGCCTGAACTTGGACACACACACCTCTAAAGGTAAAGAAAATTAACAAGAATGTACAGAGGAAACAGAAGGAGCAACCAACAGCAACAGAAAAATACTGGAATCATTGAATGGTTGAGTGGTTTGGGTTTGAAGGGACTTTAAAGCTCATTTTGTTCCACCTCCTGCCATGGGCAGGGGCACCTTCTACTACCCCAGGTTGTTCCAAGCCCTGTCTAACCTGGCCACACAGAAAACATTATTAATTAACAACACTTTAATGAAGACTGACTAAAGATGGATTCCTGCAGGTCCTCACTCCCTCCCAGCAGCTCTGTGCCTTCAGTAACATCCCTCAGTAAGTTACAAGAATCAGAACTAGTTAATCCTAGTTAATTAATTAATCCCCAATTCCATATTCTGTCCTTACTCAAGGCCAACCTGTGTTTATCTCCAAGCTCACACAGAACTTGGAGGTCCACAAACGAAACAACCTTTAATGCTTCAACTTCCCCCTTTTAAATTCAAACTTCTGAACAATGAACTGTTCAAAACAGCTTTTGTGCAAGAGTTCAGCCACTAATCCAAATTTAATTCCTTGTTCGGTTCATTCAGCCCATCCATGACCCATAAAACAGGAGTCAGGGAATGGTTATTTTACACTGTAATTTTGGGGGAATTAATTTCTTGTTGTGGAGCGCTCAGATGGTTTGAGTACAAAGGGGGGAGAATAAACAACCCCCTTCTAGTGCTCTGTTAAAAATTTCTGACATGTGCTGGAACACAAGCCAGGTTTCCCTGTGGAGGGACACTTTTCTTCCCTCCTAATCACCCCCTAATATTTGGTCAGACAAACATCTCCCTCCACCAATGTCAGCTATTCCTGGTTGTTTTGACACCACCATCCTGCCACTGATTTCACTCAACAGGGCAGAGTTCTCCAGCAATTAAAGGTTTATTTCCACAACTTTAAGACCACCTGTGCAGCTGTTCCTGTAACTTTAACTACCCAGACAATTCAGCAGTGTTATGCAGTACTCAACAAACATTCCTCCCCGAATCACCTCTCAGCAGAGCTCATTGTAAACTCCTCACACTTTCTGGCTGGGGCAGAAGTGCAACAAACATGGAATGGGAATTTCAGAGGGTGGCAACACCTCAGAATTTTGAAATGGCTCTGTTCAGGAAGGAGCAAAGTTCCAGCTTTGGCTGCTCATTCTCCTCAAAATCTCCCATTTTCTGGAGTGCTCCATCAGGCAGGAATAACAGTTACGGGACAAGGCTGAGGGAAGGGAAGGCAGAACAATTGGAGCAGCATTTCAAGACAGAATCCCACAATCAGTGAGGCTGGAAAAGCCCTCCCAGTTCATCCAGTCCATCCTGTGACCAATCCCCACCTTGTCACCTGCCCAGGGCACTCAGTGCCATGTCCAGTCATTCTCTGGCCACCTCCAGGGATGGGGACTCCACCACTCTCTGCAAAGCCCCTTCCAAAGCCTGACCACCCTTTCTGTGAAGAAACCCCTCCTGAAAAGGAGAGGCTTTTGTCTAAGCCAGAAGACCACGTGAAGTGTTAAAAGGCAGGCTGGAAGCTGAGCTCATGGCAGGGAGGTTTTGTAATACACTCCTGCAGCAGGAAGCCACTTCTTCCCTGCTTGAATTCTCCACCTCTGCACAGCAATAGGATAATGAGGCACAAGAGGGGCAGTCCAAGCATTCCTGAACCCCACCAGATTCCAGCCAGTGTCCCACAAGGACCAGTTCTCCACCCCACCATCACCAACACGAGCCATCTCATGCCTTTCCTCTCTGTGGCTCCTGAAATTACTCCCCTGTGCTTGCTCCCAACTCGTTTTGTTGTTTCACTGCTCCGGGTCTAACCCAGCCCATTGCTCTGAACTCAACAATAAATTATTGATCCTGTCGATGTCAATGGAGTTGCAGCAGCCTGGGGAAGGCGATCGATGCTGAAGGGCCACCATGTGACAGCAGGAGCCCATGGGGCCACACAGCCTCAGGGCCACCTCTGAGCCATTGAAAAACAGCAACATCTAGATGGAAACCCAGACCAGGTCATTTTAACGAAAAACTCACCTGGGCAGCCCCACCACCAAGCACAGACACGGCACCAAACGGGAGGAGGATGATGCTGTGATTTATGCTTTGAAGCTACTTCATTTCCATTCAATGCTGACTTTGTTTCTGCTTTATTTAACAGAATGAAGGCACAGCCATGCTCCATTTCCTGAGGCACGTGATCGCTCGCCCTCCTGCCTATTAGAAACCTCCTCCCACCAAATAGCCACAGGATTATAATTGTTCCACCGAGCAGCACAGTATCTATACCATGATCTACATCTAAGCCATACATACAAGCTTATATAACTGATTAAATTATCTGTGATGGCTCCAGGTCCTCCACCCTGAGTGAACAACACTGCAGAAGCACCCGAACACGTTAAGATGATCAAAGAAACCTTTGGGCACGTTGTTAGTTTTATATAAAACACCAAAGTGAAGAACAGGGACTTTCTAAACACACAAAGGGTGGAAAACCCGAGCACTGGGGCTATGGAAGGCCTTAGGACAGACCCAGCAGGGAAAGGTCCCAATGGAGTGCAGGGGCTTGTTACTCCCAAAGCCGCCAACTCCCCACGCCCAGGGCTATGCAGAGATCCTCAACAGCTCCACCAACTTTAAGTGGCTGCCCTGAAGAGATCCAGAGGGCGGTGACGGCCCGAGGGGACAGGAATGGGCACAGGGAGTGTCCCATGGGCACCTCCAGCCTCACCCACACCTTGTGTTCCCGAGCATCACTGGAGGAACCGACCCCAGAGCTTCCCAGACCCTCCATCACCCACACAGGAGGACAGGGCCATTTCCAGGCCCCATCCCTCTGTAAAATCACCGCGGTCACGCTTTCCTCCCTTCCTACGTCTGCAGGCAGCGGAAAGAAGGGGACAGGGACCCCGCGCCCCTCCCGTTCCTCACAATTAAAGCATCCCGGTGTGAAAAGAGGACGTCCCGGTCACGGCTCCCGGTGCGGGCGGAATGCTGCAGTGTGCCAGGGCCGGGTTAGCCGGGCACACGCGGCACCAGCCCAGCCGGAGCCGCGGCACCCGCCCCACCTGCGCGGCCCCTCAGGGGGCTCCCGCCGGCCGCTGCGACACCGCACGGGGCGGACGGGGACGATCCTCCCACAGCCGGGATCACCCTCCAGAATGCAGCTCCAGGGCCCGAGGGTCCGGCTGTAGCTGCGGCCCCTCGCACACGCTCGCTCCCCTTGCCAGACTTTGCGACTTCACCCCGGATCATCCGCAGCCGCTGCCGTGGAGCAGCTCCCGGTGTCCCCACCCCCACATCAGCTGGGCATCGGTTTGCACCAGAACGCAGGGGGAGGGGAGGAAGACACCCAGATTTTTTAACAGAAAAACCTCGTGAATGTGCAATTCCCTCCCAGCAGGAAGGGGAAAAAATAATATAAACCAAATCTGCCCTCACCATCCCCCCCAAAATCTGTGGCGGAAGGGAAGAGGGAAGGAAGATGCACAACCACGATGCTGACCCAACATCTGGGTCAGCTGGAACACCAACACTGCCCCAAGCATCTCCCCCCACCAAAAAAAACCCTCCTGTCCTCCAAAATCCCCCGTCCCTGGGAGGGGAAGCTCTGCATGCCGAGCGGTGGGAGCAGGGGGTGGCGGAGGGACAGAGCAGCGCTGCAGCGAGGGCCGAGGGGGAAGGGACATCCAGGAGAACTCGGGCTCTCCCTTCCTACAATGCACAGAGCGCGGCCCCGGATTTGGGGCGTGGGAGGAGGGTCCCGTGAGCCCCCCAGGCTGTGGGGTGGAGGGCAGGTGGAGGAGGGATGGAGGCAGGGATGCAGGAACAGACGGAAGGATGGAAGGACGGGGCCCAGACGGGGCTCCAGGTGCAGGGTGGGCGCAGGGGGCGGTTGCCCCTTCCCAGAGCCAGCCCGCCGGCCGGGGGACGCTGATCCTGGCCCGGCACCGTCCCCCCCCACTCCCCGCAGGGCCGGGGGCCTCGGGCTGCGGCGGACGGACCCTCCCCGGCCGGGGCAGCGGTGCCGGAGCCCCGCGGGCAGTGCTGAGTGGGCACAGAACCGGCCCCCGACCCCCTTCCCTGGGTGCGGGGTGCCCGGGCATCCACCGAGGGGATGGCTGAGAAGGGGCAAGGCTCCGGGACCCCCGTCACGGGGCGGATTTGGGGCTGGGGGCTCCCCAGGCCCTCCCCCCCGCACCGCCCCACAAGCTGCCTCCGGTGTCCCCGGGGCTCTCCGGGCCGCGCTCTGCGGCAGAGCCCCCGGGGGAGCCGTGCCAAGGCTACGGGGGGGATGGAGCCAGCAGGACAGCAAGCGAGGGGAGCCGCGGCTGGAGCCCGCGGGGGTCTCGGGGGCTGCGACTCACCGTGTCGGGCGGGCTCAGCGCGGCCCCGGCGCGGCGCTGCCGGACTGCGGCGCGGGGGGAGCTGCGGGAGGGACTGCGGGTGTCGCCATCTTGGTGCGCTCCCGGCGCTCCCCCCGCCCGGCCGGCCCGGCCCCCGCCCGCCCCGCGCGCGCCGCAGGGGGGCGCTCCGGAGGCACCGCGAGCGGCGCGGGGGGAGCGGGGAAGCCCCGGGCCTGGCCCGGCGGCAGCGGCGCCGGTACCGTGTGTCCGCCGTCAGGGGCATCCCTGTGCCCAGCACCAGCATCCCTATACCCACCATCACCATCGGTACCGTGTGTCCGCCGTCAGGGGCATCCATCATCGGTACCCGTGTGTCCGCCGTCAGGGGCATCCCTGTGCCCAGCACCAGCACCCCTATACCCATCATCACCATCGGTACCGTGTGTCCGCCGTCAGGGGCATCCCTGTGCCCAGCACCAGCACCCCGATATACATCATCACCATCGGTACCCGTGTGTCCGCCGTCAGGGGCATCCCTATACCCATCATCATCACCGTTATCTGTGTGTCCGCCGTCAGGGGCATCCCTGTGCCCAGCACCAGCACCCCTATACCCATCATCACCATCGGTACCCGTGTGTCCGCCGTCAGGGGCATCCCTGTGCCCAGCACCAGCATCCCGATACCCATCATCACCATCGGTACCCGTGTGTCCGCCGTCAGGGGCATCCCTGTGCCCAGCACCAGCACCCCTATACCCATCATCACCATCGGTACCCGTGTGTCCGCCGTCAGGGGCATCCCTGTGCCCAGCACCATCGTCAGCATCCCTGTGCCATCATCAGCATCCCTGTGCCCAGCACCAGCATCCCTATATCCATCACCATCATCGGTACCCGTGTGTCCATCATCATCACCAGTATCCGTGTGTCCACTGTCAGCAGCATCCCTGTATCCATCACCAGCATCCCCGTGCCCATCACCATTCTCAGCATCCCTGCGTCCAGCATCAGCATCCCTATATCCATCATCATCATCGGTATCCGTGTCCATCAGCAGCAGCAGCAGCATCCCTGTGCCCATCACCACCACCAGCAATCCCTGTGCCCATCAGCAGCATCCCTGTGTCCATCACCCACGATCATCCTTGTGTCCATCATCATCATCACCACCCCTGTGTCCATTGTCATCATCATCCCTGAGTCCATCGTCATCATCCCTCTGTCCATCACCATCACCCACCATCATCCCTGTGTCCATCACTATCATCCCTGTGTCCATCACCATCATCACCAATATCATCATCATCATCCCTGTGTCCATCACCATCATCATCCATCCCTGCGTCCACCAAGGTCATCCCTGTGCCCATCACCATCACCATCGTCACCCCGTATCCATTACTGCCTGTATTTGGTGCACCACAGAGTAATCAAAGCTTGGACTCCATCTTGGAGGTCTTTTCCATAAACGATTCAGTGATTCCCACTGCTCAATCTGTTTGTAGCTGCCACAAGGTGGAGGCATGAAGATACAACAGAGATCATTAATGAAGCACCTAATTACTCCTGGCTTTAATTTGCTTTATTGCCACCAGAGGGAAGTGGAGACACACTGGTGGCTTTCCCAGGAAAGCAAAACTCCAACGCAAATCCCCAGCAGAACTGTTCCAAGGTTATTAGGGATCACTCATCCCTAGGTTATCAGGAACCTTGGATCCTCCTGCCACCGGGGAGCAGAGCTGTCACCTGTTAATGGCTGAGCCACGCTGCCACCAAATCCTTTGGAAAACTGTCAGCTGCAAAGCTGACTAAGTCTTCCAGAATGTGTTTGTGGAGTGGTCAGTGTTGATTCGACCCAAATAAAAACCCAAACTCCACATGCTGCACACAGAACTAATGAGTTAATAAATTGTTTTATCTCTGTCCATGATTCCCATCAGTCTGGAGGATCACTGAGAGCCCGTTCTCACCCATCAAAAGATTTAAGGTGTCCTCAAACTGCAAAGACTTAAAACTGCTGTTCAGAGAGAGCACAGAGCTGCTGAGCAAACCCAGCAGCTCCCAGCAGCTGGAAATTCAACTCCCTAACAACTCTGAACTGAAACATTAATCAAACCCCTGACAAAATTCCTGCAGAGATCCAGAGCTCGGCTGAGCTTCCGAGGGCAGCGCAGGCTGCTTTAAGAGATGTGACTGTACCCGGAACTGAAGGAGGGCACTTGCAGAACTTTGCCTGGGGTTGCACACCAAGTTGTGCTGCCCAGCTTGTCCCGGCTTGGGAACAAACTGGCAGCTCCTCCCCTGGACTCTGGTCACTGCTTGGCTGCACCTGCACTGTTCAGTCCTTGCCTGTGACCGGGCTGAGAAATCAGCTGGAGAAAAGCATCCACCAGAGCAACCCAAGCAGCTGAACGTACCCTGAGAGGACACAAATGCAGCTCTGACTGCTCTGCCTCACAGGAGAAGCAGTTCTGCTCTGCACGGATCCTCTGCCCACGCTGAAAATGCCAGAGGCCACTGCAAGCGCCCTCCTGCTCCGTGCTGGCCTGGCACTGCTAGCCTGGCCCGTCTACCTGCTGTCCTTCCTGGGCATCTGGGAGCCTTTCTGCAAGAAGGTCTTCTTTCCTTTCTTCCTAGAGAAGATTTCTGGAGCTCACGAGAAGAAATCAAAGAGGTACAAGCAGGAGCTCTTCCGCAATCTGCCCGACTTCAGGGGCCCCTCGGGGGAGCTGCGGCTGCTGGAGATCGGCACCGGCAGCGGCTCCAACTTCCAGTTCTACCCCGCGGGCTGCAAAGTCACCTGCAGCGACATCAACCCCAACTTCCAGGAGGGCCTCTCCAGGAACATGAAGAAGAACCAGCACCTGCACTACGAGCAGTTCCTGGTGGCTGCGGGAGAGGACCTGCGGCAGGTGCCCAGCGGCTCGGTGGACGCTGTGGTTTGCACGCTGGTGCTGTGCTCTGTGCAGAGCGTCAGCAGCACCCTCAGGGAAGTGCTCCGAGTGCTCCGGCCGGTGAGTACCTGCAAAAAACCTGTTATGACCCTTAGCTTCTGCTCTAGAGGTACCATGAGCAAGGAAAGGGGAAAAAGACCAAAAAAACCAAAAATAAACCTTCCAAAAACCATTAAAAGACCCCCTAAAACCCACTAAAACCATTTAAAACCCCCCTAAAACAAACCAGACAAACAATAAACAAGTGATAAAGAGTTGGTTTGAGCTCAAAACAGACTTTCAGCCTTTAAAGTAGCATTTTCATAGAACTACGGAATGGTTTTGCTGAGAGGGACCTTAAAGATCATTTAATTCCAAAAAAACAGTCATGTTAGCAACTAATTGAAACAAAACCACAACAAACTGTTGCTAGAATAAAAGAGGGATCAAATAAGTCAGTCCTTTGTGCTTTTTGAATGGGCATTTTGGATCTCTGGATGTTTTCCTTCTTTCATTAATTCCAGCTAACGGAGGGAAGGGAAAAAGGAAAGGGAGAAGGGAAGGAGGGGGAAGTGGGAGCCGCTTGGTGTGACCCCCACACCCGCTGTAAGAAGACTCTGTGTTCCCAGGGAGGAGCTTTCTATTTCTTGGAGCACGTGGCCGCTGAGCATTCCAGCTGGACGTATTTTTGGCAGCAAGTCTGTTACCCGACTTGGAAACTCGTCTTTGCTGGATGCTGCCTCACGAGAGAGCTGTGGAAGAATCTGGAAGAGGCAAAGTTCTCCGAGCTGAAGATACAGCACATCAGCGTGGCGCTACCCTGGATGCCCATCGAGCCGCACATCGTGGGGTACGGGGTGAAGTAACCCCTGTCCTGCCCCCCCTGTCCCCCAAAATTCCTCACCGTGACCCACACACCCTGCACAGCACAGGCTCCTCCACATGTACCCATATTGGTAACACAGCGAAGGACTTGAATCAGAAACCAAACTGTCAGGCGAGAAGAGAGGGTTGATTTCCTGAGTGTCTCTGAATCACACAATCAAACAAAGTTGGAAAAGCCCTTTTGGATCACAGTCCAACAGTAACTCAGCATCAGCACCATGTTCACCACTAAACCACGTCCCCAAGTGCCACACCCACGGTTTTTGAACACTTTCAGGGATGGGCACTCCACCACTGCCCTCGGCGTCCTGTGCCAAGGCCTGACAGCTCTTTCCATGGAGAAATCTTTCCTCTTACGTAATTAAACCTCCCCTGGTATACCTTGAGTTTCCTTCCTGAATGAAGCCTTGGCACTGCTGACCCTGCCTTGCTAGAACCCAGTGCAGCCAGGGAGGATCCCAGGACAACAAAAATCAGCCTGGGAAGCAGAAAATAAATGTATTAATGGAAGGGGACTGCTGTCTGTGCCTGGTTGACTCTGTAACAGGGATCCTTCAGGTGCTCCCCAGCTGGGTGGCATGTCACTGGGGCTCCATCTTACCTGCTGCCCCTTCCACATGCTCCCTTCATGGTTCCACCTGACAGAACCTGAACCCCCAAACCTGACTCCTGGTCCAGTGAGGGTGAGACCCCTGATCCCTGACCCTGGTGAGGGTGGGACCCCTGAACCTTGGCCCAGCTGAGGGTGAGACCCTTGACCCTTGGCTCAGGGCTGAAAACCTTGACTCTTTGCAGAGGTGAAGCTGAGCCCCCTGACCCTCTGCCCAGGTGAGGGTGAGCCCCCTGACCCTGTGCCCAGATAAAGTTTAGCCCCCTGACTCTGTGCTCAGCTGAAGCTGAGCCCCCTGACCCTGTAACCAGATAAAGTTTAGCCCCCTGACCCTGTGCCCAGGTGAGAGCGAACCCCCTGACCCTCCACCCGGCTGAGGGCTCCGTGCCAGCGGTCGCTGAGGCCAGGCCGGCCCCTCCCGCCCCTCACCGGCTCCTCCGTCCACGCTCCCGCGCCGTCCCCGCCGCCCCAACGGCCCGGTGGCGGTGCCGGTGCCGGTGGCGGTGCCGAGGCCGGCCGTTCCCCGCGGGGCTCCCCTCAGGCCCCGCAGCCATCTTCGGCCCTCGCCGGCCATGCGGCGGGCGCGGCCCGCGCTGCCGCTGCTGCTGCTGCTGCTCGCGGGGCCCCTGCCCGCGGGGACGGCCCCCACAGACCCTGTGGACGGTACCGGGACCCAGCGGGACCCAGCGGGGCCGGGCCGGGGCGGAGGGGTCGGGGAAAGGGGCCGCGAGCGGGGAAGAGCCTGAGCGGAGCGGGGCAAGGCGGGGTGGAAGAGTCTCTGGTTTATACAGAAACCTGGTGAATTCTTGTAAAGCAGTGGCAACTGGCCACGCTTACCGCAAATCTATACACCAGAAATGTACCTTAGTCAGATAAATACACCGTATTTCACATGGGCTGAAAAAGCCCCAGGATCTCCACATACAGGGGTCTGTGGGACAGCGAGTCCTGCAGAACAGTGCCCTGGAATGGTTTTGGCTGGAAGGGGGAGACCTTACAGCCCACCCAGTGCCATCCCTGCCATGGCAGGGTCACCTTCCCCTGTCCCAGTGCTCCCAGCCCTGTCCAGCCTGGCCTTGGGTGCTGCCAGGGATCCAGGGGCACCCACAGCTGCTCTGGGCACCCTGTGCCAGGGCCTCACCACCCTGGCAGGGAGGAATTTCTTCCCAGTATCCCTCCAACCTTCCCTCTGGCAGTTGTCCCTTGTCCTGACACTCCATGCCCATTCAGGCACTGGAGGGCCATAGTTAAGTCAGCCCAAAGCTTTTTTCCTTCAGGCTGAACAATCCCAATTGTCCCAGCCTTTCCTCACAGCAGATCTGCTTCATCCCTCTAAACAACCTGGTGGCCTCATCTCCAACAGGCCCATGTCCTTCCTGTGCTGTGGTGATGCTGGAGATTTAAAAATCCAAACCCAAAACAAATTAAAAAACAAAAACAAAAACTGCCACCATCAGCAACAAAAACGACCCACCAAAACCCCCAAACACCCAACCAAACAAAAACCCTGAGACAACAGAAAAAAAAAGACCAACCCATACACCCAGAGCAGCCACAAACGCTGCCCCAAAAGCTGAGCTTTGCCCTCCAGGCTCTCTGAGGAGCCCGTTGTGTTTTGCAGAGTGTCAGCAGCAGCTGGCGGTGGCCCGGAGCGTGGTGTCCTGGATCGTGGGGGGCCACGAGGCCCCGGAGGGCGCGTGGCCGTGGGTGGTGAGCCTGCAGGTGCTGCGCGGCGGCGTCCGCTTCGTGCACCTGTGCGGCGGCGTGCTGCTGGGCCGGAGAGCCGTGCTGACCGCCGGCCACTGCGTGGATGGCAGGACGTACGTACTGGGTGACCCCTGGGCACCACGGCTGAGCCCCCTGAGAACCATGGCTGAGCCCCTGGGCACCATGGTGAGCCCCCTGGGCACCATATCTGAACCCCCTGGGTACCATGGCTGAACCCCCTGGGCACCATGGTGAGCCCCCTGGGTACCACAGCTGAACCCCCTGGGCACCATGGTGAGCCCCCTGGGCACCACAGCTGAGCCCTGGGTACCACAGCTGAACCCCCTGGGCACCACGGCGAACCCCCTGGGCACCATATCTGAACTCCCTGAGAACCATATCTGAACCCCCTGGGCACCACAGCTGAGCTCCCTGGGTACCACAGCTGAACCCCCTGGGCACCATGGTGAGCCCCCTGGGCAGGGAGGAGGAGGCCGAGGGCACCTGAGTTGTGTCCCAGGGTGGCCGAAGGAGCAGAGCAGGGATTGTCCCCCTGTGCTGGGCACTGTGAGGCCCCTCCAGTGCTGTGTCCAATGGAGCACATCCAGAGCTAGGAACTGATCTGGGGAAGGGGCTGGAGCATTGATTGAAAAGGTCTCCAAGACCTTCAGGTCCAACCTCTGCCTGACCCTCTCCCATGCCAGGTTTTCTGCTCCCTTCCCCAGCCCACTCCCCCAAAGCGTTTTGGGTTGCTTTGTTCCACAGAGCTCCGATTTTTCTGGTTAACCTCACCACAAAATGTTTTGATATTTAGATTACAAATGCTCCAATTCATCAGTTTTAACACAATTTCCCTTTTTTTTTTGTTGATCAGAACCAACAATTTGGCACTTAAGGGGTTTTTTTTGACAATGTGGTAATAACTCCTCAGAACAGATTTTTAACTGCACTTACAGCAACTCTGGAGCATTTCAGCTCCCAGCACTGGTCTCTTTCCCAACCTTTACCACAGATGCACAATCTGCATCTGTCAACATCCACTGTTGACTCAACCATGACCCGGGGGAAAGTGTAAAAATCTGCAAAACTTGAAATTTTGTCCTTTATCAGGACTTTGTTACATCAACTCCTTGTTTGCATTTAACAAACATTTGTTTGCAATATAATTTCTCTTTAAATTATCAATTTAATTTTTACCTTAACTTTGGAGGCTAATTTGAATTTTATAGCTCATCCCAGGCCAAATTCAAAGCTCATTTAGTAAAGACATTGTTCAACATACTTGGCAAGCAACTAGATCTGAATGACTCTGCCCCTATTTATAAATTTAATATTAACTAGATTGTCATTATTTTACTTCTAGATAATGGATTTCCCAGGTCTAGGTGCAAGTAGAGTCTTCATGAGCATTGTGGGAATGAGTCTCTGTATTTTATCTAAAATATAACCATGTTTTCAGCTTTTTCAGACTATTATCTCCTGGTTTCCTCTGCTGAGATGGGGTGAAAGGCAAAATCTGGGTGTCAGTTTAAATCCTTAATCTGAATTTTCCTTAACAGCCATAACCACTAATAGCAAAGGGAGTGTTCACATGGGCAGAATGGTAATGAGGCAAATCTGTTCCAGGAAATATTTGCTATGGAATTTTCAATGTATATTTATAAGGGTGCATAAGCAAAAGAAGATAGAGGGGATAATGGAAAAAATTTCTCCCTGAGAGGAAGGCCCTGGTATGGGGTGCCCAGAGAAGCTGGGATCCCTGAAAGTGTCCAAGGCCAGGCTGGACAGGGCTTGGAGCACCCTGGGACAGAGGAAGGTGTCCCTGCCATGGCAGGGGTGGGATGAGATGAGCTTTGAGGTGCCTCCAATCCAACCCAACCCTTTCCTGGATTCCAGGGCTCTATGAAAACAAATGGTGAAAGTGATGTCAAACCCTGTGAATTCTCATCTTAAAGATGAGCTTTGAGGTGCCTCCAGTCCAACCCATACCTGGATCCCAGGGCTCTATGAAAACAAACTGTGAAACTGATGTAAAACCCACCTGAATTCTCATCTTAAAGATGAGCTTTAAGGTACCTCCAATCCAATCCAGTCCAATCCAATCCAATCCAATCCAATCCAATCCAATCCAATCCAATCCAATCCCTTCCAGGATCCCAGAACTCTGTGAAAACAAACGGTGAAAGCGATGTCAGACCCTGTGAATTCTCTGGCAGGGATCCGTGTTCCTGGCGAGCCGTCCTGGGCGTGCACAACCTGCACAAGCACAGCCGGCACACGGCCAGGAGGAGGATCAGGAGGATCATCGTGCACTCGGAGTTCAGGAGGGAAACCTTCGAGAACGACGTGGCCGTGTTCGAGCTGAGGTCGGCCGTGCGCTACAGCCTCTTCATCCAGCCCGTGTGCCTGGCCCCGGCCGCCCTGGTGGAGCCCCTGGAGAACAGCTCCGACTGCTACATCAGCGGCTGGGGACGCACCAGCGAGAAGGGTACGGGGCTCTGCCACTGCTGGGACCCTCCTGTTCCCATCCTCACCCGCTCCAGCTCCCCGGGTTTATAAACTCTCCTTGCACTTGGGTCTTAGAGGCCTTTCCCGGCCTTGTACCAAACTGAAAGAGGACAGGTTCAGATTAGATATTGGAAAGAAATTCTTCCCTGTCGGGGTGGTGAGGCCCTGGCACAGATTTGCCAGTGCACCCTGGAAGTGTCCAGGGTCAGGCTGGATGGGGCTTGGAGTAACCTGGGATAGTGGAAGTGTCCCTGCCCATGGCAGGGCATTGGAACTGGATGATCTTTAAGGTTCCTCCCAACCCAAACCATTCTGTGATTCTAACTGGATTTGCTCAGGTTATGGTCTCCCCACACGATGTCATTTAACTCTGCAGTGCTCTGAGGGGTTTTCCATCACAAGCAGGTTAGACCCACACAGCTGTAACCACAGGAATAGATTTTCCCAGCCTTTCCAAGTATAACATGAAAAAAAGGAAAATAAACTCACCTCATTCGTGGTGCAGGTCAACGTGGGCTGCTGGAAACAGCTATTATATTGAAAAGCAACAATTCTGATGCCACACGTTGAGAACTGAGGGGTTCCCATGGGATTTATGAATGACTACACCCCCTCCAATTCTCTCTTTACTCCCAGTGGGCACAAATTCAATGCCAGCTGGTGTGTGGGAGTTTTGGGGTCAGCTGAGATTGTATGAGCCTGTTTGGTAAGTCACCTCTGACATTTTGAACAAGGCATGTATATTATCATTGATGCTTCTTCTGAGGAAGAATTGCAAAATTCACATCCAACCCAAGGCTTCAAACCTTGAACCCACTCAAATTCCAATCCATTGGCAACAGGCAGGGTCTGTGTCATACCCATGTTTAAACATGTCCAGGAACACACCTAGGCTGGCAAAACAACAAAAGCCCCACAGTAAAATTGCTCCACACCGCAGCATATTTCACCTTTCTGAATTCTGTCTCCTTTCAAGGTAAAATCTCACCTGTGCTAAAAGAAGCCCACGTGGCAATCCTCCCTTCCAGCCTGTGCAACAGCTCTGCAGGCTATGCAGGGCTCATGAACGACAAAGCGCTCTGCGCCGGCGCCTGGGCCGGAGGCACCGACACCTGCCAGGTGAGAGGGGGTGTGCCAGTCCTGCCAGGTGAGAGGGGGTGTGCCAGTCCTGCCAGGTGAGAGGGGGTGTGCCAGTCCTGCCAGGTGAGAGGGGGTGTGCCAGTCCTGCCAGGTAAGAGAGGGTGTGCCGGTCCTGCTAGGTGAGAGGGGGTGTGCCAGTCCTGCCAGGTGAGAGGGGGTGTGCCAGTCCTGCCAGGGGAGAGGGGGTGTGCCAGTCCTGCCAGGTGAGAGGGGGTGTGCCAGTCCTGCCAGGGGAGAGGGGAGGTGTGCCAGTCCTGCCAGGTGAGAGGGGAGGTGTGCCACAGCTGCCAGGTGAGAGGGGGTGTGCCAGTCCTGCCAGGGGAGAGGGGGTGTGCCAGTCCTGCCAGGTGAGAGGGGGTGTGCCACACCTGCCAGGGGAGAGGGGGTGTGCCAGCCCTGCCAGGTGAGAGGGGAGTGTGCCAGCCCTGCCAGGTGAGAGGGGAGGTGTGCCAGTCCTGCCAGGTGAGAGGGGAGTGTGCCAGTCCTGCCAGGTGAGAAGGGAGGTGGTGCCCCACCTGCCTCAGTGGAACTCCCAAGCCAGAGGCTCAGCAGCATCATGATTTGTAGCATGATTAATTAAAACAGCAGAAATAGTAACTGGAAAACATGTCAAATGCAAATAAGCATCATAAAAGGGTTGGGACAGCGATTGCAGAGCAAAAACGTACACAAAGAATTTGGGGATATTGGAAGGATGACAGGAATAGGTGAACAAAGAGGAAGGATAAAGAATGTGACATTTATGCCAGAAAGGTGTCAGTAAATTATATATGAGACAAAACACTGGACACTGTACCACACAGTGTGTGTGAAGCACGTGTATGTCTCACCTGTTCCTATGCTGGAGAGCAGCACTGGACACACGGAGAGGGCTCAGGACTGGACACAGATAAGGCTCAGGGATGTGGTTCAGGGATAGGGCTCTAGGAAGTTGCTCAGGGATGTGGCATGATTTTCGTTTAAATGCTGAGCAATCACCACCTCTTTCTGGGAAAAGCCAGTCCTCAGGTCCAAAGCACTGGCAGAAGCTGCAGCACCAGCTGGGACACGGAGACATTACTAATGAAACCCCATAATGTACCCTAAGTGCTTTGTCTGATCCACTTCCTGCTCCTCTCAGCAGTTTTCCCTGGGCAGGTGACACGGCCAAGACACAGGATGTGTGTTCCTCTCTTGGAGCTCCCACACCGTTAAAATTCCCCAGTTAAGTGAGGAGTGAAGGTTTAGGTTTAGGCATGAAAAAGTGCAGAGAGAAAACAGAATCTGAGTTAAAAGATACTCAGATTACTTTTAACTCAGTTAACAGAAGCAGTGCAGGGCTCAGTGCAGTCTTGACCAGAATCTCCATGGAAGGAGTGGTCAGGCATTGGAAGGTGGTGGAGTCCCCATCCCTGTCCAAGGAACAGCTGGATGTGGGTGACAGCATTCTCGTCCAGTGACAAGATGGGGATCAGGTTAGACCTGATGGTCTTGAGGGCCTTTCCAGCCTCAGGGATGCTGATTCTGCCTTCCAGCAACACCAGACTGGCCTTGAGTTGTCCATATGCTACTGCCCACACGTTACTGCCACTGAGCACTGAGCTGCTTAAAATAAATCTAAATATTAGACTGATTACTGCCCGAAGTATTTCCTGGAAGGAAACCCTCACATGCTGCTGGTTTTTGTGGTGTTCATTTTAGGGCGACAGCGGGGGCCCCTTGGTGTGTTACCACCCTGACACTGACAAGTATTACCTGATTGGCATCGCCAGCTTCGGGGTGGGCTGCGGCCGCCCCCGCTACCCCGGCATCTACGTGCGCCTGTCCCAGTACAGAAAATGGATCAAAGCAAAACTCCTGCTGATTAACAAGGCTTGGAACCCCCTGAGCACCCCACTCACCGTGCTCCTGGCCCTGGGGCACACAGTGCTCACGCAGATTCTGTAGAGGGGAATCCAGCGTGTCGTCCTCGTGGAGGTCTGTCCTGCCTGGAAAAGCTTGGAGAAACCAGCTCGCTCCTGACAATAAATCCAAGAACCAAAGGATGTGCACTTACTTTTTAGGAGTCGTGTCTGCCATTGTATTTTTTGTTTCCTGCCTCTGATATCCACACTGACAGGAGAGGAAACAGTACCAGCCTCGGCACTAATGAGGAAAATTGAATATAGAAGTGTTATGGACTGGAAACACTTTCCTCCCACCCTATTTCTGTGCTTTTCCAGCCATCAGGGGGTTAAACACACTCAGTGACGCCACCAGGGACTGGGGAGGGCAGATGCTCCCTCTGCCGGGTAAAAACCAGCAGAGCACACTAAGGTTTCAATTAATCATTTAATTAATCAAACTTTACCTGTGGCTCAGCTTATTAAAAAGTAAGAAGGTAAAAAACCCTGCAGGAAGGTAAAAGATGTTCTGCACTCATGATTTTTAGCACTGGCAGGTGTGTACAAGTGCCATTTAATCCACTAAAACTGACTATTATTTATTCCTGGCTGTCATATGAATTGATCCCACACAGGTATTCCCACCTGGTCACCACCACTGCAGCTCTAACTTCATTAAAAATAAATAGGGACCAGCAGAATTATAATATTTTAGCGACTTTATTTACCAAGATCAAAATTTGCAACCATTAATTGTTTCAACAAATATTTACAATTCATGGAAAGCACGGACTGTTTGGAACCAACCAGCAGAACAGCATCAGCTGCTGCATCTCTTACCCTCAGGAATGAGATTTTACTCTCTAAAATCGAGATTTGAAAGTAAATCCAAACTAAGAACCTCATGATCACTGCATAAAGAGCAAACTTGTGTTACTGTTTAATATTCCCATGATGAAAAATCAGCTGTTCTTTCCAACACACAATTTAAGAGTATAAAAATTGACTCCTGGTGTGTCTGGCAGGACAGGTGCTTCCCTTGCTGGAGACAAGAAGAATTGGCCACCCGGTTTGTACAGTCTTAACACCTGATAGTTTTTGTTTATTATTGTTCCATCTTACAAAAGGAAAAAAGAGAACACAGTGAGGATCAGCTCCCACAGAGTTGCCAAAGCAGTTCAGAGCTGTAGGTCAAACCCTCTCCCACATGCCAGGTTACACACAGCTGAGGAAAGGTCCAATCCTCTGAGGTTCCAGGCACATTCCAGGCTGTTCAATTCTCCTGAAATTCCACCACAGAAAAGGGAAACACCAACACCTCTCCAGGAGCAGCTCCCTCAGTTTAGAACTTTCCCAACCTTATTTCTGATGGGTCACAAAGCTTTTTTCCTACATGATGGCAACCAGGAGCCACACTCCAGCCTGGCCTAAAGGAAATGCATTGGGGCTCGTGCCCACAACAATCAGAGACTCAGGAACTTCAGGGGGAAAACAAAAATAACCTTTTCTAGCCCACTAACCAGAGACTGTGGAATGCAGATTCCTCATGGCAAAGAGCTCTGCTTGCTACAAGTCCATTCATTCCCAAAGGAGCAAAATCAAAAATCCTGCCTGACCATGGGATGAGCATTACACACCCAGGGAGGGAGCACAGCTTGGAATTCCACCCAGATCTGAGCCAGCACGACACACACGGAGCTCCAACACCAGCACAGTCCATGGTGTAATTCCCGCTGACAGAACTGGAAGCAGGATTCAATCCCAGCTATGGAAATGGTTGATCACTCATCCAGAGGCACTGCAGCCACCTCCAGCACCTGCCCAAACCTTGCCCAGGACCGTGTCCCCACCAGTGCCATGTCCTGCCCACCAGGCCCACAGCCAGACAGCTCTGGGGTCTCCAAGAACGGAGATTCCCCAGGTAAAGGAGTCCCGATCATGTCAAACTTTTGATTTTCACCTGAAACAAATTTAAATTGTACAAACTGGACTCTCTGACACAATGAGATCTAATGTGCAGATATTGTCAACTCTGGGGAGTAAAAAGCCCTAATTTCTTCCCCCCCCCAATACTCTTTAGGATCCGCTTTTTTCTGCAAGTTGCCTACAGACATACAAAATTAATTCAAGTATCTCCTACACCAAAGAGGATCTCATTTGACTTTGTACTATCCATAAAAATATATCCTTGAAAATCTGGTTCACAAAATATTTCATTTGGTTACTAAAATGAAAGATATAAACTGTCAAAATACGTATAGAAACTCAATTTCAGGTTTTGTAAAGATCACAATTTAGCTACAAAATATACCAACCATCTCCCTGTCTGCAATATAGTATTTGCTTACAAAGATACCATTACTTTGCAAAATAGCTCCTACCTTACAAAATTAGGCTGGAAATTGTAAATTTGCACTATTTCCAGCAATAAACCAGAGATTAGAACCTCATAACCCTTTGGTATAGATCTTTCATTTTTTACTACATCATTTTTCTTCTATTTGGTTTCATGTTCCAAAGCCCAGGAGAATCCCTAGCCAGGACAAGCACTGAGTGTTTAATTGTAGATATGATCAGCACACAATTTAATTTTCAATGATCAATGTTTCTCATGCCCAGAACTAAGAACAAACTCTTGTGAAATTAACAACTTTGAGAAGTTTAATCTCAGAAATTCTTCAGAACTTTTGTCACCAGTCCTCGTCCCTCACACTGTGCTTTAAAATCACTGATGTGCTGAATTCTCTAAGAAAACCAACACAATTTTCTGTGCCTCAGACATTTCCAGGACCAGGCCTCTTGCTGCCTTCTGCAGATCCTTCCCCAACCTGATAAACACGGCAAACATGGAAAAAAAAAAATCATCCCAACTTTTTAAATTGTCATCTGAGAAAGAGTAAAAACATAATTTATACCTCGAGCAAAGTATCAGCTTTTTTATCATCTGCACCTGTAAAGACCAACTTACAGGTTAAAATAAAAATATTTACAGACAAATAACTGAAGGAAAAAGGCTTGAAAAAGAGTAAGAAATCAAAACATACACTGGTTATAAACGTTACTAATAATGTCAGCTATGGCAAGGATTCTGTTTCATCCATGTTTTCTTTGTAACCAAATTTTGCCTCCCTAATTCGAGGCACTCACAGGAATTTTCAAAGAAACTCTCATCACCTGCCTCGCCACACGTGACTGTCCTTCCGCTGTAGCTGCAATCTTGAACTGAGCAGTTTCCAGTTGTGCCAGCAGGAATTTTGGTGAGGTTTTCTTGTTTCCTCTTTGTACTTTGTCACCAACATGTTGTAAAGAAAATCTATAGAGTCTTTGAGCTGTGAAATCTAGGTAGAAAAGTTTCATTTTTGACCTTTCATCTAGTTTAAAAAATTCAGTATAAAAAAAAAAATTCTCCTCTGATATTTCACCAGTCCCCAAATGTTTTTACCTTTTCTTTTTACACACTTTTATGACAGTAAAGATCTTTCAAAGTTTTTAGCTCTTCAATTAGAGTTTTGTTCTGATTTTCCAGGACTGCCACTCGATTTTCCAAACATTTCACATACTCCTTCTTCTTCCTACGGCACTCCCGGGCAGCCTCTCTGCAACAGAGAAGCAGAGTTCTTGATTTTAGCTGTGAGGTCTGTTTTCTGAATGTCACATACTGACCAACACCAGAGAGCTGGAACTGCAGTGAGGAACAAAACTGAGCCAAAACTGCCTGAGGAGAGCAGGAAATTCAGCAGGATCTGGTAACACACATGGAGCCAATCTGCAGGGGAAACCCAGTGTTGGCTTCTCCACACTGTGAGCATGTCTGGGCCACAAATTCCCATGTTTGGGTCAGAATCTGCCACAATCCCAGGTGTGCCCAGGTGGGGAAGGAGGCCAGGGGCACCTGGGCTGTACCAGCCATGGTGTGGCACAGCACCAGGGCAGGGATTGCCCCCCTGTGCTGGACCCTTACTGCAAGAGAAATATGGATGGGCTGGAGCACACCCAGGTCTGGAGAGCTCCTGAGGAACTGGGAAAGAGGCTCAGCCTGCAGAGAAGGAGGCTCAGGGGGAACCTCCTCCCTCTCCACAACTCCCTGACATGAGGGGCAGCAGGGGCAGGGGGATCAGGCTCTGTTCCCAAGGAACAGGGACAGGATAAGAGGAAATAGCCTCAAGCTGTGCCAGGGGAGGTTCAGGTCGGACATTAGGAGGAATTTCTTCATGGAAAGGATGGTCAGGCATTGGCAGGGAAGTCTGGAGTCCCCATCTCTGGACGTGGCACTCAGTGCTCTGGTGGAGATCTGTCCCAGGTTGGACTTTATGATCCTGGAAGTCTTTTCCAAGCCCAGTGATTGCACGTGATTAAAGCCACCACCCAAGCAACTGAGGTGCCCTCACATACCTGTTCTTCATCAGCCTGATCTCCCGTTTCAGCTGTGGGTCATCTGTCTTGCTGCTCTGGGATGTCAGAGTGACAGGGGACGTCATCACCACGGTCTGGGGCAGGGAGGAGGTGGTGGGCGTGGTGCGGATCTGGTACGTCTGCATGTCCCCGGAGGCAGCTAGGGGACACAAAGGGGGCAGCATGAGCAGGTGGCACTGACGGTGCCAGGGGTGTCACCGTGTCCCCAGGGGATAATACTCACTCTGCACCACCACCTGGTTGCTGGGCACCAGGATCTGCTGCCCATCCGAGGTCTGGGCGTACTGCAGGATGGTGGCGCCGGGCTGGGAGGCGCCGGCGTTGGCCATGGTCAGTGTCTGCAGCCCCTGCACCCCGTCTGCCCCCGGCCCCGCCAGCTGCAGCCCGTTGGCTGCGATGGCAACTGCAAGGGAAGGCACGGGGACAAGAGGATGTACAGCAGAAAATACAGGCAAATCACACTATCCTACAATGGGTTGGGTTAGAGGGACCTTACAGCCCATCCAGTGCCACCCCTGCCATGGCAGGGACACCTCCCACTAGCCAAGGCTGCTCCAAGCCCTGGTCACTGCCAGGGATGCAGGCGCACCACAGCTTCTCTGGGCACCCTGTGCCAGTGCCTCACCCACTCGCACGATGGAGGAGCAGTGTGAAGCACCATGAACACCAAATGGGAACATCCAAAGAACAAATCCTAATATTTTTTGTACCTCTCTGATACCACAGGAGCCTTTTAGTATAGCCTAGAATATACATATATATATATAAATCTATCTATCTATTTCTCTATCTATCTATCTATCTATCTCTCTCTCTCTCTCTCTCTCTCTCTCTCTCTCTCTGTGTCTTTACTGATGTATTGGGTTAAATCCAGCAGAAAACACTTCTGTGTGCTCCATACCAACACCCTTAAATGTCTTAATGTGCAAAATTTAAAATTACAGAGCACTAAGTTTATCTGAAGTCTGTAGATATCAGTTACTGCTATGTACTCAATTATTGACTACTGGATAATAACCAACTTTTGTTCTTCATCTTACTCAAATACCTAATGAAATCAGTATTTTGAGGCAAGTAGAAGAAAAACTGTGAGGATATTTTGGGTAACCTACTGTACTGTCCAGTGCTTGTCTGGTAGATGGGCGTGGGAACGGACATGGAGGTGACAGTGGAGACCCCAGGACTTTCCTCATCTCCTTTTCTATCCCGTGTGTCTTCAGAAGAAAGATCTTTCAAAATTTTTCTGTGAAAAAAGGAGTCTGACATTTGACTGCACTCCTCACTTCAGTCAAATGATACAACTGAGTAAAATCACAGCTGGCGAACATTTTGCCCTTTACAAAACCCTGCAGAGGCCAACCTCCAGTTAGTGGAGTCAAAGTTTCCTCACAGCAATGATGGCTCAGAAAGTTCAGTGCATGAACAGATTCACTGAGTGTTTCAAGGGAAAGGAAACGACCTGGAGGGCAGCAGAATACTGAAAATCATGGGAAGGGGCTGTTGGTTTGGTTTCCAATAAAACCACCAAGTGTATCACAGCCGTACCGGTAGGATGGACGACGAGCCAAGATGCCTCGAGCCTTCTGTGAGGAGCCAATGCTGTCTGAGGAGTCCTGAGAATCCTCACTCTCAGACAAGGAAGATACCTGGTCAGAAAGGGAACAGGAGCACACTGATGTACAGGACAAACACAGAGAGCACCTGGAATCTTTTCTGTAGAAAAGGAGCAGTGGGGTTTGTTGGTGAGAATGTGAAATCCAGAGAAAACAAAATTTAAGGCAGCAGCATATCAGGGAGTAAATATGCAAAGTACTATCTACAATTTTCATTATTCCACTGTGTGCTCATCCAGTTCAAAGTGTAATTTTGTCTCTGATGCTCTTTTATAAGTGAACAAAATATTTACTTGCTCTTATCCATGTGCCAGCAACAGAGTGCAGAGGAATGCACAGAGCTCTGGGAAAAGCCTCTCACTGAACTGCAGAGACAGAGCAGCCTATGATCAGCAGGGAAAAAAACCTGCTCATGTTGTACTTTGTTTTTCCCTCCACCAAGGCCACAAAGTCCATAAATTACAGAAAAGGAACGAATCCAGTCAGTGCAGACTGTGCAACCAGGGGGGGGGGAAAGGAGAGAGATTTAACAGAGACACGAGCACCAGCAAGCAGCCAGTGCAGATGCCTGAGTGCTTCCAGCAGTGACACATGTTCTCCTCTCCCTGCTCTGATCTTACAGCAGTGGCAGCTGACAGTCCCTGCCAGCTCTGCTTCTCATGGCTTATCAATTTCGTGTGGTGTGAGGAGTGTGGGACAAGGATCAGGGACAAATTCCTGGCTTTTAGGGCAGCTCCTCCCTAGGGCAGTGGTTTCCCAGTGGAACTCCAGGTCCCCAAAGGCTCTGCAGCAGGGACTGAGAGGAGCAGGAACAGACCCACTGGAACTCCCTGAGCACCTTCTGCAAGGGATTCTTACAAAAATCTCAGGGCAAGTGAGTAAGAGACACAAGCAGAGACTTGGGTACCACTGACAGGGAGTTACAGCACGAGAGCACCCAGCAGCTCATTCCCCTTCACACAGCTCCACCTTCCCAAACACTCATTTTAATTCACTACTGAATTATTCTGATATTCCCCACTGCCCTCCTTTGGGTGTCAGACCCCACCTGACTGCCAGGGCACAACTACAGAGCTGTGGATTGGATTTTTGTATAAAGGGAGGTGACATCAAATGGTTTCATTTCGACTCCACAGGTGACTTCTCACAAGGAAGAATTTCAAGCCCAAATGAGGGATCCCACACGGCTGTCCTTGGATTGCTCACTGTCTCCTACAGCAGGGCGCAGCTGGGTCAGAGAAGCCTCTCCACATCTTTCCCCATCTTCTCACCCACAGAACTGCAGAAGTGGGTATTTAAAGCCGTGGTGGAGTTACCTGCACGGTTTGCACCTGAGGGGAGTGGATCACCGAGGAGGACTGAGCTGTCTGAATGACTCCCTGCACCTGGACCTGCTCTCCAGGAAGCTGAACCACTGTGAGGGGAGCAGAACCTCGGAGAGACATCTACAACACACGAAAAATCATCAGTAAAACCTCTGTGCCACAGGACTCAGGAAGTGCAACACGTGTAGGAAAACCATTAGCAGCTTATTTTCATTCTAATTAAGTCACAAAAGTACCTTTAAAGATGCACATTTTTAAGACATTATTTGCATATGAAAAAGGCTGAAACAGTTCGTTATTTCCTCTGGTTGGAGAAAATCAAATGTGGCATTATGTCACATAATCAAATATGTGATATTACATAACATATTAAAAACATGAAAGTGCTTCAGCTTCCTAGAGGGTTTGTAGTTTTGATGTTGAACCCCCATGAGTCTTTACACTTTAATTCAATTTATATTGTTCACATTTCCATATGTTCTGAAACAAAAAATAATTCAAGTTATACACGTAGATTCTAAGTAAATAACCACTTTTGTAATTAAATTCTTTCAGTACTTTTATTAACCTGAAATACATAAGATGAAGGGATCATTAAAATACACACAGCTTAATTTCCAATTAATGCAGTTTTGTATCATAACTCACAATATTAAGGGACAATCAGAACTTTAGATAAAAACAGATTGGGAAACCAGCCTGGAAACAAACCCCAGGACATCAACTGATGTTCTCTCCTTTCCTTTATCTAAATTTTGCATCAAAATCCCAACTGCCTCCACAGGATAAACAGTGGATGAGCTGCTAAACATTGCTTTTTCCCAGGAAAACCCTCCTGGAAGGATTCACTCCTTCACCAGTTCTAAGGGATTCAGGTTAAAGCTCTGACATGGATGTTACCTTAGAGGAAAAATCTCAATTTGCAAGTTCATATGGTTTATTAGATTAAATATGTTCATGTTGGGCTAAAATCCAAGGGTTTCCATGGTGCTGAGCACCCAGGATTGCTGCTACTACAAAAGGAGCTGGAAATGCTTTTCCTAAGGAAAAAATGAAACCAGGCCCTCATTTTATTCCTGAGCAGCTCCTGTGGAGGACTAACCCCAAATCTGGGCTGCACTTCTGCATTGTACAAACACCAAAAAATAACTTTAAACACTTTACAATTAATTTTATGTCATCCACCATCAAACAAACACATTTTTCTTATCCTCTTTCTGCTTTTTCCTCTCTGAGTGCTTCCGAGAATGGCTCTATAGTTTGCAGCACACAGAACTGGCTCTGAACTGCCTGAAATGTTTGCTGAGATCCAGCCCAGGCTTTACCTGTTGAGCAATATGAGAGAGCTGAGCTGCCTGGAGGGTTGTACCTTGTACAGCTGAGGGCTGGGACGTAACAGAGCTGCTGCTGCTGCCCTTGTGCACCTCTTCCATCATCAGCTACGAGAAAACCAGTGAAATCCAGTTAGTAATGAGTTGGGACAGCAGACAGGTGCCCAGTTCCACCAGTGTTTTACACCCTCAGTGCCTCATGGTTCTGGTCTCACTGGGATGTGCTGAAGGAGCTCTTTGCTCTCCAATGTTGCCATTATTTTATAATATCCAATTCCTAATATCCCATCTAACCCTCCTCTCTTTCCTTTTGAAGGATGATCCAGGAAGAAAACCAAGATTCTTTATACTAAAGAATATCTTTCTCAAAGTAAGATAATTTCCAAAAATATTTTAGCCAAGCCACCAGCCAAACCTATTTTAAACTATCTGAAGGTGTATAAAAACAAACCAGGGACTGAAATCAAAGTGAAGAGAACACAGTTTTGAATTTTAAGAGTCACTCTGTCTTGATGTAATGCAGTCAGCAACACTTGTCTCATGTCTAAGATTTTATATTTAACTGTTCAACGTCTTGCCAGCATCCCCCCTCGGGTTCTGGGGGATTCAGGGATGCACAAATGCAGGTTTCAGCTGGGCTGGTGGGCGGACCAGCCTGGAGCATTAGAAGCTGATGGGTGAGTGTTAAACATTTTGTCACAGAAGGTTTGAAAGTGTTGAAAGGACAGTTGCTATGAGACTGGAAATTACATTGCTTTCTGTGGAAATGTGAGTCACTGATTTTTCCCTGCTGAGCCCAACCACAGCACGCAGCCCAGTGAGGAGTCAACCCAGAGCAGAGTGCTGCTCCTGCACCCTCCCTGTCTGAGGGTGCTGCTGCAGGGCCCCCCAAAAGTCACCAAAGCAGCTTTGTAGGGAGGAAACTGATGGTGGCTGATACAGGAGACTGTGATTGACTGATGGAGCAGCCCTGCTGTAAGAAAAGGCTGGGAGAACCAGGATGGTTCAGCCTGGAGCAGAGAAGGTTCAGGGAAACTGAACTGTGCCTCTCCAGAAGCTGCAGGGAGGATGGAGAGAGAGCATTTACAGGGGTCTGAGTGCCAGGACATGGGGAATGGCTCCCAGTGACAGATGGCAGGGCTGGGTGGGACACTGGGCAGGACTCCTCCCTGAGAGGGTGGGCAGGGCCTGGCACAGGTGCCCAGAGAAGCTGAGGCTGCCCTGGATCCCTGGCAGCGCCCAAAGCCAGGCTGGACAGGGCTTGGGGCAAGCTGGGATGGTGGAAGGTGACCCTGCCCATGGTAGGGAGATGTTCCTTAAGGTCCCTTCCAGGCAAAACAAACCCATGGTTCTGTGTCCTTTAGCCCAAACCTTCCCCAGCCAATGGTGCAGCTTCCTCATGGCTGCAAACATCGACCACTTCAAGATTATCAGCAGAATTAATGATGAACCTGCAATGGACACAACTTTGTCTGTCCTTAACACAGTTTTAGATTTTATAAAGGAAAATTTTGCACCCTGCAAAGTGTCTCAGGTAACAAAGGTCCCTCAAACCGAAATCCAGGCGGCAGCAAAAATGACAATAAATTTCCAGTGCTACAGAAACCTCTGTTCATTTCTGTAGCACCAAACCACAGCCTGCCCTCCCTGCTCTCTGCTATTAGTTTCTCTATCTTACTGTCCCATGAAAGACTCAAAACAGGCTGCAAGAAACAGCAAAACCAATAAAACCACCCCAAAGGGAAAGCACAGAGGGTTTTGCTGACCTTTCTCTCACTGCTGTGAAGTTCTGCTTACAGGAATAAAAGATAAAGTATTTCCCATTAGAAAGATGAATTTTGAGTTTAGTTCATCTCTGCTTGCTCTGGAATATTTAATTATTCATCCAACATCAGTCAATAAAAAGATTTAGCAAGGATTGCAACAAGATGGAAATTCATCCTGCACCTCAAAGCCTCTGGGGATGAGTGTCATGCCTTTAACTGCCTTTAACTTCATTTAGCTAGAAAACCAGGAATTTCCCCGTGGAATGGGAGGAAAACCTCAACCTGCAGAAGAATCACCAAAAAGGAGAATACCTGAGCACAGTCACCCCCTGGATAAACCTGCTCTGACAGCTGAATTTAATTTATTTAGCTGAAAGCAGGTAAAGAAGGAAGAGAAGCAACACCAAGGCTTTATTGTCCAGAGAATCATTTTTGTCCCAATCTGTACAAACACCACTTTTTTACAACCAGACAGGTAAGGGTGATGATTTTCATAGTAAACCCAAAGTCTCCACCTCAAAAGTCATTTAACCGAAAGGATTTTGCAACAGCAGCTCATGAAATTTGCTCTAAGGAACTCCTAAAATTCTGGGCATCATCTCCCTCCAGCCAAGAAAACTCATCCTACTTCAAACCTGAGCCTCAAAACCGCCTTCCTTTGGGACACAAACGGGAATGTCACAGTCCATCGGGACACATTTCAGTTCTCAAAGTCCACAGACACCCTCCAAATACCTCAGAGTGCATGAGCCACCACACAAACCCACCAGAAACACCTGACGTGCTCAAGGAGCATCAATTAAAAAAGAAAACTCATTCCCACAACTTCCACTGGTTCCCTAATTCTGGAAATTCCCTAAAGTGCTGCAGAGAGCACCAGAGGAAGAAATCAAGTTCTGTTTTGCAAACTGAGTAGAGGAAGGGTCTGAATGATGTTTCATCACTGAAATATTGTAAGAGCCAATTGATTGTATTTTTTTATAACATCAGAAATCAAGAATATTGGACACAAAATTCTATTCTCAAATAGTGACAGGAGTCAAATTCTGACATTTACAAATTGTACAAAGGGATTTCAAAACGTTTTCTTAAATGATGCTTAAGTAATCTTGGGGAATTTGGGGTTCTCAAAATCAGCTGCTTTCAGCAGTGAAAATATTATTTACCTAAATTTGCCATTAAGACACTTGGAGAAAATTTGCTCACCTAGAAAACTCCATTTTTTTCCTCCCAGACATCAGTAAAAGACAGAGCAAAGGGCAGCACATCCCACCAGATGTGCCAGAGAACAAGTGAGCAGTCTCGAGTCAAGGTGCCCAGTCACTGCTCCAGATTCCATTCCCCAAACACACAAAGTTATTCCCTATAACTCCAGGAGCACTTTCCTCATAGGATTTCTCCCACTCCCCTGCACCCAGCACCAGCCTGTACAGGAACATCCCCAGACAAGAGCTTCAGAAATAAACGCTGCAGCCTAAAGATGTCAATATTCTATCCGCATCAGGGATCTGATGGTTGTGAGAGAAAAATAGCCCAAAGATCATTTATACCATCATTTCTATAATTTATATCGCCCTGGATCCACCCGATCCTCACTGAGCACTGAAGTCAAGGCTCAGACACGGGTCTGGGGCAAAATTCATAGCGAACAGGTAAGGACGCCCATTAACGGCGGTGTAGTTAGCGATAAAGCCGAGTTTGTGCCCGGGCAGGCTCGGGGACTCAGCCGCCGCTGCCCGGGACCGGCTGGAGCCGCGGCCACCCCCGAGCACCTTTCCCCCATCCCTGACGGGAGCGGGACCCGGGGCTCCCCGTCACCCCCCAGAAACCTTTCCCCGTCCCGAGGGGAGCGGGCCCGGGCCCGGCAGCAGCCCCAGGCCGCGGGGCAGCGCCTCAGGCCCGGCCGTGGGGGAAACTCCCCGCGGTTTCCGCAGCGGCCGCCGCGCCGAGGCCGCGGCCTGTGCCCGTCCCCTCACGGCCCGCGGGGGCGGACGCGGGGGGAGAAGCGGCGGGCGGGCCGAGGGGGACGGGGCGGCCTCCCCAGCCCGCGCTTACCTCAGAGCCCCGCAGGGCCACGCGTGGGGAGCGCCGGAGCCGCCGCCGGGTCCCGGCCCCGGTCCCGGCCCGGTCCCGCCTCAGGGAAGCGGCGCCGGCGGGGGGGGCGGGCCGCGACCATAGAGTGCGCGCCCAGGGGCCCCCGCCATAGAGCCCCAGCGGCGCGGAGCGCGCGGGCGCCGGGCTAGAGCGGCCGCCTGGAGCCGGCCCCGCCCGGGCGCACCACAGAGAGGAGGCGGCAGAGCGCCGCTGCCGGGCACGGCGCGGGAACAGCGCCCCTGCCGGCGGGAGCGGCGCGGTGCGGGCGGGAACCGCGCTCGGCGAGCGGGATCGCGACCGCCCCGGGAAAATCCCGAAATTCCTGATATTCCCGAAAATCCCTAGTTTCCCAAAATTCCCGATATTCCCGAAGATCCCGAAATTCCAGGCCCCCGCGCCCAACCGTGGGCAAAGGCAGTGCGGCCGGGCACGTCCCGTTCGGAGTGTGGCAGGACCGTGGGCGCGATTCCTCACGGCCGGGCCGGTGGCACTGAGCGGTTTTAAGGAAGCGGCAGGTGATGAGGTTTGGTCCCTCTCTGGGTTTTTCCACAGCGGTTTTAAGATCTTAGTAAGGATTTGGGTTCCGGTAAGTGGCCCTCATCATGGGACGGTTCCTCAGGCATCGCTGGGGAGCACAGGAAATTCAGTGTTCCCTGTAAGGCACCAACTGCAGCCAAGCACCTCGAGGAACAGGAATCTGATTTTCACAGGATCCCGGAATTCCTGAGGTTGGAAAATCCCTCCGAGACATGGAATCCAACCTTGTCCCCAGCCCAGAGCTCTGAGTGGCGCCTCCAGCCCTTCCTGGGACCGCTCCATGAATGAGGTGACCCAAACCCCCCTGGCAGTGCCAATTCCTGACCCCCTTTCCATGGGGAAATTCCTGCTGAGTCCCCCCTGAGCCCATTCCCTCTCCTCTGTCCCTGTTCCCTAGGATAAATCCCGAATCCCCCGGCTGTTCCCTCCTTGTGCAGAGGCAGAAATTCCCCTGATCCGCATTTTCTCCATCTGAGCCCCTTCCCAGCTCCCTCAGGATTCTCCATCCCCTTCTCCAGCTCCACTCCCTGCTCTGATCCCCAAAAATCGATTCCCAAAATTCCAGGTACAGGACACAGCCCAGCTTCTTCACACCCACACTCCTCCATACAAAATACAAGATACTTACAAGTTCTCCCTCTGCCCAGGATCAATTTTAACCCGCGTTTTCTTCCTTAAAAATAAAATTCCTTCATGGAAACAGCGCTGGAAGGACTAAACAAGCAACCAGGCATCAATATTTATTAACACAAGACAAAGGAAACACAATCAATGCGTTAATGGGACACTGTCCAGCCAGGTGTTAAATTTAAAAATGTAACTAATCTAGTTTTAAATAAATAAAACCTTTATACATAATTACAGAATGCCGGAGTCTGGATTGGACAATGAGAAAGAGGTTGACAGAAATAAAAGCAAAAAAAAAAAAAAAAGGCATCTAGGGCTAAAATTGATCTGGTTTTTATAACCTTATTTTAGGACAGTTAGTAGGACACAGCTGAATTGATTTAAACCAGAAATGAAGTGCAAATTCTAACAAAACGGGACACAACTGTCCTGTTCCCACAGCGTCTGCTCAGAGAAGATTCAGAAACAGTGAGACACACACAATATACTTCAGTCCAGTGGGAAGAATTCCCAGATTTTCAGTTTCACTGCAGTTAAGTTGGAACCCAAGGGGCGAGAAAAGGGAATAATGTGCCCAGTGCAACCCCAGAGCTGCAGCCACACCAGGGGGAGAGGCTGATTTTGGGAGAAGCACCCAGCCCTGCCCACCTGACAATGTCTGGAGTGAAAGATCTTGCTTTGTTCCCAAAAAATATGGAAATATCATCGCCAGCTACAGAGGGAGGAGCGGAATGATCTGTGGAAGGCTCGTGGCAAGCGCTGAGCAGAGCTGGGGATGGA
The DNA here is from genome assembly GCF_028018845.1 of Melospiza georgiana. Lineage (NCBI taxonomy): Eukaryota > Metazoa > Chordata > Aves > Passeriformes > Passerellidae > Melospiza > Melospiza georgiana. Next base: position 6,522,774 of record NC_080458.1, on the reverse strand, counting down.
ATTTTGGGGATTCCAGAGCCCCAGCCCCATCCCTCCTCCTGCTCTCTGGGAAATGGATTTACAGAAAACTCTCAAAGCACTCAGGGAATCCAAACTGAGCAGCTTCTCCTGGTCCCTGGAATGTTCTCTCGTCCCATGGGCAGTGTCCTGCAGTTCTCCAGCACACAGAAATGGAACGTGCTGGGAGATCTGGAGCACACAGGGAACTTGCAAGATAAAACCTCAAACTGTAGGAAGCTACCAGTACCTATCCAAACCAAAAAACAAGGGGAAAAAATAAAATTAAAAAAAAAATCAATCCAGTCACAATCAAAAATGCCATTTCAGGAATTTCACCTGCCACATTTGATGGAATTAATACACACGTGGTTTTATTTGTGAAAAAATCACGAATAAAAATGAAAGACAATCCTGGAATTGGACTTAAAATCTACTTCAGCGGACAAAAAAATGTTTGTTGAAACAATTTATCTAAAGCTTTGAGTAAAGAAAAAGGTTCAAGACCACCAGATTTTCCTGGAAAGGTCACACTGGAGTGAAGCTGCTTGGGCAGGCCTGGGCTGTGCAGGAAACACAAAAATGGTGACAAAGAACATGGAATAACAGGAATTTTCTGGCTGAAAGGGGAGAACACCCTTTATGCACTTTACACCCAAAATAAGCTGCAGGACCAACTGTTTTAGTCTTTGACCTGCCACTGTCCCCACTTTGTGCTCAATTTGTTAAAACTAAATATATTGTAGATTTTGTGCATATTCTGCAGTGGTTAAACACAGACAAGGTTCCAAAATGTGCCCCTGAAACCCAAAGTGTTTGCAAAGAACCTCAAGTCCAGACCTGCCACAAAACTTCCAGTTCCTATTTCCCCACCGAGTATTTTTCAAAAATATCATTTGAAAATTCTGAGTTTTAAAGCTCCTGTTTTCAGTGAGGAGCCACCAGGATGCAGCAGGAGCTTTTCAAGGACACGGCTGGGGTTTGCTCATGGATCCACTGGACTCTGTTCCAGTAACTGCCACAGGATCTTCCAAGTCCACACCACAAACCTTTTAAAAACTGCCTAAAAACTTTTTTTGTGAGGTAATCTGGAACATTTTGAAAAGTTTATTTACACTGTATACCACATCTGACTCAAAAAAACCCTGTTGCAGGATCTGGTAGCAGCTCCTGAAGCTTCCAAAATCATATATTAGCACCCAGAGAAATGTAATTGCTATTAAAAGATGAAGAATTAAAAAAAAAAAAAGAGATAATTTTGAGTCAAAGCTCAACCACCAGCAGGAAGAGCTTGTACCTGCTGCTTTCAGGTTTCTCTTTCTTCCCATTCCCTAACGCTGGAGCTGACACAGGGTGTGGAAGGCTGGGACAGCAATTTTCACAATGTTATTTAACAATGTGTTTGCCAGAATTACTGGATCCTCCAGTAAAATTGTGTCCAACTTAAACCTGGGATTCTCCCACTCTTTTGAGGAAAGCATTTTTGTTTGCTCCCAGTTTCCACTAAAGCCTGTTCACAGTAATTCTGCTGTGCCTGCAGGGAGCTGGAGGAATCCCAGAGGAATGGCACAAGCAGGGAATTCACCTGTGTGTCAGCCTAGGAATGGTTTTCCTTTCCACACTTGGTGCCACAGGATGAGGCAGAGGCTGCCCCTCAGTTCCCTCCCTGCACTGGCATTTCTCCCCAATTCCATGCTGAATTCAGCCTCCTGCAGAAAGATGTGCCTTAAAACCAAAGGGTTCTGCATACTTCTGGCCAGAATAAAGATGCAAATGAAATCAGAAACCTGGGGAAGGTGGGAGCATCTCACATTGTGTCTAAGCCAATGCCATGATGCTGAGGACCACAAAAGTCACCTGTCCTTAAAAACATCAACCTTCAGCTGCCCTCGCTAGCCAAGTTAATTTTCTATCTAAGTGAATTATGTATAATAATATTTACATATTTAAAATATAGGCAAAATTCTTTTTAAATTCCAGAAATCTCTATATGAATAAGTAACTCTGATTCTGTAAGTTATTGATTTGGTCATGGCACAATTGTCAATAAGTCGTGTGATCCCGTGGGATGAACAAGCTCCAGATGCAAAGGAGATCATGGAGTAGGGAACTGCAGAACTCTGATGACCCTTTTCTTAATAGTTTATTATCTTAACTAAATAAACCCACCCCTTATAGAATCCTAACCCGGGATTAGATAAAAATACAAATATGTACAACGGGTGAAAAAGTAACACTACTGTAAAGGCCTTGGGGATTCCGTAGCTCACACACTTTCCTTCCCCCTCTGCAGTTCTCTAAAGCTCATGGTTCAGTAAACTGTTACAAACGTTTGCTGTTGCTTCTCCCACTTCCTTCACCCCACCAGGACTGAAACCCCCAGGACAGGAGGGAGGGAACGTGGCAGCAACCTCAAACTTTAGATCAAGTATTAGTAATTTTCACCAGCTTCACTCTCCACAAGCACCCTGATCACTCTGTGCTCCCATCACATGTTGTAGGCCACGTAAATGGGGTCCAGCTGATCCGCCAGGAAACTGTCCCGGAGGTGCATCCGCTGCTTCTCGCCTCGGGAATTGATGGGGATGACTCCAGGATCCACCACCACCACCACCCCCACAATCAGGTAATGCTCCTCCAGCACCACGTTGGTCACCAGAGGCACCAGATCCAGAGCCTCCTGCTCACAGCCACACAGCTCCACCACCACCACCAGCAGGTTGGTCCAGGTGAACACGGCACTGAAACGACAGAGGAAAAACAACACAAAACAGTTGTTGCCACAAAGATCCAAAGTTTTCAGTTCTTTATCCTTAGATGGATATCAGCTGCTTTGGGGTGTATTTCCAACCTAACTGCAACATGACTTGGTCCTGATGTGACAAAAATCAGACTTATCTCAGCACTACCTGTATGAGACAGGAACCCAAAGCTGCTGTCACTGACTCACAAATGGCTCTTTACACCCCAGAGAAGGAAATCATCATCATCATTTCTGTGTTGAGCTAAGGCTTGTCAGAAAACACAGAGTATGTTCTCATCTGCAGATGGGAAATCAGGTGTATGACCTGCACAAAACCCCCTGAATCTCCCTACATTTTTTTTCAGCTGAAACCCTGCATCTTTGCCCGAACTGCTGCATTTCAGCTGGGCTAGGGTGGCTGCCCTGCTCGGGAGTGTTTTACCATTCAGCAATGCTCCTGTGGGTGCGGGACACCGAGGTCTCGATGTCGATGGGGTGGTAGCGCAGCCCCCGCAGCTCCAGGGTCTCATCCAGGGCTCCCACAACGTACAGGGCATCGTGGCGCTCTGGGGAGACAGGACAGGAGGGGGAATAGATGGAATTTTGTAAAGAAAAATTGTCTCTTGGACAAGCTAAAGAATTTCAGAATGGTTTGCATTGGAAGGGACCTTAAAGCCCATCCAGTCCCACACCTTCCACTGTCCCAGCTGCTCCAAGCCTTGTCCAGCCTGGCCTTGGGCACTGCCAGGGATGCAGGGGCAGCCCCAGCTTCTCTGGGCACCTTGTGCCAGGGTGTCACCACACTCACAGGAAGGAATTCCTTCCCAAAATCCCCTCGAACCCTGCTCTCTGGCAGTTTGAAGCTATTGCCCCTTGTCCTGGCACTCCAAGATGTCCTGTGCCCATCTTTCCTGCAGCTCCTCCAGGCACTGGAAGGCCACAATTAGATCACCCAAAGCTTCTCTTCTTCAGCCTGAAGGCAGCTCTGCAGGTGGGGTCTCACCTGAGCAGGGCAGAGGGGCAGAGCCCTCCTCCCCTGCTGCCCAGGCTGGGGGCTCAGCCCAGGCTCAGGGGGGTCCTGGGGCATGCCCAGCACCTCAAACCCTTCTCCCCAGGGCTGCTCTCTCTGCTCATCACCAGCCTGGATCAAACCAGACACGCCCTTGGTTAAACCACACGAGAATCCCATGGGAATGTCCTGTCAGCTGTGCCCAGGTGAAACCCTTGGTGAGATTCCCATGGAATGCCCAGGCTGCCCGTGCCCCTGTGAGCTGTGCCCAGTGAAATCCTTGGTTAAGCCATGAGATTCCCATGGGAATGCCCAGGCTGCCCCTGCCACCTGTGCCCTTCCATGGAACGCCCAGGCTGCCCGTGTCTCTGTGAGCTGTGCCCTGCCATGGAATGCCCAGGTACCCCTGTGAGCTGTGCCCTGCCATGGATGCCCATATCCATGCCCATGCCCATGCCCAGGTGCCCCAGCCCCACCTCCGCTGGCCGCCGTGAGCTCGGTGCGCCGCACGAAGCCCAGGTACCCCTGTGAGCTGTGCCCTGCCATGGATGCCCATGCCCATGCCCATACCCATGCCCATACCCATGCCCATGCCCATGCCATGCCCCACCTCCGCTGGCCGCCGTGAGCTCGGTGCGCCGCACGAAGCCCAGGTACCCTGTGAGCTGTGCCCTGCCATGGATGCCCATACCCATGCCCATACCCATGCCCATGCCCATGCCCATGCCCATGCCCATACCCATACCCATGCCCATGCCCATGCCCATGCCCCACCTCCGCTGGCTGCCGTGAGCTCGGTGCGCCGCACGAAGCCCAGGTACCCTGTGAGCTGTGCCCTGCCATGGATGCCCATATCCATGCCCATGCCCTACCTCCACTGGCCGCCGTGAGCTCGGTGCGCCGCACGAAGCCCAGGTACCCCGTGCGCGCCCACAGCGTCTGCGCGGCGTCGCCGAAGCTCAGGCGGGTGTTGAAGTGGTCGGCCTGGAGGGTCTCGTTGTCGTAGATGGTGTAGTAGCCACTGGCTGTGTGGGGGCTGTTCACCCAGATCTGTGCAGGGAGGGAGAAAAGGGTCAGGTCCCCAGGAATGCCCACACGTGGGAGTGGGTAAAGGAACTGCAACAAGAAGGTTCTGGTTTTATCTGTGGTTTTATCAGATGAGAAAAATTCATCTTGGACTTCCAAATAACCCGCAGAACCTTAAAAATGCACCTTGAGGTGTAGTCTTGCAGTAACTGTAACTGAGGATTCACTGAGTAAATAAATTGTGGGTTTTTAACACATCCAGTCCAAAATTGGATAATAATCCACCAACACAGATCAATATACTGGTGTGTAATCAAAGAAAGGAAAGCCAAATGTAAATTGTACTATTTGGGAGCCAGTTTGCAAGATTTAGGGTGGAACAAGCTTCTTTTCAAGTGGGTTTTCTTTAAACTTGACAGGGAAATAACACCCAAATTCTGAACACTCCAGCAATAATTCATCTTACAAAGGCTTCTATCACAGCTCCAAACTGTCCCCCAGCAGAGAAAAGCCCAAGGAGCAGCAGGAAAAGGTCCCCAAGGAGCAAAACCTGCACTTACCTCCCCAAGGTGAGAATCTCCCAGAGGCCCTTTTGTCTCTGGATTGACAATGACCACTTTGACCCCAGGCAGAATCTAAAGAGCACAAAAAGGAAATGTGCAGTTCTTGTTGGATTATTTTCAGAACAATAAAACACACAGGCTGTTCAATCAGGGCAGGATTGTACCCATGGACATCACAAACAGGGATAAAACAGGCAGGACAGGTACAGCAAGGCAAGATCAGGGTATGGATGTATCCCATGGCTCCAGGGTCACACAGGTAAGATATTCTGACCTTGATTTTGAAGAATTCAGCAAAAAACCTACAGGAAAACCTCTTTCTGTTAAACTATGAGGGAGTAAGAGTTACAGTAAATCCCAACTACAGCCTGATTTCAAGAATACCAGAGCCCACACTTCTGATGTGGAAATTTACTGCAAAATGGACCAATTCCCCAACAACTCCAGCAAAACACACTCCTAAATCAATGGGTAATTCCTTATAATCAAGTTCCAGAGGGACAATGTAACCAAGTGCCACCCCCTCCCATGCCACAGGACTGTCCTTCCCAGCTACAAAGGCAGTGGGGAGGTGGGCACACATGGATTTACCTTTCCAGACTCAGAGAGCAGCAGGCTCTGGGGAGCTCCTCGTTCCACCAGACGGACTCTGAAGGTCAAGAAACAAACATTGTCAGGTGAAAAACCAGAGCTGAAGTGGCTGGAGTGGTGTGAAAACAGCACCACTGCAGGGTTTTATACAGTTAATAAATTGGTTTAAGTGAACTTACAGTACCTGTCATGTCTCAAGGATTTCAGGTCTACATACACCGTGGTGGGATCTGGCCCCGATGTTCCCTGAGGAGTTAATATTTAAAAAACATTGATGTGTTTAGAGCAATCAGGGGAATTTCTGCCTGAGCCCAAAACTATTTCCAGGGGTTTCTTACAGCAGAATTCCTACTCATATTCCCCCACCTTTGCAGCTGCACCCTGCAGTAAGCAGGTGACTTTCTGGGACACCTGTGTGGGGAAGGAGCCTTGGGGAGGGGGGAGACACCACAAGACCTCTCAGCCACCAAGCACTGTTTATGTGTCAATAAACAGCTCAGATTCATGTTTCACTTGTTTTGAGCATCTGTGATACGATTTGGCAGCTGAAAATGAGAGAAGCTGCTTAAATCTCGTGCCAGCTGTTCTCTGCAGGGCAGATGTTGGGCTTCAGAAATGTGCCCAGATGAGGAGCGTGGAACACAACCAGCCTGGCATCTGGAACCTGGTGCCAGCGACAACCAGGAGCCCTGGGAAGCCTCACCTGCAAACAGATGGCCACGTTGACCCTGGAGCCAAAGGTGGTGCTCACGGCCCGGGATGAGAGCCCGATGTCCTTGAAGAGCTTGGAGAAGGAATGGGTGAGGGACACGCGCGGCCGCTCCTCGGCCACCACCACGCAGGTCCGGACACAGGACAGGTTAATGCCACGGGCCTGCACACAAACACCAGGCAAAGGGCTGCAGCTGCTCATCTGGCCCCTCTCAACCAGCTCTGTTTGCTGCTTGGCCCGTGAAATTACCCAGGAAATGCAGTACAAACTCAGTTCTTGTGTTCTGAGCTACTTTTCCTCTTTCTGATTCTATTTGTAATTATAAATCATGCCTGACCAGAGCCTGAAAATGCAGCCACAGCAAGACATGGACTGACAGAGCTCCCTCTGCCCCAGCTCTCAGCACAGCTGCTCAGCTGAGATTACTAGTGTTCATCTATCCCCTCTCAACAAGTTACATTTGCTTCTTATCCCATTAAATTACTCAGGAAATGCAGGACAAACTCAGTCCCTGTGTTCCGAGCTACTCTCACTCTTTCTGATTCTGTTCACAATTATAAATCTGGCTGCATTTCTATGCCTGACCAGAGCCTGGAAATGCAGCCAGAGCAAGACATGGACTGACAGAGCTCCCTCTCTGCCCCAGCTCTCTGCACAGCTGCTCAGCTGAGATTACACCTCTGAGTCACTGCTTATACAGATGGAAACCAAACCCAGGCAGAATAAAGTCATCCACTGGGATTGCATGGACTCTTCAGCAACAGTGGCACCTGAATCCATCATTATTTCTATGGTGAATGCTCCGACCAGCACCAGGCAGGAGCTCCTGTGTGCTGCTCACCTGGTGACACAGCCCAGGCACCTGCAGAGCTCTGTGCCAGCCAGAGAACAAGGCTGAGCCTTCATCTCACAGAGCCACAATCCAGGAAATCCCAGGGAAAAAACCACCTCAGGCATGGCATGGAGCTATTTATTCCCTTCTCTCATCTCCAAGGAGAACACACCTCCATTGAGCAGCTCTCCTGACATGTGCTTTCCATCATGTGCTGGTGTGAGCCTCCACTGCAGACTGTTACATAAGGAATCTGCTGCAGAGCAGCACTGGGATCCTCCCTGCTCAGGGCTGCCCTGACATTCCCTGACAGGTGCTCCCTGCACTGCACAGCCCCTGCTCCTCCCCAGTCCCCTCCTATCCCAGGGAGACTGGCTTTTGGAGATTTGCTTTTGCAGATTTCCTTTTGCAGATTTGCTTTTGGAGCATCTCTGGCCTGGAGATTTGTGCAACAGGAAAATCTGAATTTAACAATCATATCGCTTTGCTTTACTACCAGAGCTTCCTTAATTTATGTGATGTAACACTCAGGAAACGTTTCTTACCTTTAACATTTCAACTTGATTTCCAAGTCCCTTTGTACACAGTTCCATGACTGAATAGGAACAGAAAGTGTCCCTTATTTTATACTGGCTGACAGTAGATAACCAGAGAAAAAGATTGGATTCCAGCTCCATAGGAGGAATTAAAATTGACTGATGTCCAGAATACACACTGTGAAGAACATTAAGGGAGAAAACATTTTAGTGAAGCTTGTAGCTATCTTTAAATTAATATTTACTGTATCTGCACATTACATTCCTGCTAGTCCAAAGGCAGGTTGTGGGACTGCAGCTGAGGCAAACTGGAGCAGCAACATTTTAAAAATGCAACTTACTGTACAAGAATAACAATTTATCCACACACAAACACACACTGACAGTGAAGGAAGAGAACTGGCTCAACCCCACAGAGAACAAAACCTCCCTTATTGCAACATGTAATCAAGGAAGAAAGGGAAGAGAAACATTCTGAAGCCAGGAATATTTGGCAGCACAAACACACATAATCAAGATGGGATAACATCTTGCTAATCTGCAGCAAAAGGGAACGTGTTGTTGTCAGCTCCAAGACAAATTCCCCCCTTACTGTAAATTAAGTCATTCTGTAATGTCAACACGTGTGCGATGACACCCATTTCCCATTTCCAACCAGCCAGGAGTTCACCTGCCCCCCTCCCCAGAAAATCCTACCTGCAAAGGCACCAGAGCACAAATCCCAGCCCGCAGTAGGGGTCCAGACAAATGGCAATCTGCCGCGAGGAGTAGAGCTCACACTGGAGCTTGATGGCCCTGCACAGGCCACTGACGGCAGCGTGGGACATCTGCAACACAGGGGGGACACTGCTGGGGCCAGGGCAGCACCCAGGCACCCCCAGACACTGCTGGGGCCAGGGCAGCACCCAGGCACCCCCAGGGCAGCACCCAGGCACCCCCAGACACTGCTGGGGCCAGGGCAGCACCCAGACACCCCCAGACACTGCTGGGGCCCAGGGCAGCACCCAGGGTCCCCCAGAGACAGCAAAGGCAGCTCATGGAGAGCTGGTGGGCAGGCAAGGCCATGGTTTGGTTCCTGAGCTTCCCCAGCAGAGGCAGAGACTGCAGAGCCCTGACACCAACAGTGACACCAACAGTGACACCAACAGTGACACCAACAGCTAAACTTGAAGCTGCAGCTGTTTGAGCCCCACCTCAACATGAGCCAGAACTTGCCATGGAACAGCTGCCCAGGGTGGTTGTGGAGTCTTCCTCTCTGCAGACATTCCAAACTCACCTGGACACGTTCCTGTGTCACCTGCTCTGTGTGACCCTGAATTGCATTGGGGGATCTCCAGAGGTCCCTCCCAGCCCTGACTGTGCTGTGATGCCAACTCCAAACACACATGAGCATTAACAACAGTCTAAGGCTTTCCTTTTTAGTATCTTATCCTCTTTCTCCTGACTGCATCCCTCTTCTGCTCTTGGTGGAGCTCAGAGCTCTCTCCCAAGCAGCTCTCCAGGGCAGGCAGCAGCAGAATTCCTGACCCCTCTGTGCAGACCTGTTTCTCTCCTCAGCAGGACTCGGGGAAATGAAGCCCACAGCTTTGTCAGAAGAAAATCAGGGTCTTTGTTTAAGCTACAGCTTGGAGGTGGAGGTCAAGGGGAGGTGGCTCAGAGAGTCAGGCAATACAAGACACAAATGCCCATCTCCTAACCCGTTACTATACCTTTACTCCTGTGAGCATGCCTGTTGTGGAAACACTAAAATCTAGATATGCCAACATTTCAGGTGTGGGTGGCTTGTAGATCTGGGCCAGCCTCTTCCTGGGCAAATCATCTGTGCAAGAGAGAAACAAATGGGTTAATTTTGGTTACTTGACTGGCATATGAAAGGAGAACATGACTTTCCAAAAGCCAGAGATGGAAGATAAAGCCTTCCATTAATTCTCTTTCCAGAAGAGACAGGCTAGTGTATGGCAAAACTCTTGCCAAGAAAATTTATTCTCAGGAAAAGGGAGAAAATGATGAATAATGACCAACTCATCCTTGTCTTAAGCAGATTAAAGTTGTCTCCAGAAATCCCTGTAATCATTTCCCATGCACAGCTCAATACAGAAGAGTTCTCAGTGAACAATGGCACATCTTGGATACCTTTTATGCATATTCAAACGAATTTTCAAGAGCCACTCAATGAAATGTGGGACAGTCCCTTTGGAAGTCACCAGTCACCCCTCCACAGGACTTCCAGGAGCCTCCTGGCCAGGGAGCTCACCTGTGTCAATGATGGTTGGCCAGGTTTTCACATCCACAGCACCAGCTGCCTCTCTGGACTTGAGCAGCCTCATCAGGGTCTGGGTTGTGAGGATGCAGGCGGCTTTGCTGACCTGCAAAGATGAACACTCACTGAAACAAAGAGGCAGGAGCAGGTCCCAGCAGCACAGAACATGTCCCAGTCTCCGATGTGCAGAGACTATTTTATCCTATCAGCAAACCTGAATTCCTTCCTCTGCCTTTTGCACACTCTGCTCTGCCTTCCCCTCACCAAACCCCCAGTGCAGCCCAGCCTGCACAGACCCTGGCAGAACCTGTGAGAAGGTGTCACAGCAAGATCCAGCTTTCTTCCCCATGCTGTCCTCTGGTTACTGAGCTTGGGAAGTGGCTTCACTGCAGGATTTGGACTTCCCCAGCATTCAGGAGTGCCAAGGTGAAATTCTGGGTGGCAACACCACGTTGGTGTTGTCAGACAGGTGTGTGAGGAGGGGGTTCTCTGTCTGGCATTTATGAAGGAGAACACTGTCCCTCAGCTCCAAGATGTACCTCAATTCCTGTCACACAGCCACCACGAGCTCTGTGAGCTGTGTCACCCCTGGAGCACGAGGCTGGGGCACTCAGTGTGACTCTCAGGAGCCCGTGACCAATCCAGCCCCAGTCCCTGTGACACAGGTGTCACCCCTGGGGCCCAGGCTGGCACTCACCTCCACGATCATCCTCACTGTGGGCAGAGTTGCCACCAGGCTCTGGGCGTGGGGCGGGCGCACGGTGACGGGGACACAGCCCGAGTACAGGCAGCCGTAGAAGGCCGTGATGAGCTCGATGCCTGCAGGGACACCAAGGGGACACTGGGGAGGGGTCCCTGGGCACAGCAGGGCACTGCTGCCCCTCCCGCAGCACAGCTGGGCAACATCAGCAGCCCAGCAGCAAGCTGAGAAAGCTTGGAATGGGGAATGGGGACAGTAAAGGAACCACACAGGAAAGCATCTCCATCACTGAGGAAAAGAACATCAAATGACTCCAAACCAGTCAGGACACAGCAGTGAGCACCTCTCACTAGCACTGAGTGCCCTTCCTGTGTTTCCAGATCCCAGTGAGAGGCCAAAGCAAGCCCAGGCTGCGTTTCCCCAGTGGGACCCACTCACCAGGAGGATAAAGAAGCACCACATTGTCTCCTGCATTGAGATGGCCTTTGTCACACAGCACTGATGCAATTCTCTCAGCCTTTTTGTGCAGCTGAAGGCAGGTGGCCGTGCACACAGTGGTTCCCTTGAAAGGAGACAAAAATGCTCTCAACAGGGGCTGGCACAACTCAAACTGGCTGCTCTGAGATAAACCCAAGCTTGCTGGCTAGCAGGAGGCTACAGCTAAGAGTTATCTCTACCTAAAGGCTGCTGTGCCCAGTGAGCCACTCATCCACTACAGAGATGGAGTTAGATCTGCTCTAGAAAATTCTACCTGCCAGGGAGTCAGTTCAGGTCTTCTTGCACCAGAACCTTGCCAGAATATACTCAACACCACTGATAGGGATGGTGGCACCAAGGGATACACCATTAACTGGTACAGGAACCAGTGGGACCTACAAACACGCTCAGTTTTAAAATGAAGTGTCAAACCATGAGAGCCGTTTGCTGAAGGGACCTAGAGGGTCAAAGGGTCAAGTTTTAAGTTACAAATCTGTGGTCAAAATCTGATACAGAGGTTAAAGAGAGGCACTGCAGAGGGCAAAAGATTTTAAAGACTCTCCAACTGGCACTGGATAGCACATGGACCATAAAACCCAACAACTCAGCACTGACTGTACCTTGGCATTCAATAGAAGGAAGAGTGGGTGGTCAGGAGTTGCTTGAGCTCTCCACTGCAACACTTCTGTCAGGAACTGGTGCTGGAAGAGACAGGAAGAAATTCAACACCAGCTTCTCCTTCAGTGCTCCCCACTGCTGCTCTGCACACAGCAGGGAAAACTCCTTCCCATCCTCCAGTTGTCACAAACACTGATTTACCTTTTTAACTAAATCATTGTCTTCTATTTGACCCAGATCTCTCCCAGAGGCTTGAGCGATTCTCTTCCCAGCAACCAGGTTCCCCACCATCACAGAGGCAGGGCCCACCCCTGTGGAGAGACAGCAGCACTTTGGGAAGGAGCAGAGCCAAGGGACAGAGAGTCCCTGCAGGATCCCCCTGCTCCTGGGAATGAGCCTCACGGATGGAGCTCAGCAGGCATTGCTGGTCTCTGTCCATCAGGAGGGAGAATCCCAGTGAGCTCAAAGGTGAGAATTAAAATTCCTGACTAACACATGCAAAGAGAGGCCTGGAACAAGCCCAAACCATGGAGCACAAGACAGGCCCTGGTCCCCAGCACGTGGGACAGGGAGGAGGACATCACCCAGTCCCTGGGGCTGAGCACCGAGCCCCAGCTCAACAACACCAAACAAAAAGGGCTTCAGGTTACCTGGCTGTTTCTGCCTGGGCTTTGGCAAGTTTGTCACACAAGTGTGTGGGCACATGAGGATGTTGCAGGGGTGCAGAGAGCCCTCCAGAAAGTGCTGTTTGGTTTGGGAGATGTGGATCCCTCCCAGCGGAGTTTTTGGCAATGTGTTGGCTGGCACGAGAGCAAGGCAGTAAACACCCACTTGGTGAATGCTGTCAATGGCCTAGAGAAAGGAGAGATGGTCATTGGCATTGCTGGCACTGCTGGGCACAGTCTGCTGATGCACTCACACTGCAAGACAAATCCCTGCACTCGTGAGTGAATCACTGACATCCCACCTGCCCTCTGTGCCACCAGCGAGCCCTGCAGTGAGCCTGAAGTGCTGGGCACCCCCCTGCCTTTACAGCCCATTTCATAGACACCAAATCCATTTTTAAATCCTTCATGACCAAAATCCCAAAATACCCACGGCTGCCTGATGAATCACACGATTCTGATCTCGGGATTGCATCCATCTGTCTCATCTGAACCATCACACTCTGTTCCCTCCTGCCCGCCTCAGCATTCAGGCATCTGATCCATTATTCAGAGCACCAGGTACTTCCCTGGTTTTCCACCCCAGCTCGCACACTTCACTCCCTGAATGTCATTCCTGGAATGACACACATGCAGTGCAGGCAGCTCTCAAAGGAAGTTCTTGCTACTCATTCTTTTAGGACCACACTCATTCAGCTGTTCTGGCCTTTCCCTGCCCACTTGCTCCCTGCTGAAAATGCATCTCCAAAGAAAAGGGTGGCTTTAAAGCCGAACTCTGAGCTCCACATGATCCAGACTAAAAGCAGAACTCAAAAGCCTGAGCACAGATCTGCTCTGCAGTTCTGAGAGGAAACTGCCAGAGCCTCTCTGTTCTCTGGGATTCATGGAATCCCAGACTGGCCAAGGAATTTCTTCCCAAAATTTAACTTGAATTCCTCCTATTTCAGTTTGAAGCCATTCCCCTTGTCCTGTCACTCCAGCTCCCTCAGGACACAACAGAACAGCCTGGACACAGCTTGTGACCCTGCACAAACACCTTGTGCCAAGAGGGATGCAAAGCTTGCGGCACCTCCATTGGGGCCCTTGGTGGCCTCTGCTCTGCCCACACCCCAAAAGCTGCAGGATTTCCCCAGCTGTACCTGCAGCACCCGACTCATCCACTGGAAACTGTCCTCCTCAGATGCATCTGGCCTCTGCTCTGCCACCACCACGATCCTCTCGTCGTAGAACACAGACACGGAGAACACAGCAATCCTAAGGAAAAGGGCAGAGCCACACTCCAGTTTCACTCCTCAGAGACAGGGGGCCAAGGAGAGATTAAATACAGGACTTGTTAAAATAACCATGGGGCAAAAACAAGAGAAAAAGCACCAGACAATTAACACTGAGTCAAAAGGAAAGACTGGGGAGTATTTAAGGGGTTAACTCCACTTTCTGATGGAATTTCCATATGGCACAGTCCCCCGTTCTCCCAACCTGCTGTCACATTCTTGTTCCAACTTCTGGCAAAGCCCAAATGAAAGGAGATTTAAAGGCACCTACAAGAGGGTTTAAAATCTCTCACTAAGTCTCGGAGATATGAGCTCCAGCTCTGCCTGAAGATCTGGAAAATTGTATCCACAACTGCTAAATAAAAATCAAATATCTTTGGACATTAATGAAACTCTTCCTTGCTGCACCAGTCAGCAGCTAACAACTGCAACTCTGCAGAGACAGAGAATTAATTTCTCCACGTGCCTGACTTATCTTGTTACTTGATTGCTTTCCCTAAAGCACAGACTCGATGAAAAGCCAGGCTGGATAGTGGGGAAAAGATCTGTGTTGGGCAGGATCAGGGCAATTACTACCTAAATCAAAAATATGTTTACTTTAACTGATCGACCAAAGAGAAATCCAAGAAAGTACTAAAGCTTGTGCTTTGCTTTTTGACATGCAGCAGGTGATGGGGTTTCTTGTGCTGACCTTCCTCTGTAAACTGTTTTTATTGACTCCACGGCCAGCCCAGTGGCCACGATGTCGTCGGCGTTGTGCCTTCTCCCGCTCACGGTCAGCAACCCGTCCATTTTCCCAACCACAAACACCAAACTGCCCTGCAAGGCAAGAAGGCAACAGTGAGGAGCTCACAGAGAGCTCCTCTCACACATCCTCCCTCCCCAAAGCTTTTCCCTGAAAGGCTGAAGGGCCAGAGCAGTGCAGGCTCTCCTCACGTACAGGTCCAACAAATCCCAGCAAGCCGGAGCGCACGAAGGGCACTTCCCCCACGGGAGAGCCAGAGGAGTTCACAGGGATCACCTGCAACACAAGGGAGGACATTGGAGGCCTGAGGAGAGAAAAACCTTCCCAAACCACCCCAAAATTGTGGAGAAAACCACCCCAAAAATTGCACTTAACGTGAGTGAAGGGAAGAGGAGAAGGGCAGGGAACCCTCAGTACAGCCAGGGTGGGAGATGTTTATGGAGGGGATTCTGAGTATCTCTAACTGCAAGGAGATTTCCAGTGCATGTTTATAAAAACCAACATTAACACTTCGGTTACAAACCCAAGGGGTTGTACAAGACCACCAGTTTGACACAGAAAATGGGCCAGGAAAGATGCATTCTGCTAGACATACCTCGAAAGTATTCTTTGTCACCCCTGCCAGCCCATAGTACATCATTCCTCCTGCTCTGGAGCTCACACAGATTTCACCAATCTCATCTGTTTTACAGAGCTGGGGTGGCCCATCTGGTTTCACTATACACATCATGCCTAGGAAAAATCAGGCTTTGTTAAAAACAGCTCCCAAATTTTGCCCTGTGTGAGAAGTGACACATTTAATCCTGACAGGAATGACTGAGTCTGGCACTGCCTCACCTCTCCCACACTGAAGCTGATGTGGGAGAGAACATTGACCCATTCTGCTTCTCAAACATCCCCAAAAACATCCCATATCAGTCTCCTGTCCGTTTTTACCTCCTGGCATCACGTGCCCCACGTCCTGGACAGTGAGAGCAGAGTTTTTATCCTCGGTGTTGACCCGAATGACACCAAAACTCAGCCCGTTCATGGACAGGATGGCTCTGCCTGGCAGAGGGGCCCCGGGGACTCCAGGCCTGGGAAGGACACAAAATGAACAAATACACTCAATCAGGCACCCAGCTGGGTGTTAGACTCAGATGGAGATGGCACAGCAACAGAAAGAGGTGTGTTCAGTGTCTCTGCTTTGCATAATCACTTCAAACTGTGATGGCAGCAAGGATCCCCACCCAAATTTTCAACCCCTAAGGAATTGTGTTCCTGGGCACTGTAGCTCCTCTGCCAGCTCCTTATCTCACCCCATGGCAAACCCCAGCTCCCACCCCTGTTTCTTACAGGCAGCAATGGGCAGAAACAGAGTATGAGAGTGTCCAAATGATCTCAAATCCCATCTCAGATTCAGAACACCTCCCGGGCTGTGGAAATCAGGAGGAGCAAAAGCAGAGCTCAGGCACTGCTGAGCTGTCACACACCTCAGAAATCACTTGGATCTCAGGAGGGAGGTTTAAAGCTCAGCAACTCGAGTACCTGAGCACACAGAGTAAATGTCAGAGGAGTTTATTACATGCCTAAATCAACTCTGACCAAGCCAAGTGTGAAGAAAGCCCAGGCTGGATGACTCAATCTGTTACCTCCGGATTGCGACGGTCATCGCTTCGGGGGAGGTGGCACAGGGACAAATCGCCTCTGGTTTGAGCCCATGGCTCTGAAACAAGCTCAGGAAGGCATCACAGGAGGAAACAGACCCTAGGAAGAAAGAAAAGATGCCACTAGCACTTCACAGATATTGATTTCATGCCCATCTACAGGAAGGGTCAGGAGGAGGATTTGGGAAACTCCAGGAGGAAGCAGCCTCAAGTTGTGCTGGGGAGGTTTGGGTTGGACATGAAGGAAAATCTCCTCACTCCAAGGGTGGTCAGGCATTGGAACAAGCCCAGACTGGACATTCAGACAGTGAATTCTGCCCAGGTGGAATCACAATCCCTGAAAGGATTTAAAGGACGTGTGGACGTGGCACTTGGGGACAGGGTTTAGTGGCGAACATGGTGTTAGGTGAAGAGCTGGATTTGATGGTCTTAAAGGTCTTTCCCAGCCTGAACAATTCTCTGATTTTACAAACACTGCCCCCCATCCAACTCTCCCTTTTCCTGCTTTGCAGGATCTCTCACACCCCAAAGGATGGCAACACAAAAACCTCGAAACACCCTTGTCCTGTGCCCAAGCAGCAGCAGGCAGAGCTCTGGCCTAGAGGAGAGCTCCAAGGGAGCTGATCCTGCTGCCAGAGAGGCCTGGACAGGGCTGGGCAGGGCTGGGGCACTCACAGGGGTTGGCGCCGTCGGTGACGATCAGCATCCGCAGCGAGCTCAGGCTCACGTCTCTTTGGTCCCGGTGGGCCATCATGGCCCAGTGCAAGTCTCGACACTTCACCAGAGCAACTTTTGCTGCAAACAACGCAAAAACACCACCTCAGGGCAAATCAAAGCTTTCCAAGAGTTATTTTCATAGAACTCACATGGTCTTAAATAACTGAGGCTGCAGTAACAGCAAAGCCAACACACAGTGGCATCTGCTGTGGCACTGCCACCACCTGAGCCAGGGTCTGTCATCATCACAGCTCCTCCTCCAAAGGCCATAAATCATTATCACCCTCTGGAAGCCCTCAGAGAGGCCAGGGACCAAGGGCTCCTGCTGCACTCTGCCATTTCCTTGGTTTCATAGAAGAAACTGGCTCCAAGTCACAAGATCCCCATCGTGCTCCCCACCACTGACATGGCATTGGGACTGTGCACAGGAATAAATGGCAAGGTCTCCTGTCCTCCCAAGCTGTCACATTTCTGTTCCAACCTCTGGCAAGTCACCAATGCAAGGAGTTTTACAAGTATCCACACAACTGGGGGCTTAAAATCTCCCAGACATGAGCTCCAGCCCTGCCTGAAGATCTAGAAAATCATATCTAATACTGCAAAATAAAAATCAACTACCTTTGGATATTAGTGAAACCCTTGGCCCTCAAGATTTGTCATGGTGGAGCAAGAAGGGTTTAAGACATTTGAGATTTTAATGTCCCTCACTCTTGGATCCTGAGAATTCCAAGCTGAAATTGTGGATTCCCCCAGGTTACCTTTGTGGGCATGAACCCTCTGCACCCATGAGAGAGGACAGGTTTTCATCACAGAATAGGGCACGCTGATAGTGTGCAGCTTGTTCATTACATTCTGAAAAACAGGAAAAGGATTGTTAGGAAAGGGATCCCAAACCTCTCATTGAGTTATTAGAAATAAGAGTCACCCTCAGTGCCCATCAACTTCCACCCCATCAGGAGTTCACAGAGGTTTAGTCAGGATGATTCTGTTGTTCCTCCAGGAGATTTGGCAGGGAGAGAAATGGTTGTTTTAACAGATAATAGTCCCCAGTGTTGGACTCTGTTATCACAGAATCATGGAATTCTGGAATGGGTTTGGTTGGGAGGGACCTTAAAGCTCATCCAGTGCCACGGCAGGGACACTTTCCACTATCCCAGGGTGCTCCAAGCCCCATCCAACCTGGCCTTGGACACTTCCAGGGATCCCAGCTTCTCTGGGCACCCTTTGCCAGGGCCTGCTCACCCTCACAGGGAAGAAATTTTTCCTAATATCCCATCTAATCATGAATCTCTCATTCCAGAGAGCTCTGGAGCCAACTCACCGTTAGAATGCCATGCCACAGCCCTGCATCCTTCTTAAAATCCAGCACATTCACTATCGTTTCACCTGGGAAAAGAAAGGTGAAGCTGTTAGTGCAACGTGCCAGCACAGCTGTGCCCATCACTTACTCTGGAATCTGCACAAGGATGAACATCCCTGCCCTGCCAGAGCTGCTGCAGGGCCAGCCCAGGGCTCTGTGTGATTACACGTGTTACTGAGCACAGTAACAACTGCACGTCCATGCCTGAGCAGGAGCACGTCCAGAAAGTGCAAGGAAATCACATTTGGAAATCCAGCTGCCAGCTGGAAATCACATTCCAGCCTGAGATGTCCATCAGTGGGACAGGAAGGGTCTGGAGCTCGTTATGAACGAGCAGGGGAGCTCAGGAACATCACTCAAGCCCTGACTTTTAGCTCAAGTGATGGATTCTAAAGGCAAACTTTGCATTTTAAACCTCTGTGACCTACAGCTCTATAAATAGTTTCACTCATGGATGTAGGGATTAGCTTGATTTACAAGGCAGACCAGAATAAACCACATCCTACAGCAAAACCCTCTGGAATACCAGCAGCACCTTCCACCCTCCATTTCTGGGTGCCCCAAAACACCTCACAGGACCAGAACAGCCCCAGCCCCAGAAAGTTTGGTATTTACACACTATCAGCAATGAAAGACATTTCTATGGGCCACCAGTGCAGTGAGAGGGGACTCCAGCTTGGTGGGAAATGCTCCATTTTTCATTCATTTGCTCCTCTTTTTGTGCATCAGAACACTCAGTAACTTCATAGAAATTATATAAATCCTCCTTTTTATTCTTCTTCATCATGGCAGTGAAAATGATGCCATTTTGGATGGAAAAACATCACAGCTAATTTTCACTTTTTGGGGGGAAGAATTAATCTGCACTTTCAAATTTTATTTACTTTTGAAGTAAAATATTGGTTACTCAGAGACAGCTGTTGAAGATTTGAGAGGGAACCACTGAATTTTGTCAACCTTTGATGTTCTGTGGCCTCACTCACCTTCAGAGTAGTTGCAGGCCTGAGACAAGGCCTGGCAGTGAGCCAGCATGGCCACACGGGACACGGTGACACCCATGACACTGCCCTCCTTGCTGGTCTTGTACTGCGAGGAGAGAGGTTAAAGGGAGTTAAGGAAGAGAGAAATTAAGGAAGTTAAATCACAGAATCCACGAGAAAATAAAGTTTTCTCTCTGTGTGAAAGCTTAGACCCAAGGAGATGGTTATTGTGGTGGCACACGTGGAAAATCTCCATGGAGCTGGGAGAAAAAATGCATCTTTCAGCTTGAAATAAACTGAAAATAAACCTAAAGGAAATGAGGAAAAGAATTTAACAACCCATTCCATCCCTTTGTGTGTTTGTGTTTATTTCACTGTCACTGCTGCTCATGACATCTCTTCCTGCTCCTGTAACAAACTGAAAAATCAATCTGTGTTTCAGACTGGCTGAACCACCACTGAAACTGCTGCAATCCTGTGGGAAATGGATTTGTAAAGAATTTAAAAAATTTGATAGAAAGCTTACATAATTTTAGAGAATTAGAACTGTGAAAGATGCATTGTAGCAGGACCAGGAAGAAAAAAATAGAGGTGATTGGTGTTAGAAGTAACAGCAGCATCGTGTAGAAAACCTAGTAAGCTGAAAGGG
Organism: Melospiza georgiana; assembly: GCF_028018845.1. Lineage (NCBI taxonomy): Eukaryota > Metazoa > Chordata > Aves > Passeriformes > Passerellidae > Melospiza > Melospiza georgiana. The sequence goes on along the minus strand of NC_080458.1, from coordinate 6,502,677 downwards.
TTATTGTAATTTATAAGGTATTGTAACCAGAAAATAAGTTAGCTTCTGATAGAATGGCATTGAGGTTTACATCTCTTGTGTCTCACTACTCATCAAGACTGATAATAGAATAAAATCTTTTAAAACACCTCTCAATTGTCCCAATAAAAGCTGAGAAAACCAACAAGTCACCTTCTGGCACAGGAACAAAAATCAGCATTTCTGCAAGAACAGAGAATCCCAGCTGCTGCTGGCTCAAGCACTGGCAGAAATGGGGTTATCAAGCACCACCTCAGAGCTCAGCTGTCTCCATCCCTCACTTGTTTGGAACAAAAACAATTCTCCAACTTATTCCAAGCAGTGCTCAAGGCCACAGAGGGATTCAAACCCAAAATGAGCTTCACAGCAGGGTGTCCCCAGTGAAAGGCTTGTTTCAGTGGGAAGTTGAAGGGAGTGAGGTGAAACTATTCTCCCTCTGGTGATGAGAACATTAAATTCAGCTCACACAAGGTACTTTCTATTCCCCATTCAGCACTTACCTCAATATATGCTGGCTCAGTTCCTGCTGCTGAGATGTTGGGCTGCCAGTCCTTGGGAGATTTGGAGAGATATTTTGAATCTGTCACAACCCATTTGAGTCTGGGCCAACCTGGAGCCAAAATTAAACGCTACATTAATATCAGTTTATTTATTGAGGGATTTATATTCTGCAAGAATACACTAAACCCCATCATTTGTCCAAGTTCAGTTACACAAGCTAAATTCCAAGCCAAGCCCAGCTACCAGCCAGAAGGTTCATCTCATTTCTCATCTGGGAGTTCAGTGGGCAACCAGGTACTTCCTCCCCTCAGGGGAGATCCCTGCAGCATTCCTAAATAAAGCTTGCGAATAAAACTGCCTTGGAACCTGCCAAATGCCACTGAAGGGACCTGAGCACAACCCTGGTTGGGGGGTGGCTCATTGTGACCCCCAGAAGAGCAGAGCAGCTGTGTCAGACATCACAAATACAAATCCTACACATTTTGCTGATGGGATCAGGAGCTGCCCCTTTACTCCCCAAGTGCCTTCAGAGTACTGACAGCTCCTTTCAGATGGTTCAGCTGCAGCAAAAGCACAATCAAAAGCCAATCTGTAACCAACTCACCTTTAAACTGCACAATTTCTCCATTCTGGGTTTTGGGGAGCCCTTTCAGACACACTTCAGTGGTGAGGGCCAGAGCAATGCCACAGCTCCCCAGCAGGAAACCAATCTGCTGCCCACCAGCATCCTGAGGGAAGAGGGCAAAAGTCACTCCTGCTCAAGGATGACTAAAGTCAGCTTTCCCTTATCAAAATCCAAGGTTTGATATTGCTTTGGGGAATGGGGGAAGGAATAGCAAGGAAAAGAAGAAAACAACCAATTTCCACACAGGATCACAGAATCACAACTGGAGCAATTTGGGCTACTGGGAGGTGTCCCTGCCCTTGGCAAAGGATGGAACTGGATGGTCCCTAAGGTCCCTTCCAACTCAAACCATGCTGTGACCCCATGAAACATGGCCCTGGCAAGATTAAAATGCACTGGATGTGAAATGCAGGGGAAACAGGAGCTCCTGCCCAGCACCCAGGCATGGAGCTCACCCCATCTCCTGGCATTAAAGGAAACCCAGATGCTGCAAAGAGGAATTGAGAGGCAAAAAAAGCAAAACATGTAATTACACTGGGATAACGAGACCTCTCCATCCCCTGGAGCCAACTTCTGTTGCACAATGATAAAATGAGGAGGCTCACTCAGAAACTGATTGGGCAAATACTGGAGAAGTTTTAATTTTGCATTTGGTTGCTATAGCAGTCTGCCACAGTGCAGAGAATGAAATCAAAGCTCTGTGAGTCCCTGAGTGTTCCCTGAGCTCATTGCCACCTGTCAGACCAGCTCCCAGCTCAACTGCCACCTCTCCTGCCATAATGTTTGCCATGACCCCATTGTTTTTGTAACTCTTATGAAATCCCATAGTTTCACACAGCTCTTGACACAGCAATAATATGGCAACAGTGCAAAAATTCTGGTAAGGGTAAAAAAAACACTTTGCTGGGCAAATAATTTACAAAAAGTGGCTCAATGTCTTCAGGAGCACTGAGCACCTCCATGTCCAGCAAAATCAGAACCTGGCAGAGCTCAGCAAGGCTGGACTGAGCCCTCTCCCATCAACCAGGGGGAGATCCACACTCTAATCTGTTCTGTATAAATTACTTGCAGTAAGGAAGTGAAGACTGCATCATTTAGGAGAATTGACCATCTCCAGCTGCTCAGCACAGCTCTGATCAATATGTTTTTCCATTTTTAAATGCCAAGCCAAGCTCCCAAAAGTCCTTGTTGGTACAGAGCTGCTCAGGCAGCAGCTGCAGGCTGTGAAATGCTGTCAGAGGCTCTGGCCTGACTTGGTTTCCATCCCAATCACTGCTCCAAGTTCCATCAACGTTACCTTTCTGGTAAGAGGTACCTCTATAGGCACTGGGATCACTTCAGCCAGGAGACAGCCATAAAATGCCACCATGAACATCACGGGGTCGTTGTTGGGATACACGAGGGCTACCTGCAAGCCACAAGTTAACATTTCAAAATCCACATCTAGAGTGACTGAAGCTAGGAAAATTTGGTGTTGTTTCACACTCTTCCTCACACAGAATGTGTGAAATGTGCCTGTGAGGAGCTCAGTGCCCAGGCATGTGAAGGTTCACATAGAGCCAAGACACAAGAAGCTGCTCACAGAGGGGCCAGGACCCCTGAAAAATCACACCAGTTTCTGCCCCAAACAGCCTTGTCCTGGGGTCAGAGTCTCACTATGGTGTCAGTGGAAAGTTCCAGCCCCCAAAGCCCTGGTTTTACTCCAGAGAGTCCCAAAGTCCTTACCCTGTCTCCAGGTTTTAACACAGGTTCGTTTTTGGTCCCCAGTTTATTAAGCAGGGTGTAGGCCAGCTTGAGACTTCTGCTCCACAGTTTGCCTGCAAGGCAGAGAACAGAGACTTGCAGAGCTCTGCATCAAGCAGACAAGAGAACAGCTCCCACCTTGGCTTTTTTATTACCCACACTTCCACTGCTCTGTCCACAACCCTGGCAAAGACCAGGAAGGTTTTCACAAGCCCTGTGAGCCCTGTGCTCTCCCCACCGCTGCTCTCTGGCAGCAGCTGAGCAGGGGAGGCTCAACTCACCATATGTGAGGGTATAAACTGGTTTTCCTGTCACATCCAGGGCTGTCAGGCAGGGACACTTGGCCTGAGTGGTTCCCCAGCGCTGCAGAGCTGCTTCCAAGGCAGGAGGCCAATTACAGACCACTCCCAGGGGCTCCCCCTTCACCGGGGTCATCTGGCGGCCCTCGGGCTTGGGCTGGTTGGGGTCGGGCTGGGGAACTGAGAAAATTCAATGTTATTTCCAGAATCTGTTGGTATTTCTCATATAATCCAAGTAAAATAATATTCCCTGTCCTTGCCCATTCGTCACCTGACAGCTCAGCTTGAAATAAGCTGAAAATAAACCTAAAGGAATGAGGAAAAGCATTTAAAAACCCATTCCATCCCTTTTCCTGGGAAGTCTTGCACAGAACAAGAGATCATGAACTGAGGCTTCTCACAGGATGTTGTTCAAAGGTGTTCAACACATCAGTAACGAAAGGAACACAGAACTGCAGAAAAGAAAACCTTACAAAATAATGCTGGAATAAAATCACCAGTGAGGACAATCTCCTTTGGGAAATTAATTAAAGTAGTAAATGAAAGGGGATTAAAATCTATATAAATAATTTTTAAGAAGTTTAGTGTTGAGGAGGTCCCCCTAAGCTCAGCAGAACAGTGAATAACTTCAAATACTGGTTTTGTGTCAGACTTCTCATGGAGGCTGCTGCAAACACTGAATCTGAGCCAACCTTGAGAACAACACAAAAAGAGCTCAGCTCCCAGAGTACCCAGTTGTAACAAATGTGCATAAAATCACTATTTGTGCTATTACCTTCCACAATTTCTTCAAAATCATCCACAAAGAACTCTTTCAGAGGGGGTCTTTTAGGTCTTTTCAAGGTGTTCAGCAACTGCTGAATTTTTGTGGAGACTCTGCTGCTCACAGGAACACCTGGAGGGAAAGACCAGAGCAATGAGTGCCATGTCCAGTCCTTCCCACTCAGCTCCAGGGGTTTGGGGCTCCACCACCTCCCTGGGCACTTCCCAAGCCTGACCACCCCATCCATGAGGAAATCCCTCCAGAATGCCAACACCACAACTGCAGCACAGCAACACCGTAATGCCAACGCTAAAAACCATTCTGATTTTGTGAAGAGCTTAAATGAGATAACAACTCAGGAATGACTGAGGGAGCTGGGGGTGTTTAGCCTGGAGAAAAGGAAACTCAGGGGTGGCCTCATCACTCTGTACAACTCCCCGAAAGGTGGCTTTGCTCAGGTGGGGTTGGGCTCTTTCTCCAGGCAGCACTGACACAACCAGAGCACACAGCCTCAAGCTGCACCAAGAGAAATACAGGTTGGATATTAGGGAAAAGTTTTTACAGAAAAAATGATAAAGTTCTGGAGTGGCTGCCCAGGGAGGTGGTGGAGTCACCATCCCTGGGGGTGTTTAACAAAGCCTGGATGTGGCACTGGGGGCCAGGGTTTAGCTGAGATGTTGGGGCTGGGCTGCACTCGATGATTTGAAGGTCTCTTCTGTCAGAGTGATTCTGTGAGATCAGCCAGGGCTGGGAGAACAACTGATGTGATCTGAGGCCTCTCTGGACCCTGCTGGCACCCCTGGGTGCCCCAAGGGCTCCGTACCATCTGCAGTGTCCATGAGACTGGAGCGGTTGGATCCCTTGTGCATCCCCTTCACAATCCCAGAGGGAGGGAGGTCGATGGCTGCTGGCCGTGGTGAGGGCGTGGAGGTAGTTGCTGTGACATCTGGAGGGACTGAGAAACTTTCTAGAAAAAGAAGAAAGCTGCTAAATACACCTTTTATTAACACAGTGTCAGTCACCTGTTCCCAATAATCCCAAGGATTGAATGGTTGGATGTATGGGAACCTCATTAAAGCTAAACACACTGATTCCTAAAGGTTCAGCAGCTCTAGGAGAGGCACAGCATCTGCTCTGGAAATCAAAAACCACAAGATTTTATCCATTTCGGGAAAGTGCTTCAGCAAAACAGAATTCCTGTTCTTGGTTTCTAACCTTGAAGCTCAATCTCTTGACATTCAGTACTGTAAAAAAAAATAAATAATTTTTTAAGAGTTTGTGATTCACATGAGCTCTGAAACATCCAAAGTCCAGAACAAATCCCTCCCTCACCTATGCACTGATCTCTCTTGCTAGAATTCTACTATTTAGCTTTTTTTGTGAGTGAGGGCTTTTGAAAACAAAACATGTGGGAATTTGACCAAAGCAGATCAGCAAAAATTGTGTTGGGTTTCAATCCCTTCCAGCTGGGTGCTTACAGAGCTTGTCCAGCGGCCACAGAGTAAATCCAATGAATGGTGTGAGCTGGGTCTCACTTCTGCTCCAAGTTGCAAGACACTGTCCTGCCTCTCAGCCAAGGCTGCAACTGCACCCTGCAGGAATTCTCCTGTGAACTGTCTCTTAAATAAGGGATTTTGCAAATGTGGGGTTTCTTTACACAACCCAGCAGGTTCAGTCATCTGATAGGGCAAGAATATTCTATTCTGGCTTAACAGCACCAGCAGCTGTTGCTTACAAAGGAAAAACCAACAATCTGAAACTATGGGTTGGGTTTTACAGATGGTCTGAAGTCAAATCCCAAATAATTCCCACTCACAGGGTTTTGTGATTGATTCTGTGTCGATTTCCCTTTTTCTAAGGAGAAAAAATAACTCATTTCTGCATCCCTTAGGAGACACAGTGGCAAGGGATATTTCTCATGCACTGAATTTCTAAAATCACTGGAAAGGACATGGATTTGTACAATCCAAACATCTGCAGGACTTTTTATTGCTCTCAAGAGAGAGATGTACAGAATTATGTGTGTGTGAGTTCTATTCATTTAAACCAGGTGTTAACAAGGGATAAATGTGGCAAACAGAACCTGACAAAGATTCAAAGCTTCTATTTTGCATGAGACACTAATTAGATTAGACAGTAGATATTCTGGAGGTAAAAAGCTGTGTTACCTTAATTCACTGCAAAAGGTAATGTGGCCTTCTGCATGCTCCAATTAAAAACAGCCTCTCTGCTTCAAAGACATTAATTATATTGACTACATTTTATGGGCAATCTCCTCAGTTTTCCATTTCAGGAAACAATTTGCATCCCAGCAAATAAACAAACAAAAATAACAGCAATAAAAAGATAAATAAGTGAAAGATAAAATCACCAGCACTTCTAAGCACTGCTTGCCCCAACCCAGTTAAGCAGAAGCAGAGAGCACATGAAATACAGACAATGTCCTACGGTGCAGGAATTTCCTCACCAGCAGCTAAAAAGGACAAACATACACAGAGCAAAAACAAACTTGGCCATTTCATACAGAAGCATCAGCAGCAAGGAGCACCTCAGAGCCTCAGAAAACTGAGCCCGGGGTATCCAGATCTGTAGATTTTGCTCCATCTCCTCAGTACCTGGATGCTCTGGTTATTCCTCAGACAGCCACGAAGAGCTGGGCTAAAGCTTTACTCCTCTGACCCTGTTTTTTAATGGCAGGCTCATTTGTTCACACACAGAGCAGGATTTGGTTCTTTTTCTTTCCTGATCTAACACAAACAATAAACCATGGGGGCTCAGAGCAAAATGAGGATGTCAAACACAGCATTTCCCCACTCCACAGGCACAGACACCCCTGAGGGATTCGCCAGGACACAGATGAAAATGCCACTTGCACTGGGCAGCTCTGTACCCACGGGAGCTCCCAAGAGCTGGAGACATAAAGCAACACAGGACACAGAGTTGTGCCTCCTGCTCTGTCCACACTGTCCCTGGAGTCTTCCCTGCTTCCAGAAGCTCCTGCTCCCCACTCTCCCTTTTACAACCACCTCAATCCTCTGAAATTCTTCAGGAAAACAACAACATGAAGGTGCAACTCCAACCAATCCTAGCAAGTTCCATCAACACCAGCTAAACTCTTGCTCTGAATTTCCCTTCTGCAAGGGACAACTCCACCTTTATCAACACAGTCTGCACAATCGAAGCGATTGTTCTGTTGGTAGCCAGCTCCTACCTATTCGAGTATTGGCAAATACATCAGCTAGTGACCCACTGGTCCCTTTGCCTTCTCCATGGGAAAGTGTAGAGGATGCTGATGAGGATGTGGATGACCCCTGAACAGATCGGTTGATCCAAGACTCAGCATTCTGTAAGCTCTGGTGCAATGCAGCAGAGAGAGCAGCTTGGCGCCTGAGCGAGCCCTCGTCCTCGGAGGCGGAAGACGTGTCTGTGTGGAAGCAGAAAGAAAATCTAGCTGCTTAGGGAAAAGCACATGGCACTGAACATGCTCTTTCCAATCACATATCAACAGCACAGGCTTTCACAGGAAGATCTGTTTTCCACATTGGCCAAACCAGAGGTTAAAGCAGCAGAATTGTTGGTGGGAACACACTCACCCCTGTTTGATTCACCTCCTCAGACAACATCCTTCCCCTGGGGTCTCCAAGCCTAGAACTTAACTCTCATTGCTTTTCTGTTCACATTCCATAGTAACAGATGCTGTTTTGCCTAACTCTGGTCATTCTGAACTGGAAAGTGAAGGGTCAGGGTCGCTGTCAAACTGCAAAGTGCCAGGAACAAAGAAAACGAAGGAAACAACTGTGCCAAGGCCACAGCAGAAAATGCTTTTGTCTGGGCTCTAAATGGGGCCCTTTCAATCGCAGAAAACAAACAAAAAGCCCAACCCCAAAACAAAACAGAAATCTACAGCAAGGAACTGCTTCCTGTGTGTCCCAGAGCACAGATAGCTCGGCTGCCCCAAAACTGTGAACTAATTATTTAATTACCATGAAGCAAGCACTCAGTTCTTGAGATGTTGAGTTGTACAGTGCTAAACACAAACACGCAGGTGGCTTTGGCCTAAAATTCAGGTGCACTCAAAGTGATTTTCTGCCTGCACTGGAGTGGTAAATCAAAGTACTAAATCATGTTCTATCACTTGTCAGAGTGGAACAGAGTGAGGAGCTGAGGCAAAGGCTGACTCCAGCCATGCTTGAGTGCTGACCTCAACTGGTGTGACTCCCCCAGCACAGGATGTGCTGCAGTCCTGGACAAGTGAGCACAGAGCTGAGACCCAAGCAGACACCAGGAACATGCATCAGCCCCCCGAGAAAGGAAGGGAAAAAGGAAATGTGATAAAACAGGAAATCAGGAGGAGGAGGAGGAGGAGGAGTGACGTGGCCCAGCAGAGCAGTTTCAGAGCTATGAATTCACCAGGAGATGTGGATTCATAACATTTTGGATGACTTTGTCAATCCAAATGGCTGCGATGCTTCTGCACAATGAGACACAACATAGAAATCACTGCCAAAAACCACACAGACTCGTTTGTCACCAGTGCATCCAGCTGCTGGAAAACAGAGGGTTATTGATCTCTGCTGCACATGCATCGTGACAGACCCTGTGTCACCAGGGATTCTGCTGCAGCCAGCACATGGCAGGGCTGAGACAAGTCCTGCAAGTCTGGAATCCCACCAGACCCCTCTGAGGGCCGTGCCCAGAGACGAACATCACTGCAAACCTTCCTCTTGTGTGCTGAGCATTGACCATTCGTGAAATCAAGATGTGAATTATCCATCAGAATCAAGATGTGAATTATCCTCTGGCCACTTTGAACCACAGAACCATGGAACACCCCGAGCTGGACCCACAAGGACCATCCAAGATCCAAGGCTGGACCCACAAGGACCATCCAAGGACACCCAGGACATCCCCAGGATCCCACCACATGGTTCTTCAAGAACTCCTGGAAGAGAGGTCACTTCCCAGGCTGAGAGAGGACTGACAGACTCCCTGAAGAGCTGCAACACTGGGAGGGAGCACTGCAGCCCCTGGGTTTGGAAGGTGCATCCCTGGACAGCCCAGCACAACCTTGGTGTAATAGAATTTGAGGGCTTTTTTATGCAGAAAAGCTGAATTTTTAATGCTACAGCCTATTTTTATATAGTTTTTAAAGTTATTTGGTTTAATTGGCCAGTAACTTTTTTGCTACTCAATTTATTGGTTGGTTTGTATGTGTGTATGTGTTAAGGCTTTTTCTTTCCACAGATGTTTGCATATTTTCTTTAAGGATTCTTACGGGTAGAATTTCCTTCTTTATAGGTGCAAACTGGTCTTTTTAACAAGAATAGATTGTTATGTGCATTGATTTTTATCATTTTTTTTACATGGGAACTTAACAGCCTTGCTGTTAGTTTTACTTAAGTGAGGTAGTAGGCTTAAGTTACGATTTTATAAATATATTATAATTATATAGAAATGTAATTATAATGTTTATAATTATTTTATAAATACTTTATTTATAATAAGTAGTAAATAACAAGATAAAAATTAATAAATATATATTTTAAATAGAAATAAAATTTAAATTTTATTTAAAATATACATTTAAATAAAAATATAAGTATTTTAAATGTGTAAAAATGAATAAATATTTCTAAATAAATAAAAAATAAATATTTTAAAATAAAGAAAATAAATAATTTAAAATAAGTTAAAATAAATTGATAATTTAAAATAAATTAAAATAAAGAAATATTTTAAAATAAATAAAAATAAATAAATAATTTAAAATAAATTAAAATAAATATCTATTTAATTCTTTTAAAGAAGGTTTTTAGCTATATGGCACCGAGCCTCACCTGGGGGCGTGCAGGCGTCTGCTGGGGACTGGACGAAGGTGGAGCGGCGCTTGGTGGGCATGGGCAGGGCCATCTTCTGCTCCTTGTGCTTGGCCAGCGCCGCCTGGACCGCCTCCGTGTGGATGTCTGCGAGAGGGAAGTGCCTCAGCACCAGCACAGCACCAAGGGGATGCCTCAGCACTGCAGTTTTTTTAGTTTTCAAACCCTGCGCTGGGTCAGTGCATAGCTCTGAGCTCCATGTACAGTGCAGTTAACTGGCTTCACGTTTTAGTGAGGTAAAACATCCCCTCTGGTCACAAGAAATATGAACAAAAGTGAAGTTCCACCCAGGGAACTCCTGTCCCTGCCCTTACCAGATCGGTAACGTTCATCTCTGGCTCCCCCTGAGCGAGCTCGGTGGAATTTGGATGAGGATGAGGAGGATGATGCTGAGGCTGGGGCTGCAGATGGAACAGGCATCTGAGGTTTGGATTCCTTCTGTACTGCTGGATCAACCCCTGGAAAACAGGGAGAGGGAAAGAAAAGGAGATTTTTTTGGACCACACTCTTCCCTTCTCCCATGACAGGGCTGTGGATGTCACAAAGCTGGTTTGTCACTCAGTGTCCCAGTGAGCAGCTTGTTATTGACTAGAAAAAAAAACAATAATAAACCAGCAGAAAGAGCCTTTGCTGTTCCCACTAACCACAAACCCAAGCAGATCTCCAGTTGTCTGGTTCTGGCTTTCAGCATGTCCAGTGCGTGGCTTTTCATCCAGGAAAAGTTTGTTTATCCCGTTAAAACAGGAAGGAAAATAGATAATCTGATAAGCAGTATAATTTTACATAATTCAGAAAGAGCAAATTGGAATTTTTGCTACTGGAGGTTCAATTCTAAAATGAATCTGTGTGTCAGAGGGAAGTTTTGAAAACTACAACCCAGAGGTCACCCAGCTGTAATTTCCTCCAGGCTGTCATGCAAAACCAAGAGCAACTGTGTCATCTGTATGTGCTGCTTTGGAATTCTCACAAACTACCAAAGGACCAGAGAAATGGAGAGGAAACCACAAATCCTAAGCTTCCAATCCAGTCACACCACTTTTGAGGTGTGTGGGGTTGGGTAAACAGCTTCAGGTGAATGCTTGGAGCTCAGGGACTGACAATAACAGCAAATCACCCTGAGCTAGCTGCAGGAATCTCCACAGGATTGCACAATTCTTCAGGCTGGAAAAGCTTCAAGACCATTGAGTCCAGCTGTGCTCCATCCCCACCCTGTCACCAGCTCAGAGCTCTGAGTGCCACCTGCAGCCCTTCCTTGGACACCTCCAGGGATGGGCACTCCAAACCTGCCTTGGCAGCTCCAGTTCCTGATCTTCCTTTCCATGGGGAAATTCCTGCTGATGTCCAACCCAAACCCCCCGACCCATCCTCCTGTGTGAGTGAAAATTCCCCCCTGAGCCTCCTTTCCTCCAGGCTGAGCCCCCCCAGCTCCCTCAGGAGTTCCCCAGCCCCTTCTCCATCTCTGTGCCCATATCCCAGCCCCTCAGTATCCCCCTTGTAGAAAGACTTTTTTTAAAATTCCTCATCTTGATAACCAGTCTAACATCTCTGTAGCATTTATTGCCTTCACCAAACCCAGCCCAGCTTTATTTTGATCCAAAACCAACACGACTTCACAGACCAAACAGAAAAGCTTCATGTTTTCTGATCACTCGAGTATTTACAAAGTCAGGCACCCACTAGATGTCAGCAGCAGATTTAACAGTATTTAAAATGAATTATTAAATTCATATTCAGTTCTCTTTTGTAAGTCTTGTAAAAGCCTCTCATCTCTCCGTGGGGCATCACAGGGCAAACATGACATTCCAGTTAGGAAGGGATCAGAGGTGGCTCTAAGTGACATGACACACAGAGAACAAGCTCTTTGTTTCAATATTTTGCTCTGACATAATAACATGTTCCAGTGGCCTCACAAAGCGTTCAGACACAGAGGAGGAAAGAGTGTAAATCACTGATGGTTACACAACAAAGCAGCACAAGGCAAGCCTGGCAGGTGACAGGTGATTTATTTAGAGCTCCCTTCAGAATAATCCTGCTACAGCTGCACTTTCTGCTGGCAGAAACATGACAAATATGACAGAGAGATGAAAAATGAATTCTTTTAGATTGGCTTTGAAGGATGCCATGGATTTGTTGACTGTCTTTAGCTTCTAATGAGAATTGACTGCTTTGTGATCCCTGTGTTTTGGTGAAGGGCCAACGATTTAGAGATTCAGAGGCTGAACCATTAGAAGATCAACAAGGATAAATGTTTGCATGAATAACAAGGAGAACAAGTGCCACATGCACAAGGGAGCAGCTGCAAACCTGTAACTCCACTGTCTGCAAACAGAATGGAGCAGCAGTGCTGGGGCTGGACTGGCTATTCCTTGAAGATGTTTTATTTCAAGCTACATACCCATAAAAACATGGAAATAACCAACTTGAGCCTGCAGGGTTTCCAGGGCAGCCTGAACACACTCCCAGAACCCAGGGACACCTGATCCAACTCCATGGGCTTCATTTGCTGTGCTTGCTGCTGACCCCCATCATGGAGAACTGCCTGGAATTAGGGACTTCATATTTTGGGATCTGCAGATTGCAGAGACTTTAGGAGTTAGCAGCTAGATGGACCTTAATGGATACTGCACCAGGAAAAAATGCATCTTTAGGTAATTAACAGTGCTGCCTTAACTCCTGAGGCCATGTGAATGGAGAATCTCCTAAATGATCCTGCTGACATGCCCTGACATGTCACCCCCCTCCCTTCCTCTCATTTTACATCCATGGAATGGAGACACTCCATCAGCCAACACCAGCCCAGGGCTCACAGAAATGGCACGAAATGCCAGCCAGCACTAAGTATTTTGTTGTTGTTTGTTTTGTTGTTGTTGTGGACTAAATGAATTTTCTTCTCATTACCAAGGTGACCTGATTCTGAATCCCTCACGCATGACTTCCACGGGGATTTTACAACAGGAGATTCCCAGACACTGGGGCAGCTGGGTGTGAGATGGATAAAAAGCTGCAGAGCTGGGCCGGAAGGGCAATCAGACCTCTGGGTTAATTGGTGACCTCCCTCATCCTTCTGCCTGGACCTCAGCTCCACTGGCAGCTCTCACAATTAACAGAGCACAGCCCAGCCTTGCCAAACACTCTTTTCCCCCTCCTAATTAAACATTTTCTGAGACAAATCAAACGTGCACAGTGCCAGGGTTGGGGCCAGGATTGTATCATCTTCAGACTCCAGAACACTCAGGACAAAAGCAGGGCTGCCAAGAGTTCCTGAACTACCCAAGGATTGCCCATTTCCTCCTCAGGCTCGAGATCTCCACTGGCACAAATGCTAGCCTGAGGACTGTAAAACCTGCTCAACAAATACCTACTTATCAAGAGGGATTAGTCATGTGGATATTAGTTTTTGGTTTCTTTAAGTAACAGAAATAGATTTGATAAATAGGCAGCAACCAAGTCTCTGAGATTCCCATCACATCCTGCTCCAGGGAGCCCTCAGCACTTGGAGAGCTGTTTGTAACAAAATCTCCATTTTGAAGGCTAAATTACATTTTTGCTTGCCTTGCTCCCTTCAGCTCAGACAGAACACACCGTAAAAAACCCAACCTCAAAAAGCCCCACCTTGAGATCAATAAACAACCAAATCCAACCTGAGAACGACCTAGAGAGCAGGAATTGGGCAGTGGTTTGGGGTGGGAGAGTCAGGAAGTTGCCACATGACAACTTTATTTCCCCCATCAAGTGCCTGAAGGGAGCTGCTGTCATTTTCCCCCGGTCCCGTGGTGTTGATGGGCAATAAATGCACTTTGAGCTTTTACTCTTTATCAATGTTTTTTTGGCAGTAGACCAGGCTCAGTAAATTCCAGTAGGTCCATTCAGGACTCTCTGTCATAGCCAGTCACTGCCTGAAATCAGAAGCAGACACATCAGTTTTTAATGGCTGAACATCTCAGGATATCAGTAACAATTATTCCACGTAAGCCCCAAAATAATGATTAGACACACATTCAGCCACGTCCTTCAGTTTACAATTAAATGTAATTATCCCACATACAACCAGCTGAGCTGCTCTGGATCTCTGAACCAAAGGAAATTGGACCCAAAGGAGGTGACTTCAGCTACTCTGGCAAAATAAAGCAACAAATTATAAAAATGCTAATGTTTCTCCAACAAGGCACTAAAAAGGACAGAGCACAGATATTTTGGAGAATGTTTCCAGAATGGTTCTTGAGGACCTTCATGATTGATCCAGAGCCCTTGAGGAGCCAAGGGAGTGGGAGGTGATTCCAGCCAAAACAAGGACCTACCTTGGGTTTGTGGAACATACGGAGCCAGCAGCTTTGCTCTCTTCTTCTCATACCCCTTCTGTGTGATGTCCCCTAAAAACAAACAAAGAAACCTCATTTAATCACATTGGAATTTTGCAATTTGAGGTCTGCCTGCCTTTTTTTCCGTGCCATTAAGGTTTCACCTGAACACAGCTGAAGAAAACCTGAAACTCAATAAATCCGAGCACATTAAGATTTCAAAGCTCCATATTACAGAACTTCTGCAGTTTCCCTTGGGATCAGAGACCTACACTATCCACTATTTAAATGCAATAACTTGGATCACAGCAGCTATCTAAATGGAATATCAAAGCAGTGAAAAACTAAAAAGGGAAACTGGGAGTGCATGAAAATCTCCTGTAACCACAAAAAACAACTTATGTGAACAAAGTGGGATAATTCCCAACCCAAAGGGTGAAGGGGAAGTGCAAACTCACAGCCTCATCTTCAACTAATCAAACAGCAAACAAAGTGAGTCCACTGCAGCAGCTGCTATGGGGATCTCCACAAACTGAGGCAAGGGTGGACATGATCCAGGTGCCAGGGAATCACCACCCTCACAGGGAGGAATTTCTTCCATATATGTCAAATAAACTTCCCCTCTTCCAGTGTGAACCATTCCCCCTGTCCTGTCACTGCAGTTGCTGGTGAATTCTCCTTTTCCAGCTTCCCTGTAGCCCTTTCAGACACTGGAAGGAGCTGTGAAGTCTCCACACCACCTTCTCTTCTCCATGCTGAAGGTTCCCAACTCTCCCAGCTGTCTCCATAAGGGAGGTGCTCCAGTCCCTTTTTATCAACCTTGTGTTCTCCTCTGGACCTGCTCCAACAGCTCCACATCCTTCTGATTGTGGGGGCCCCAAAACTGGACAGAAAGCTCCAGGTGGGCTGAGCAGAGGGGGAGAATCCCCTCTGGAGTGATTATTATTAGAGTGATTACTCTAGAGACCAGAATAAGCATTGGTAAACTTTTCCCTCTTTTAAAAAACTAATCTGTCTGATCCTGGAGATGCACCATCTGGCTGCTGCCTTTTGTTTTAATTTCTCACATTACATCAGAACCACAAGAAAGACTGGAACCTTGGAGGGATTAAAACAAACAGCCCTGCAGCGTTTCAAGCCTCTTCACAGAGCCTGCCATACTCACAACCTCCCATCTCCCAGAAATGGGGAGCCATCAAACACACAGCACTAAGAAAACAGAATTATTTGCTATCAAGCTAAAATCAAGCCACAGTTACACGATGACAAGAAGTGAGTGAGCACAAACAGGATGTTTTCTTTGCTGTGAGCCCAAAAGGAGAGGGAGCAGCCTCAGCCCCAGAGCAGATCTGGCTGTGGGGTTTGCCCTGAACAGGACCCTCCTGCCAGTCCCCTCCACAGCACTAAAGGGGATTACAGGCATCAGGCTCTAAGCCTCCTAACTCCACCAATGTCTGCTAAAACATTCCAGCTAAGTGCCCAGTTTGGTTCCAAAGGTGATTTGTGGAATGCCTGGAAAGGGAATGGACTCCGCTCCTCAAATGCCAGAGGCACTTCAGACTCTGAGACCAGGACTCCAGAGCTGGGGTGGGACTCGGTGCCTTCAGACTGACAGAGGTTTAGATAAGATATTGGGGAGAAACTCCTCCCTGTGAGGGTGCTGAGGCACAGGGGGCCCAGAGAAGCTGGGGATGCCCAATCTCTGCAAGTGTCCAAGGCCAGGCTGGCAGGGCTTGGAGCAACCTGGGATAGTGGAAAGTGTCCCTGCCAAGGCAGGGGGTGGAACAGGATGAGCTTTTCCAACCCAAACCATTCCATGATTCCATCCTTCTCTGACTCGTGCTGCTCAGGGCAGGGTGTGCATCTGCACACAGAATTTTATCTCACTCCTCCAACACTACGTTTGAGTCAGGGCCCAACAAGCCCAAACAAATCCAGCAGCTGAAAGGGAGAATGTCCACGATGCACTGAAACGCCAAGCAAAGCAGTAATTCAGTGCCTGGCTGCAGAGCAGAGCTCAGGTGACACTCAGGGACGTGCAGGGACAGGGACACGTCCAGCTGAGCTCCTGTGTGCCCAAGGACTGTGTGCTGAGAGACTGCAGGGGCCTCAACACCCACCAGCTTGGCCTCCACTTCCAGAGGCAGTTTTCAGAGAATTGTGGAGTGTCCTGAGCTGGAAGGGACCCCAAGGATCATCCAGGGCAGCTCCTGGCCCTGCACAGACACCCCAACAATCCCACCCTGGGCGTCCCTGGAGCAGCTCTGGCAGCCTCAGGGCTGTGCCCATTCCCTGGGCAGCCTGGGCAGTGCCCAGCACCCTCTGGCACAAGAATCCTCTCCTGATTTCCCTGCCCTGGCAGAGCTGCAGTGGTTCCCTGGTGTCCTGTCCCTGGTCACAGGGAGCAGAGATGGGAGCTGCCCCTCGGGATGGAGCTGCAGCCCCCACGGAGTCTCCCCTCAGTCTCTTGTCCAGCTGAACAGACCCAGAGCCCTCCTCAGACCCTCCTGACCCTGCTTTGGACCCTCTCCAACACATTCAGATGGTTTTGAAACACTGGCGTGAGGCCACCCCAGCCCAGAGCAGAGTGTGACCACCCCCATCCTCAGCTGGCCAGTGACACTGGCCCTGGTGGCCCCCAGGACAAGGTGACGCTTTGGGCTCTGGCAATGTCCATTTATTTGGGAGGCATCCCGGGCATGGACACTGCAGGACAGCACAGGTACACACAAAGGGGAGGGATTTCTCCTTACAAGCCAACCCACAGGTTGGTTCAGAGCTTGTTTTTCTGTGATTAATTTCTCCACAGGATTTAATTGTACTCTTCACATTGGTGGTTACACATTACATATAATGAAACATTTGCCACAGAAAATTGGTGGAATTAATAAGGAATACAACACATACAAATAATGTAAGTTCATTATGAACAAATACCAGAACTTAAGGTAGTACCAGCACCCATTCTGTTTCACATGCTGGGAAGCAGAGAATTCTCTCTAATTACTTGTTCCACACTAATATCCCACCAATAAAACAAACCCATCCACACTGGAATGGAAGCAGTATGGTTTCCCAGGCTTGATTTGGAAATCTGAAGCCAAAGTGAGATCCTCCTGAGAAACAAGAAGCTAACTCAGGCCGCAACACCACCTGCAACCTCAACTGCCACGTGGGGCACATGATTGATATTATTGTTGTAAAAAGGATTCTCTGAGCATAAGCCAATAAAAAAATAAAGCCTAATGCTATTTGGCAAAAGCAGGGAAGTTCCAAGAAGAAATATTCAAGCAATAAATATAATAAAGCTGATAGATTTCTGGGACTCCCTGGCACTCCTTCTCTGTCTTCCTAGTGCTGAATTTCCAATTCCATCTGAATTTTTATGTTGTTATAACATAAAAAAATAGATCAAACATTATTTTGACAAATTGACAGTCTCAAACACCTGCACAGGATTTGAAAATGTAAAGTCTCAATTTTGAGACCAGCCCTACTGAAGTGGAACTGGGCAGCAGGGACTGAAAGGTTTGGGGAAGGAGAAAAATCTGAGTTTTTCTGGAGCACCATCCATGCAGGTATGACCCAAACCACAATTACCTGAAATAAAGCTCCAGCAAGACACAGGGATTGTCCTCCTGGGTAAAACCTCATGTGCAGGAATGGGTGCAGGTGTGGTCACCTCATGGATGTGATGATTTGAATACTGCAACCACAACTGTCACAACCAAATTGGCACAGCCAGCCTTGGGAACGAGTGTGCCTGTGACACACAGCACAGGTGGAATGAAATTATTGAATAAAACCTCTTTTCTGGTCATGCAGAGTCCAAATTTGGTACCAATCCACTGACAAAGACACAAAAGAATCACTAAGGGAGTTTTCTTTCAGCCTATTCCTTTTCTGCTGATCTACAGGAAATGGAAATGGTGAGATCTGGACACAAACATGGACTTCCTTATGGAATATCATAAATTACAGCCACAGGAAGAGCACCAGGACAAAAGGGCTGCAAACTCTGGAACCATTCACTCCTCTGACATAAACCTGGTCAATCATTAACCCCCTTCCATAAATAAAACACTCTGTGACATCTGGGGTGCTGAATTCTCCCAGAGAGCTCAAAACCCACCCTGAGAACCACAACTCCTCTCCAGGCAGATGCAAGACAGGGCACCACAGAGAAACACCAGCAACGCAAATGATAGCTGATAATTTGGCTATAAAATGGTGTTTGTTCATTCCCAAGGAAGAAATTAAAACGCCAACAGTGTTGAGACTCTCCTGGCTCCCTCCCAGCCACCACCCATTTCTGTTCCGTTCACTCTGCATTTATCCATATCCGCAGCGAGCTGAGGCTCAGCCTCCCCAGGCTGAGGCCCTGCCCAGGAAACGGGGTTCTGCTCAAAGGGAAGCAGCTTTAGGGGTTTTAGAGGAGAGATGAGAGGGAGCTGAGCTGCTGCTGTGCTGGAGGAAGAGGCTCCTCTTCCTTCCTGCCACCCCTGCTGCAGCCACAGCTCCGGTGCAGCGACATCTTCAAATTCCCCAGGTAACCAGTGCAGGTGTAAAAAACCCCACCACCACCACCACAATCATCATCTGGTTCTCCTAACTGTTCTCCTAATTTCTTGGGAGAAAATATAGAATTGATCCTCATTGAACAAATCTATCTGGAATGTTGTGATGGTTGGGAGTGCAAGGGAAAGGATGAGCTTGCAAGGGAAAGGATGAGCGTGCAAGGGAAAGGATGAGCGTGCAATGCAGCGCCCAGGGAAGGACACCCGGGCAGCCTGGATGTCACACCTGGGCAGCCTGGATGTCACACCGTGGATGTCACACCTGAGCAGCCTGGATGTCCCACCCTGGATGTCGCACCTGGGCAGCCTGGATGTCGCACCCTGGATATCACACCTGGGCAGCCTGGATGTCACACCTGGGCAGCCTGGATGTCACACCGTGGATGTCACACCTGAGCAGCCTGGATGTCCCACCCTGGATGTCGCACCTGGGCAGCCTGGATGTCACACCTGGACAGCCTGGATGTCGCACCTGCATTCAAACCCTGCCCCAGAGAAGCCCCGGGAGCCTCGCTCCCCACCCGGCCGCTGACGCCAGGCTGCTTTTCAGCAATTAGCGCTGATGATCTGTTCTAACCAGTGGTGCTCCATCAGTGCAAGGTGGTAACACCCGCTAATCCTGCTAGCTCAGACAATGCTCCTCTTTCAACATCCCTGCTCCCCTTCCCCCATGCAATGAGAACACTGAATCATTTACTGTCTAACAAAACCATAATTACTACAGTGGAGAAATTAAGGAAAATGATCACGTAGGGCACAGCATCTCCCCAACAAAGCCTCCAAACACTGGGCTGCAGCAAGGAAAAGATTCCAATTGGAAAGCAGTTTGTGTGCATTTAAAAAATGTTTGTATGCTTTAAAAAAATAATCTGTTGATGTTTCCAGCAGTTTGTGCTACCAGGGAATCCTGGTGGTGCTTCTGGTTCTTCTATTAGCCCCAAAACACAGAGAGCTATTCTACTGAAAGCAAACATGACAACAAGATTGTAAAAAAAATAATTAAATTATTCCATTATCACTGATTCATCTGGATTTCAGGTCTCACCTCTATAAATGACCTGGGGACTTGGCCTTTCCTGCCTACTCCTCTGCTGATGTCCAGGCCCAGGACAGGTAACATCTCCCTGTGGTTTTATCACCTCAAACATGCTCTGAAAGAGCTAAAAACAGAGTCTGGGTCTGCAGGGTTTGAGCCTGGAGTACCAACATCGAGGCAATGAAGACCAGAAGCGCTGCTGAAAGTCCAGAATGTTCTTTTGCTGCAGTCACCTCCAGATAAGGCCTTTCAAGTGTGACTGAAATCCAAAGTGAGGACTAAGTGCACTCGTGGCCTGGGCAAAAAATGGGCACAACATCAGGCCAGCACTTAGTAAGGAATGCTGTCATCACTCACTTATGTGCTGAGAGCTGTTCCCACCTTTCTTAAAGAAGAAATTCCTCCCTGTGAGGGTGGGGAGGGCCTGGCACAGCTTGCCCAGAGGAGCTGTGGCAGCTCCATCCCTGCAAGCGTCCAAAGCCAGGCTGGAGGGGGCTTGGAGCCACCTGGAATGGTGGAAAGGGGTCCCTGCCCATAGCAGGGAGTGACACTGGATGGGCTTTAAGTTCCCTTCCAACTCAAGCCAGTCTGGGTTCCTGTGATTTTCCTGGAGAACTGGCAACTTCTAGCCATCCCACACTATCCCCGATGGTTTTACCAAGGGTTAATACAAAGACATCCTCAATTTCAGGCTTCAGCAAGCCTAAAAACAACATTTGAACCTTTTTTTTCTAAGGCTGTGTGCTCAAATAGACTGTGCAATGGCCTTAAACTCCTCCTACCACTCTTAGCTACAACTGCAGCACAAAAACTACATTTGAAACAAGTTTAGACAACTGCCTCGTTCTGTTTGAGGCCAAATGATGATGCAGCTTCAAAGATTCCCTCCTCCATCCTTTGGGTGAAGCTGTATATCAGGTTTCCTTCTTAGCAAGGTCTATGAACTAACAGTCTTCCAGTAAAACTGATTTCTGGAGAGAAACAACACCTTACTCACTGTTCTTGTCACCAAACAACCAGCAGAGGTTTGGGCTCCGTGGTTTCCCTTTAACAGCACCATTGTGCTCCCACCAGGAGCATGAATAGGGCACTGCAAACCCAGCAGGGCTCACAAAGCTGTGTTTGTTGGGCACAAGCATTAAACTGCTCCAGCTTCGGTGTTAAAAGTTTCACAGACAGATCAGCTCCAGATTAATTTACACACACAGAACAAGCCGACTTGGCTGCAGCACTGTGGGGGCTCTGTTCTACACTTCCAAAAGCCTTTTCTAAAGGCTTAGGAGGGTTGTTTTACCAAATTAAAACTATTTTAATCTCAACATTTATTATTTCAAAAGAATTCCATTCGAGATGAGGTTTCTGTGTTCAAGGCCTGGGTCATTCCAGGTCACAAGGTGCTCTTCTCCCCAGGTCACTCTTGGTGCCACAAACCTTAAGGGGTTTTTTTGTTGTTGTTGTTTTAACTTTAGGCAGTAAATCCAACTCCTGAAACTATACTGAAGAATGTCTTTATCTTCCAGCAGCGTTGGGAGCTGCAGCAGCCCCAGTGTCCTCGGCTCACCCGTCTGGGCTGTGTATTTCCAGCTGTAATCTTCCAGGCCATATGTGATGCATCACCAAGTGGGTGAGCTAAGGACAGGGCTCAGTCCCCTCTGTACACCTGGGCTGGGGACAGCAGTGACAAGGAGGCGTCACCAGCTCAACCTCTCCCACACAAAGACACATCTGGGAACTCATCACGGGCATTTCTGATGAATGTAGCACTACCCAGGGTGAGCAAAATGAGTTCTCAGGGGCTTTGGGAGCTAGGACTGGGAATAAAAGAGCCTCTCACGGGTGTAACTGGGCTCTGGCTGATTCTTCTCTCCCAGCACATATGAGAATGTGCTCACTGTGACTGTGAGCGGTTCACACAGCATCACCATGTCCTGGTATCTCTAGAAAAGTTTATTTAAAGGATTTCCTCAGGTACATTGGTCAGAAAACCTCTTCTTCACCTCTACAGAAGAACTAAAGAGCCAGAAAGACTTTGCCTTTCAGATCCTCAGCTGGGACAAGGGGATGCACAACGCCCTTGTGCACAAGGAGGAATTTCTCCATGGAAAGGGCAGTGAAACACTGAAAGGGGCTGCTCAGGGAGGTGTGGAGTCCCCATCCCTGGAAGTATCCAAAAAATGACTGGAGTGGCACTGAGTGCTCTGGGTGGGGGTCAGTCACAGGCTGCATCTGATGACCTCAGAGGGCTTTTCCAGCCTCAGTGATTCTGTGACTCTGTGATCAGCCACCCAAATCATGCTGCCAATGCACAGCTAACATCTACCTTTCCAAAAGGCAAAATGTTTTTAAAAAGGCTCCAAAGACTCTTGAAGATAAACTCTTAAAACCTTCAGCTCCATCAGTTAATTGTGTTAGCCCTGATAACAGGAAACACAAGCTCTGCTCAACTGCCTCCAACCAACACCTACAAAATTAAATCACCAAAGTCAACTTTATATGGGATATTCTATTGTGAAGTGCAGCCATATAAATGTTATGCTGCCCATAAAATTTATGCGCA
Organism: Melospiza georgiana; assembly: GCF_028018845.1. Classification (NCBI taxonomy): domain Eukaryota; kingdom Metazoa; phylum Chordata; class Aves; order Passeriformes; family Passerellidae; genus Melospiza; species Melospiza georgiana. The sequence goes on along the minus strand of NC_080458.1, from coordinate 6,480,384 downwards.
GCACATGCACATAAACAGTTGAATCCCATGTACAAATAAAAAATCTTGCATGTAACCCCATCCTAGGGATAAAAACTAAAAATCCTTGAAATAGCTACAACTTGTCATCAGGGGAAAATGCATTTTCCCTTCTGAAGGCAAAAAACCCAAGGCTTTGTCACAAGCAGGATTTTACAAAATCTGTTCAGATAAATGTTTTCATCTATTTTTAATAAGCAGTCAGTGAGAACCATGTGAGTGGAGAGGCAGGAGCACTGCAGGGTTCCAGCACCAGAACCATCTGCAGGAGGGGACACAGCCAGTGTCACACACGTCCCCAAGAACCGGCTGAGCTGAGTAAAGCAAGACAACTCCCAGAGCATTGAATAACCCAGCTGAAGGGATTCTGCCCTGAATAATTCTTTTTGCTGACTAACCTCCTGCTCACAGAAATTCCCAAGTATTCAATCCTCAATGCAAGCGCGGACCTTGCTCTCTCCCACCAGACTGAAAAGCAAAGTTCCCCAGGAAATGACTAAACTGTGACAGCCCTGTGATTCAGCACTTGATTCGGGCAGGGAGAGCACTGTCACCCTCCAGGTACACACTGAATTGTTTGAATGCTGATAACACTCTGCCAGGAGTTGCCTGTCCAGCCCAACAAGAGATTACACACAAACTCTGCCTGTTCTGGCAGTCTGCACTTTTACAAAGGATAGACAAGTGCGGACAAATGATTTTCCAAATCAAGCCTGGTTTTAGCCCAGGAATTAAAACAAAGACAAAACCATGGTGGCACCCAAAGAGATTAAAATAGAAGTCACTGTGGGTTTTAATCCTGTGTGTGACTCCTGTCAGCCACCTTTTCTTGGCATTCAGGGGTCAATATTTAATAATTCTTTTGGCTTCAATTTTTAACATAAGCCAAGTGCCACAGGGATTCCTTGCTGGTGACTCTCCTCCCATCCTGACTCCACAGCAACACCTTGTCCAACCATACCAAAAAGCAGTTTGGACACACAGCCTGCTTCACTCCAGCTGGAATTTAAAATTCACTTTTCCTAAATAAATCCTAGATTCTTGAATAAGATGCAAGAAGGGGAGAAGAAAGAAATTAAGAGCAATTACTGCCCTATCTGGTGATCAAACACAGCTGCTCATACCAAGTATTCAGCAACTCCAACCTGCCCTTAAACACAGCACAGAACCTAACCCAGTTGGCACCTCACCCTGCACAGTAATTATGTATTTCCAGATGGGATAGTGCTATTCCAAGTCACAGCAATGAGGTCGATGATTATGCATGATGAAACAAAGAAAGAGAACTTGATGGAGGCACTTCCACTTAGAAGATCCCTCCTCAAACAAAACCCAACTGAAAAACAGAACCAACCTAGCACAGTGAATAATCACAAGAATGAATCTTTCAAAAATCAAGAGGTGAGACACATATCCCACACCCTGGTTTTCCCTAGGAGCCAGTACCAAGGGTGAATTCATAAGGATGTTATTCCCATTCCATAGAAAAAGCAGCAAAGTCGTGGCTGCTCAAGAGAGTAAAATACATTTTTTTTTCTCCCAAAGCACTGAAATCTGGAACGGAGCCCCGAGTCACTGCACTCCCAAGTGCTCACTCGAGGACAGCCACTATTAAACAGGATTAGTCACCAGAGCAGGATCCCACTACTTAAAGGCAAAGCAATATAATTATTAAACTTTTACCAGCCTCCAATTAGTGTGCGACACCTGTAATTTGACTGGCGGAGACTCCCACCAAATTCCCAACTCTGCCTTCCTGACAGAGGCAGCAGCAGCTCCAGGAGCACACAGAGCTTTCCTCCTCATTCCCTTCAAGCCTGACTAGTGGGAACTAAACCCCCTTGTTTTTGGTGTTTTATTAAACCCGCTCTGCACACCCCCATCCCAAACAGGATTCTGCACCCTGGGAATGGGGGGCTGCCCGTGGAGCAGGACAGCTCCTCCACGCAGCCACCAGGCCAGCTTTCCTGCACTCAACAGCACAACAACCCATTCAGGCTGGCTACGAGCCTGGGAAAGCAGATTTAAACAGACAGAGCAGAAGAAAAATGTCCTGCACAGCATGGCATGAGCAGCAGATTCCAGGCCCTGCGCTCGGCCCGGGCTGTGTGAAGCCTTCAGTTGTGTTTACATCAGCATCCACAGCTCCTTAAAGAGTGGCACTGCTGAGGAAACCCTGTTGGCACGTCACCAGCAGGCCTAAAAAACCCCATTATCCTGTCAGCTGCAACGCTCTGTGCAAGAGGGATCACGAGAGGGGTGACTTCTGTTCAGGGCTCCTTGGGCAGAGTCAATGTCTGCTCCAGCAGAGCTTTGTTCCTGCTGCAGAGCAGGATGTGGCCAGACCCTGCTCATGTGAAAGCCTTTAAGCTGCGTGGAAGATCAAAATAACGAGCCAAAGTCAGAGAAAAGAGAACCCAAACCCTCCCCAAAGTCACTGCAGGGGAGAAGAGACTTTTCTCCCAGCACAGCCTAATTAATAAAGCACATTAATAGTTCTTTAAAATGAATGACATCCAGTTTTTGCTGCAAAATGGCCTTTTTAAATAGAAAAAAATACCTTTTTACCATAAAGAGAAGGCACAGTCAATTTACTGCCCTTTTTACACAGGATATTGTGATATCACCCCAATATTTCTGTTGTTCCAATCACAAACATCCTCTCACATGGAATTTTCTTGCTATCTATCTATCTATCTATCTATCTATCTATCTATCTATCTATCTATCTATCTATCTATCTATCTATCCATCCATCCATCCATCCATCCATCCATCTCTCTCTCTCTCTCTCTCTCTCTCTCTATCACATCAAACCATATTTTCACAAAACTAGGAGGACATATATCCCTTCCACACTGCCACCAGTGGACCCTGAACCAATATAAACAGGCCTAAAAGTAAAAAAGATCTTATTCACCAGCCATCTCCAAATCCACAGCTACTTCTGACAGAATTTTCCTCCCTCTGCCTCTCTCAGGGGGCAATATCTCCTCTTCCAATTTAAATAAACTGATTTCTCAAATGTCTCGCTCGTAGAGGGAAGGAAGTATGGAGAAATCAGCAGGATTATTTAAGAACACACAGTCAGCAACTTGACAAAAATTAAAAGAACGCAAACAAAAGGGGCTCTCACGTGCTGAAAGGCAACCAGACCTGTCCTCATGTCCTGCTCTGTTCATTTGACCAGAATATCATGAATTTGGAAAAGAATTTTATGTCTTAAACAGGCAAAAATTCCATGGTGTATTTGCACTAACAAGGTGCAATCCCTCCAAGATCAAGCTTATTGTAAAAACGGGTCCAAAATGATGAAATATTTGTATAAACTTCTAACCACATAGCAGTATAAACAGATTTCAGCCCTAACCAAGTAAAAGCTGGACACTGTCACCAAAACACTGCTTGGCACTGGGAAAGTAAGAACTGCTGGTTCTGTTTTCTGCTTAAGATTATGGGGAAGTTACTCACAGAACAAGATGAGCTTCTTAAAAGTATTTCAGTAATAAATCAAAACAAATAAACCCTATTTCCATACTGTAAGCGAATCCAAATGTTTTCTCCAGTTGTCCTCACATACACCACCACAGGAAGCAGCCTGATAAATCTGCTAAAAGCCTTAAGAAGCCTAAATTAAAAATTCATACTCTGAAAATGATGAAGCCAGCACGAAAGCCAGAGTCTCCGCCACTCCAGCTCTGTAGCCCAGAGCAAGAGATGAAAGATTTCCTGAGCTGGAATCTCCATGAAGGAGAAGGACCCAGCATTTGGGAGTTCAGGGTTGAATTTTTCACTTGGGGATTTTCCTGAGATGCTCCCTTACCTCTCTGTTACCTAACAGAGAACTTCCCCCATTTCCTCCAATTTAAGGATCCCTGGTTGGGATATTCAGGTTTTAATAACAACCTGAAAAGATTTGTCAAAAGCTCCTAAAAAATCTTGGAATTGAATGATGAAATCAATTACTTAATTTTAATGAGAGTGAGACCATATTTTAATTTTCCATTCTGCATTGAATTCCAAGCAAAGGTGACTGTGCAGTTTCTCTCAGCAATAGCCATTGTCTCTCCAAGGTGGAAGCAGAATTACTTTCAATAACAAACTAAACTTTATTGCCTTATTTCTCATTAGCACTTAATTCCACAGAATTAGCTTGGGTTTATTACGATGCAAAAAGACAGGTAAATCCTCCAACTTACTCATTGAAAAGAGAATCCCAGCTTTGAACTCTCTGGTTCTCACAACAGGAAAAAATCCTGCCAGCTAAATTCTCTCTAGGCATGGACAGAGCAGAATTTAACACACAACTCTAAAATACCCAAGAAAAACCCCAAACCTACAAAAAAAGCGACAAAACAAATGCATGACCTGAAAAAGCAAGGTACGAATTGCAGAGGGTATGGAATCAGACTTGTCAGTCATTTGTGGGGACCCTGAGGGGCTCAGTTCCACATCACCCTGATGAAAAGGGAGGATGGAGGCACGGATGGACACAGGTGCCCAGGGCAAAGCTGCTGCTTCAGCTCCTCATGGGACCCTGGCAGAGTTCCTGGACATCTGTGGCCTAATTCCACCTCTGTCCAGGCTGCTGAGGAAGGCAGGGACCTTCCAGGCCCTTCCCTCTCCATCACTGCAGGAGCTTCACCTCCTCCAAACCTGGAGATCCTACAGAACATGGAGATCCTACACAACCTGGTGGTTTGTCCATCTGAGGGCCCCACCTCTTCCAAACCTGGAGATCCTACACAACCTGGTGGTTTGCCCATCTGAGAACCCATCTGTTCCAAACCTGGAGATCCTACAGAACATGGAGATCCTACACAACCTGGTGGTTTGCCCATCTGAGGATCACCCTAATTGCAGCCTTGCTCCACTGACCTACAGCCCGTTCCAGCATCCACGTGCTCTGTCTTGCTCCAGTCTATTCCACACCATTCCCCACCCCTGGAAGTGTCCAAGGCCGGTCTGGACAGGCCTTGGAGAGTGGAAGGTGTCCACGGCAGCAGGCTGGAATGAGATGAGCTTTAAGGCCCCTTCCAAAACCATTCCATGATTCCAGTTCATCTCCTACTTGGTCTCTCAACCTCACTTTAATACAAGTTCCTCCAGCACAGCCTATGTGACCTTTTCAGCCTCGCCACTGAAGAGATGAAAATTCAACATTCCCTTTTATTCCTGCTAGAAATGACAACATAAAAAGTACTTGGACAGGAACCATCTGTTCCTGTGCCTAATGGAGCCATAATCACAGGATAACAACCATGCCACAGAACATTCCTCTGTTTATAAAACCAGGGTGTCAATGTAATAATATTAATGGGGAGCTGCTTGTGTCTTTTGGATAAAATATGAAATTCACAGCAGGCTTTGCTTTCAGCTGCAAACACCACAGCCTTTTACAGCAAAGCAAAGCACCACAGACAGCACTCACAATCAGGGGGTGGAGGGGCAGGAAGGGCTAAGGACGTGTTGACAGTAATAATTTAAGATGGGATATTCTGCCAAGAAAGAGAAACTAAAGGATTAACAACCAAATAGAAAATCTGCAATTAAGCAAAAACCTCTGAAAGAGAAGGACTGTGGACATAGCTCCGGGTTGGATCCTTGCCCTCCAATTTGTCCAAGACTTCTCTGCTGACTCCCTGTGTTTCACAGAAGTAAAATTCATGCCACACGTAACAGCCTCTCAAGAGAAATGATGATGTTTGGGAAATAAAACAAGCACTTCTCTCCAACATTGCTTGCACAGGATCATTTCTTTTTTAGCACTGGGATTCTACAAGCACAACACAGAACTGCAGAAAAAACGCAGAAACAAAATTAATTCCTTGGAGAATCCCAGCTGAGATCTTCCTACTGAACACAGCACTGACCTGCAGTGACAGATAGTCTGAGCATCCATAACAACACCTGCAGGCTGCAGTGCCTCAGATGGACCCAGCAAACTCTGCAGAGCTGTTTCCTCCTGCCCTAATTCTGCTGGAGAAGACACAACAAAATTCCTGCTAGGACTGCCAGGTCACAGGCAGGTGGCCCCCAATTCCACAAACATACACAACCACACAGAAGCCACAAATGCAGGATGTGCTCACGACCCAACACTGTGGTCACAGCTCTCTGAAGTGTGATACCTGAATCAGTTGTGCTGTGCACAGGGCAGGATTGAATATTTCATGTTAAAAGCTCTAAAAGGAGAAAAAAACCAAAAAAAAACAAAAGAAACCTGGCCCAGAAGTGCAGCTTGTCAAAATCAACCGCTCAACTGACAGACAGTGCTGAGAAGCCTGGCATGACAGCCATAAATCACTCCAAAATCTTCTTTTCATGCAGAGGAAAAGGAACAGTAAAGATCCCAACATGAAATCTTGCCCATTTTTAATTTGCTTGGTTGCACTTGTTTAAAATTGATGTTTATTTTGATACTTGAGCTTGTCTCTCCTTTTTATTTCTGCATGCAGCAAGCTGAGAATGAGGAATTTATCACATGGAGAAACCAGGACATCCCAGAGGCAGCTACCCCAGAGCCAAGGCAGCCTGACCAGCCCTGCCCTGGGAGCACAGGGAGGTCACAGGTGGGCCCAGGTGTCCCAGAGGGAACCAGTTCCATGCACAAGATCCTTCTCCATGGTCTGGTTTCAATGGACGGGGTCAGAGCTCTCCTGACAGGAGGAAAATCCTGAGAATTCAACACAAGATGTTCGAATTCAAACACCACCAGGGCCCTGAGAGCTAATGGACACTGACGTGCAGAAGTGTGTGATCACTTCAAGCCCTCACCTCCCTCCCAGAGGGGCCAAGGAAGGGCCTGGGGATGCAGCAGTGCCTGAACGGACTCAGGTTTCCTTCAGTCTCTAACAAAGGCTTGGAGCAGTTGGCACATTGCCCGGCCTCGCTGCCTTCTTCCTCCTCAGATGTGCTTCCATGCACAGATAAGGAGGGGTGGCTTTGAATTCACACCCTGCACAATCAGAGGCAAAGGACAGCACAGGAAACCCAAGTCAGCTTTTCCCCTGGGCGAGGGAACTCCCTGGAACAGCCAGCACAGTCCTCCTTGCTGGCATGCCCAACAATGTCACAGCAGACAGCAGACAATGTGCTCAGAGCTCCACCATTAACTGGTTTAGTGAGTTAAGACACAGATCTGGCTGCAGCTGCTCGGGGCAGAATGTGCTGAAGGAGCAGAAATGCACCTTTCAACTAAGGATCCATGAAACAGCTTCAAACGTTCTCTTTGAGTGGTGGAAAGAATCCAAGGACTGCAGCTTACCCCAGAGTGACAGTACCTCTTGGGGACTTCTTGTCACACTTCACCCACAGAAAACTGTTCTGAAATAGCTCTTCCTGACAGCAGAATTAGAGAAAAACCAGCTCTGACATTTCCCAGGTCTCTCTACTTCACTACTTCCCTTCCTTCTCCCTTTCTTGGACTATTTTACAGACTGCTCTCATGGTATCAAGCACTCCACTTGCAATACTGTAAATTTCTTTGCACCTGCATCCAAACCCAGCTAGGGTGAGATCCTCCACAACCTGAAGCCAAACTCAACTCTCAGAGAAGACCATTTTCTCCTTCTCCAGTTCTCCAGTCAACTCTCTCCTTTTATCCTTTTGCCCAAATCATCTGCTGGAAGAGAAGCCTGCAGTGCTCTGTGCTCACACCATTTCACTTGGTCTGTCATTTTAAACATTCCCAGGAAGGTCTTCTGTCGTACATAAACAAGTAATTACTTTTCTAGGAGAAGAGGCCAAGTTCTGGCATCCTGGAGAACATTTTTATGACCATCATCCCCTTATTTTGTGTCTCCCTCCCTTGCGCTTTGCTGAATCAAATTAAACATCTGGAAGGTGAAAAAGAGGAAACGTCACCTTTGCTGCAGACTCAACGTTGATGAGTGTGAGCCTCCATAAATACATCCCTGAGAGCTTCCAGTACGTGAACCTTGATTTCCATCTGTCATTTCCCATGGGGTTCAACCCCAGGAATCATCACAGGGAAGTGAACAGGAATCCTGCAGGGAAGGATTGTGGTGTGCAGGACAAATCCCTGGATCCCATTTCTCAGGAGAAAGCCCAAAGGAGAGCAGGCAGTACAGGAGAACAGTGCAAAGCAAATGGAACATTTTTGGACAGGAACCAAAATCCAAACCCTGACCTCTGGTACTAACCCACTGGAATCAGCAGCAGCCACACGTAACAGGGAGATTTCAGACCTCCCTGTACAGGAGCTACAACAGAGGAATTGGAATCAGGGAGGAGAAAGGTCCAAATGTGCTTTTTTCCCTAAAGTCACACCTGGAAAAACAGCTTTGTTCAGATTTATTAAAAATCAGCTTATCCACCACGAAAGAGAGGAGACCCACACCATGAGGTGAGTAATTACCCCCTAAGACAGGACAGGAATCACAGGAACATCAGGTATGACTTAGCAGGATCCAAATGCTTTTCCTTGCAGCTTCCATGCTACAAGCAGCTACTTCTAAAAGTGTTTTACCAAAGCTCTGTCCAATGAACAGGGATTTGATACACAAAAGGCAAAGGGTAATTACAGCTTCCTGTTTGCTCTTGCCAGAGATTTTTTTGAAGGCCTACTGCAAAAAGAACTGCCTTGAAAGCCTTGCAAGGCAACACCAGCTCCAAGGTTACAGATTTTTCTGATTTTGGGGAAATATGAGAGCTAATTAACTCAGGTCTCTGTGCTTCTGGTCAAAATGCCTAAAACAATGTTCACAAAATTCTTTAACATTAATGGCAACTGGCCCTACACAATTTTTACATGCTGCAATTTTAAAACAGGACTTAACAAGTAAAGTGTATCAAACACAGGAATAACTACACAGAAATGTTTGCTCAAGGTTTCTAGGTGTGGCTGCAGCCAAGACATAATAGGATTATTTATATCTGACTCATTTGCTTCGCCTTCATCCACAATTCTCCCTATTTGGGACTCACTAATTGACTTCTTTCTGCACCACACGATTTTTTAAAATCAGGACATCTTCAAGGAGGACTTGGAAAATTTAAAACAGAGAGGAGAAATCTCACAAATACAGTGGGTTTATATCATGTTCAAACATGATATAAACCTGACCATCACCATCATGAAAAAGCTTCCTGAACATGCAGGTGAGATATCCACTCCCTGCTAATCAGACTGGACATGTCACAGTGTGAGTGACAACATCTCAGCCACCAAGTTCTGATGTCCCCTGCTCTGTGTCCGAGCTGCTCACCTCACCCTGTGCATCTCCCCCCTTTCCTGCCTGGGAACTCAAAATAACAATACTTCCCCTTTTCACTGCAGCAACTTCCAGCCCCAAATTGCGTAAGAATGGAGGTTTTCATTCCAATTACAATGAGAATTGTTCTTTTTTTAATCCACAAGGGATCACTTAAAGTTTCTGCCCTAAGAATAAACACAGGTCTCAGTCTCAAAAAACATTTACACTTGAGCACTTGACTATTCAGAGATCTCCTTTTTGTAACACAAGAGGCTTCAGTCTCATGTTCAGTGTTTTGCCAGGATTGACACAAAAGCCCTCAAAAACTGTCTCAAAATTATTTATAATTTGGTACTTTCACTGCTCGTGAAACGCAGTGAAAAGTTTGGTGTTTTCTTAGGAAATACAGCTCAGATTCCTAAAGGTTTCATCCCGTGCCCTCTCCAGCTTGCCAAAGTTCACAGCTTTCAGCGGAGCTGCAGCACCTGAGCTCCCTGAGATGGGAAGAGTGAGGTGCCAAGAGGTGAGAGCAGCCTGAGCCAACGCTGTGCCAAGGGCTTTGTTATGAAACCTGGGGTACAGCTCCTGAGGACACACAGCAGAACAGAGGAGCTTCTCTGCAGCCTGGAGATGGAGCACGTCTGAAGCAAACTTCTCTCATTTCCTCATCACACACCACGAGCAGCCCTGCAGATGCCATCAGGACCTTGCTGCAGCACCCATGGGACACACAGCAATCTCCTGAATGCCAGAAATGGAGCACCTTTAATAGGCATTTTCCACTTGTATTCAATTAAGGGGGGGAAAAAAGGCTGCACAGTTTAATAACTGCAGATCTGTTTATTCTCCACCAGCACCGCAGAGGATCAGGGACTTTTATCTCCAGCTCTGATCACCTGACTCCCTGACCCCACTCTCCATCACAGGCTGAATAATCACAGCCTGGAATTTGCCATGTCACTTCCCAGCTCCTGGGAGGAACTCTCCTTGTCCTCACCCCGGTGACAATGCACATTGTGAGCAGGAATGTCAGAGCAGGAGTGGCCCAGAGTGACCTTGGACAGCTGTTAACTCTGCTCTTAGCTCTTGCTAGAAAGGGAGCACAAAACTTCAAAGCCTCCTTCCCCTCCTGGGGGCTCCTTTTGGCTGGTCAGCTCCTCTCTGGGATCACAGAGAAGTGCACACTTAAAATGACAGGGAAAGTTGATGCTAGAGGTGCAAGCAGCAGGGAAAGCAGGCAGGTGTATCAGGCCACCCTGATGTACCCTGCTGCTGCTGCTGCTCTCTGGGAGCAAACCACAGCATTTCCAGAAAAGGTGCTTCAAACTGAAATGGCTCCTCGTTGGTTAATTAGCACCCAAAATGAGGAGCTGATGCATTAAAGGAAACACGAACCTCCTTCAAGCACGTCCTCACCTGACAGCCCTTTCTGGAATCACACACAGGGACAGGGCCTGAAACTAAATCCTCCAGCCCTCCACCTTTTCTGCTGTATCATTCCCTCTTGGATCACATCCTTCCAATTTATGGCCAACCAAGTGTCCCATCAGAACTTACCTTGCTCGTACATTGCAAACCTCACACTTCCAAAATCTCCCCTGGCTTGTCCTACACACACAGCATTGAGTGTGTGTCAGGTGATAAAACAGGATTTCCTCCCAAAGTTACCTGTGCTGCTCTCAGAGAAATGAATTATAAACCTGTCTTAGAGGAACACCAGTGTTGCTATTCCCAAGTAAATTTCTTAATGCAGCGAGCTGAAATCCAGGAATACAAACACTGACTCATCTTTGCAGTTTATCTCCAATAAAAGCCTCACTTGTCCAACTCCTTTAGGACTAAGCCACAGGAACAACATCCCTCCTAAGAGCAAAAGACAGGAAAAACATCCCAAACAATTCTTTTGCACTGCTGCACTCTAGACCTGATGTCTGACATTAGTCCTGATCCCAGAGGCAAAATGGGAGCTCTCCATGCCCTCAGTCACCCAGCTCCCACGGCTCCAGCCATCCTAAATGGAATGCATTATTCCTGCATTAAAACATATGTTTTTCAAGGCAGCCAGCCATCCGGCTGTTCCGAGGGAGATTACAGAAGACCTAATTTTATCAGGCAGGGATACAATTCTCCTGGTTGTTTTTGCTCCCTAGGGACATGGAGCTGGTGAAAGCAGGTTGCCTGACTGCTGGGGAACAATTCTGTCACCGATCACTCAGGCAGGAACTGGAATCCTGGGTCCATAAAATGTATTAATGGATGCCCTGTAGGCTCTGCGGGCTCCCATCCCTCTGGAATTCAGGAAGACCTAGTTTGCATCAGCAATTCTCAAGTCAACAAGAATTAGAAAGAGTTTATGTTGGCAGAGAAGTGCTAAAACTTTTAAGCGTTTTTCTATTTCCTTTTTTTTTTTATCAGCTTAAGTTACACTAAATAAAACAAGGTGATTGCTCACAGCAAGGAAAGTTATGTTACTATTACATTACTATCTTTGGTATAAACTCAGTGTAACTTAAACATACGTCCTGACTATGTTTACTCCAAGAGGTGTTTCACAAACTCTGGGCTTTGAAGTTTGAAAAGAACACAAACTGATGGAAACAGGCATTTTACTCCAAATATCAGGCAAGAGTAACAACCCAGTACATGATTCAAGATGAGAAATACAGGTGTGAGGCTTCTCCCAAGGCTTTTCATGAAATGCAATGGGAAAATTCGTGCAGCAGATGGAATGCTGCTGCCTGCAGAGCATCCGTTAGCTATAAATCACTGTTTCCTCACACATGGTGCAAATGGAAGAGTCTTCCATTCTAATTAATAGAACGAGACATCCTGGTCTGATGACTTGTCCCTGATTTCACAAGCTCTCAAAAAAAAAATGGATTGAATCAGCCTCAACAGAGAGAAATGCTTCAATTCCTCTCTCTATGAATCCACGTCCAAAAAAGCAACTGAGCAAGTCACTGAGAGATTCAGGAAATGCTTTTTATAACTGAGACACATGGTTTAAAGAAAACCATCCTAAGAAATTATCTGCACATTGTATTTGAAAGAAATGCAAACAGGAACTTCTGCCCATCCCTGGGGAATGCTCACCATGAGTTCACTCTTTGGCTCCTGAAACTTGCCACTGAATAAACACGATAAATCCAGCGGACAGAAAACTTCACGACAAACACTAATCAGAGAGAGGGAACCAGGAAGGAACCATCACCCTTTCCACAGCATCACCAGTGAGCCAGAAACACGGGGGGTGCTCCACGTGCCCTTCCCTGCGGAGCTCCAAGGATTGCTGCACGTTGGGAAGAGCAGCAGCTCTGTGCAGCTCCTCTGCCACCCATCACATTTCCTACTCAATATTTCATGCTACAGCATTTAAAATAGCAAACTGGAGATCAGTTATCTAGGACACCAAACTCCAAATGCTTTAGTGCAGCTGTGCCAGGCCAGCAGGTCTGGTGAGCACTGCCAGCCTGGGCACCCAGCTGGAATGGCAAACATCACGCATCCTGGAGCTCTGACACTCATAAAATCCACACTGGAACCACTGCTAGCAGGTGTCCCCTCCACCCAGCTGAGGAAACTGGTTCTAACTGCAGCAAAGCTTCACAGGAGCAGCCAGGGAGGAGGTGCAGGACTCTCTCTAAAGCCTCTAATTTCCTCCTCTCCCCAAGGCAAAGGGTCAGAGCTGCAGCTTTCAAAAGAGCCCCAAACTCGCTCCTCATTTCCTAAGTATAAAAGGGACAACGCAAAAATATGCACATTCTTTAACCTTCCTGGGTATTTTTTATTATTGCAGTCTGGATGCTCCAAAAACCTTCCTGCCCTTCCCCATGTTTACATGCTTCAATCATGCACCAACAGTAAACCCAACTCCCACTCACAGTAGCCAAAATATTTCATCCAGTATTTGTGTTTAACTCCCTCTCTCCAAACCATTAATCACTCAAATCATTCTGCTTTGACCATCTGCAGAGCAGAAATCTGTGATCATCTTGTGGACCTTCTGTTTGCTGCACTGGTGATAGATCTGGTACTTTGCTCCTCTTGGTCACGACTGGAGCTGGATTTCCTTTTCCTGTGCCACAGACACTGCACGGAATCCATGTGCTCTGTGCTTACATCACTTTTTCCTGGGCTCTGAAGCTAAAGAAAATACAGTTTCATCCACGGTGAAAGCAGATGAGGGATCTTTATTGGGATCTCTGTAGAGCCAAGCTGATGATCCCTGGGTGAGCACAGGCAGCTCCCTGTGACAGCTCCAGGAGGTTTTGGGCATTTCAAAGCTCTCACACTGTACCTGCACACAGAGACTGCACCAAAGCCCTGCACAGATTTCTCAGCAGATTCGGGACCCATCTGCTGCCAGTCCTGCAGGTAAATTAAGGAAGCAACATTAAAGCTTTCCCAGCGCTGGTTTTGCCTAATGCAAGACTTGTGGGTGAGATGCTGCATAAATGCACAAAAACCACCTGTAAGTCCTGTTAGCTACAGGCTGATCAGATCCAACTTGCTCATGTTTATAAAGCTCTTCTTCAACCTTTTCTGTGCTTTGCCCACAGTTCCTCCCTGAGTGGGGGAAGAAACTGAAGTGAAACATTTCTGCTCACTCAGCACAATCCATACAGCCAGTCCCTACTCAGACAATTACTTCCTTTGACTCTGTAATTTAAATTCTGTGCTTCAGCTGCTTAATCTATAAAAAAGGCCCTCACCTACTTTGACAGGCGCCTGGCAATCAAAGATTGCAACCTGAAACACACAATTTTTAAAAGATCAGAGAAATACTCTGATTCTGTAAGAAATTCCCAAGCCAAACATAATAAAGGCTCTACCCACTTGCTTGAGTCAACATGTTTTCTTCCAGTAAGGTTCTATCCCATTTGGCTGGCCTTAGTCCTGAGTTAAAACCATTTTGCTGATACTCTTTTTTCCATGCACGCCACCATCCTTCTGTTTCCTCTGAAAATCCTCACACAAAGCTCTGCCCTGCAGACAGAGCTCTCCAGCCAGTGAGACACAATCAGTTTTAAAAGGAACAGACCCAGGTGCACGGAGCCATTCACAGAAACACCCACCCGGATCACAAAGCAGACAGCAAACGTGTGTTTAGCCAGCAAAGCAAACAGAAAGCAGCTCCTCCTGCCCACGAGGCAGGAGGGAGTAACCCTGCCACAGAGCCCACAAGGGGCTGAAATGACCTCCAAGGGCTGAGCTGCTCACAGGAGCTCCTGGTTACTACAAGGTGGAATTCCCTGCCCTTCCCTGGATGGTTGGGTACCTCCAGCTGGGCTTCTCACCCCTTTATGGTCAGAAACACCAGGCAAGGCAGAAACCACAGTGACACGAACCAAATCAGCTCTTTATGTGGGTGTTTAACCCCTGCAGAGCCAGGCTGGGCCCTGCTGTCACCTCCAGGAGAGCACATTCCCCACTCAGGCAGTCACTAACGCGCCCTGTGTGGAACAAACCCTCTGAACGTGCCTAATTAGAGCCTTTGAGTCTGGATATTCCAGAGTTTCTCAGCTCCATTAACAGCTGGGATAAGGTTGATGTGAGAGGAGCTGCTGGAATGTTTCACCCAAGGTGCAAAACCACCCAAACTCAGTGGTGAAGTGCTTTAATATTAATATTTTTCACTGAATATGAGATGAATTCAGACATTTACCTCGTTTTGGGCACCCTTCAGCACACACTGAGAGCATTCTAAGGAACAGCATCATGTGGTGGATCTGAAGTCACCTTCACTCAGGGCTGCAGCTCAAGCCAAAGGTGACACTGAGCTGCCACACTCACAGAGGTGTGAAAACAGGGGGAAAGTTAAAGTTAAACAAAGTGAATATTCCCAGCATTTTCACTCATCAAACAGAAACAGATGTAAATACAAAGACAGCCCTTCCCATCATTAGTGATGCATAATGTGGGTGTCACTGACAGATGAAGAAAAGCTCCAGAAAGAAAAATATCCCAAAAGTGAAAAAAGAAGGAAAACATGAGTAATGAGCAGGTTCCAGGTCTCCCACAGCTCCATGACCCAATTCTCAGCTGATATATTGTTACTTGAACATTCTTCCTCAGAGGTATCAACACTGATCCCTTCTGTGAGGGAATGGAAGCTCTCCCTAAGTTTAGACTCAGGTTTAAATTCTCTTCACATTGACAGAAAACAATGAATTCTTATGCACACTGAGAAATGAACGAGTTGGTCTCAAATCCATCACCAAGGCCCAAGAGATGGAGTAAGATGCAATTTCTGTTGATTAATGAACAATGAATGTTTTCTGAACCACGTCCCACTCCTTTGCTCAGACATTCCCACTGCACCCAGGGATGGGATGACTGTTCCCCCTGCACTGACCACAAGGCTCAGAAAGGAATAATCCAGGGGTATAATTAGTCCTGTTGCTCTGTCTGCACAGATTGCTCCTTAAGAAACACTCATGGCTCACCA
Source organism: Melospiza georgiana (assembly GCF_028018845.1). NCBI lineage: Eukaryota > Metazoa > Chordata > Aves > Passeriformes > Passerellidae > Melospiza > Melospiza georgiana. The sequence goes on along the minus strand of NC_080458.1, from coordinate 6,464,700 downwards.
TTGCAAACTCTGATTTCTATTTCCAGCATACATTAAAGTAATCCTGCTCCACTTTGCATGCTGCTTGCTGACACAGCACCTTTCACAACCACAACGCCAGATAAGGTTTGAATACTACATTTCCCCCTGTTTTGTTGTAAATTCTCTGCTCTGTGGTGGTTAGTAGTAGCAAATGCCTGGATGAAAATTCACTGCAAGGCTCAGCACACAAAGTGTTAGTGCTCCCAGCACCTGAGCCAGGTACTCCCCACTTTCCCACCATCCATCAAGGACAGAGCCATCTCCAGCTCCTGCTCTCGGGGACCCTGGGCTGCTCCCAGCAGCTGCTGCTCCTCTCCTCTCCCAAAAATGAGATGTTCCTATGCAAGAAAAACCCTGACAGAAATATCCACACAGTCAACAGTCAGTGACAATCGAAGCTGCAACAAGGGGGTGGCAAAAAAAAAAAGCATCAAGTGTTCTTATCTGAGCAACAACTGAGCAGTGGCACATGGAGCCCTGCTGCCATTTTTAATAAAATGCTTCTATTCAATATTGTTTACTGTCAACAGCTCATGGTTATATTCAGCTGAACAATGCACACACAGGCCTCAAAATCCCTCAGCTTAAGCCTCAAACTAGGGCGTATTTTTCAAGAACTCCACAATGACATTACCTCACTCCCCCTTCCCACAGCTCAGTTATCTCAGCGACAACATCCCCTGAAATATGTTCCCAAGAGTTTGGGGACACAGTCACCCAGAATTCTCTGTACTCGTGGGTTTTTTTTGACAGGAAAAAGTGATTTGCACAAACAAATCCCTGATATGCATATTAAGAAATCCAAGTATTAAACCCACAAAGGGGCAGTGGATTTAACATTCAGAGAATTACTTACATAACCTACAAAACTTCACTCTGTAGCACCAAAGTTGAAGCTATTGGAGCAGCTCGGTAAAGATTAGTGGGATGTCACAGCAGCCAGTCCAGCAACAGAGTTCATTTATTTTTAAAATTGCATTACAATCTATCACAGGGTCAAATCATAACGGGCCTTCAGTGCCACAAGAAACAAACCTCAGAAAATCCAAGCAAACGCTTAAAACATTTAACAAATTCTTTTAAAAACCTATTTAATGTTACGTTTTGAGCAACACCGCCATTCCTCATTCTTTGTTATCACGGAGTCCCCAAAAGCAAACACTAGATAAAGTTTTATCACTTTAGTTAAATGTCTGCAGAAAGTTTATCTGGGAAAGAGCTAACAAAAGCCCCAGGCAGGCAACATCAGGGGTTCAGCTGTGTTGGGAAAGCAGTGCCATGGCCTTTTCTGCTGGCACAGCCCTGAGTGCCAGTGTGGGCAGCGGGGGCTGCCAGCCCCCAGCTCACCCCGGCAGTGAATTCCTGATCTCCAAAGAGTCAATAAGTCTCTTTTATGCACTGTAGGCTCTGGGATAAACAGAGCAAGACGTGCCTGCAACTTGATTTTTCTTAATTTTTAATGCTAAGAGAGATGTGGATGATCATTGTAAGGTCCCTTGGGACTCAGGATATTCTGATTCTCTGGTTGTTCCAGCCATGCAGTGAACCCTCCTGAGAAGCCACTGATTTTGGCATCAAGCTTCATACCCTGATGGGGGGGAGGAAAATTTAAATGATGCAAATCTGAGCTACCTGCTCTGCAACCTTCCCCCTCCGCCTCAGCTTCATCCCTCGCCCTCCGGCTTCACAAGGGAGATTCACAACAAAGCTGTACCGAGAGCAGCATTTTAAACGCTGGGGAACAAAGACAAACCCATGCAAAAAAGGAAACAACAACAACAACAAAAAAAAAACCACCCCAGCAAAAAGCGCATGCTCTGAAGGGATTATGGCAAAAGAACTTATTCAGAAAGTGGGAATAACACCGGGTTTGCCGTCATTATTGTGCCCGAAGTTCCTGCGGCTCCCCCGCCCCAGAACTGCCTGTCCCGGGGTCTCTCACTCCCACTCCGCATCCTCGGCTCGGGAGCTGCGGCAAAGAGGCCACAAGGAAAAAAACACTCCCGAGGGAGGGAGGGAAGGGGGGTCAGGTCACCATCCCCGGCAGGTGAGGCCCCTCCGGGGGTTCTCCCCGGTTCTCCCCGGGGTGCCCCGCACAGAGGATGCTCCCAGCGCTCCTTCCCTTGAGACACAGCCCCAGCCCCGGCCGGGCCCTTCCCTCCTCCCCGGTCCTCTCACACAGAGCCCGGAGCCTCTCGCCGCACGCCCGGCACTCCCGACCCCTTCTCGCACCCCGGCACCCCCGGCCCCTCACACGGAGGCTCCGCGGCGCCCCGCGGGCAGGGCCGGGCCGGCCGGCCGGGCTCCGGGCGCTCCTCACTCACCTTCCGAGAGCTCCAGCTCCAGCTCGGCCAGCTGCTCGCGGACCTCGCGGGGCAGCGAGGACACGGCCGCGGGCTCGGCCATGGCGGCGGGCGGGCTGCGGGCGCGGGTCCGGCGGGGCTCAGCGGCCGCGGGGCGCGGGGGGAGCGGGAGCGGCCGCAGCCTCCGCCATGGCTGAGCCCGGCGCCGCCGGCACGTGACCGCGCGGCGCGCGCGCCCCGGGCCCCGCTGCGCCCCCGCGCGGCCCCGCCCCGCGCTGCAGCCGCCCCGAGCCCCGCGCCGGTTCGGCTCCCGGTCCTGGGACTGATCCCGGTTCGGCTCCCGGTCCTGGGACTGGGACTGATCCCGGTTCGGCTCCCGGTTCTGGGACTGATCCCGGTTCGGCTCCCGGTGCCGGTTCTGCTCCCGGTCCTGGGACCGATCCCGGTGCCGGTTCTGGTCCCGACCCTGGGACTGAGCCAGTTCCCGGTTCTGCTCCCGGTCCGGGGACTGATCCAGTTCCCGGTCCGGCTCCTGGTCCCGGCTTGGCTCCCGGCCCTGGACCGATCCCGGTGCCGGTTCGGCTCCCGGTTCTGTGACCGGTCCCAGTCCTGGCTCGGATCCCGGTCCTGCTCCCAGTCTTGGGTCCACTCCCCATCCCCATCCCCGGTTCTGCTCCCGATCCCCAGTCCCAGTTCTGCCACCGGCCCATTCCCTGTCCTGGTTCTGCTGCCGGGCCCTTTCACCAATCTTGGTTCTGTTCCCGCTGCCGATTCCAGTCCCTGGTCCCGGGACCCGTTCCACTCCCATCCCCAGTCCCGGTTCTATTCCCGATCCCCGGTTCTGGTCCTGTCGCCCGTCCCTGCTCCTGGTGCAGCCCCCAGGCCCTGTTCCCGGTCCCGGTTCTGCTCCAGGCCCATCCCCAGCCCTGGTTCTGCTCCTGCTCCTTCCCCTGTTCCCCCCTGTTCCCCCATTCTCAGGACCCCACCACCACCACCACCACCTGCACTAAAACCATTTCACCCTCCACAGACACAAGTAACAACTCAGGCAATTGTGGTTTAAGGGTTTTTTTCTTTTTTTTTTTGGTTTGTTTTCTTTTTTTTTTTTTTTTTTTTTTTTTTTTTGGTGGGTTTTTTTTTCTCTTTTAAATCAGCTTTATTTTTCTAACTGTTATTTCAATTTCCCATAGCACCTTGGCAATGTCAAAAACAAATACAAATACATGTATTATCATTTGAACACTTAAAGCATGAACCTACTTTACACAAATTTTGTTTTGGACATTTTGACAACAGGAATAAACCAGAACAGACAGTCTAAAAGCCAGATAAGTCGCTTTTTTCTCCTTTCCTACCACTTTGAAGAGAGATCGTCAATGCCAAGGGGAAGCTGGATTCATCTGGGAGGAACAAGATGTCTGTAGTAACTCGAGCTCAATATATTATCTGAATATTTTGTATTCTATAAAAATTAGAACAAAACCCATTTATGCACAGTCTGTTTACATTTGAAGTTGCATTTTTTTTGGAAACTGTATCCATAACTGAAGTTCCATAAAAATAAACATCTGGTTCTTAAATATAAAATTTTAAAGTTGTTACAGGTTAGTTTGCAGATGGATTTTTTTTTTCAGAAATAAGTTGCTTTAACTCCATTTCAAGTCCTCCCAACTGTACATTAAAAACAGACTCAATGAACCTCTTGAAGTGCCTGAGCTAAAGGCACTGAAGAGAAGAGCCAACTAAAATACTACAACAACCCAAAATTATGTACCATCCTAAAGGAAGCTCAGACTATATGGAATATATACACGCAAAGAAGAGCATGATAAATCATTCAGATTAATGGCAACAATCTTACGTTTCAGAAGGAAATATCAAAATTAGAAACAAAAACTCTATTGCATATCTGTAGTAATCAAGGATTTACAAAAAAACTCATCAGAAGCCATTTCCCCCCGAAGTGCATTTCTGTTGCATCATCTGTAATACAATGGTGCATTTTACAAATTTAAAATATCATCTGTACATACCAGATATCTCAGCCCAGGTAAACTCAACCTGGGAACAGTAAAAATCGCAGACAGTTTCAAGACAATTAAGCTGATATTGACAAAGTAGTAAGGCCATAGCTATTTAACTACAGTAAAGCATTGATTAAGTCACTTATTTGCTACTGATCTGCCACAGTATCATCTTTCTCTTCTGGTTAATAGTGGGTTACTTTTTTTATTTCCTACAGCTAAAACTGCACCATCATACTGTGCCAGGCTAATTAAAGAAAAACAAAAAAACCAACAAAACAACAAGAGCAGGAATGTAAGATACTATAAAACTAACTTAATGTTAGAAATCAAAAGAAACAAAACTTTTTGCACTTTTAGTTTTACTATCACATGCAAAGAATTTCTTCTTTTCACTCCCCAGCAGAAGCACGAGAGAGTGCCCCAATCTTTTCCACACGCAGTAATTTGGAAAAGACCTGAACTGGGAAGTGTATTTCTGTCCCAAACAGAAGTCAACAACTCTGAAAACAAGTCACAGTTCCTAAAACTGAAAGTTAGGTGTGATTTGCACCTCCTGGTATTTAACATCAGCAGAGCAGGACAGTTTGTATCCCGCGAGGGTAACCCCAGAGGGAACAGGAGAGCTCTGGGCCCTTGGAGAGCACCTGGAGCCAGGTGAATCCAGGAGCTTGGGTCTGGTTCCAAACCACCCCTCTGTCCCAGTTTCCCCAGTCTGCCCAAAGGACAAACTGCTGGGACAGACGCAAGATCCCTCCCAGCCCAGCATGAGAGGAAAAGGCAAAGCCAGTCCCTGCCAGGTCCCAGTGCTGAGGAGAACTCCCACCCCAACACAGCTTCACAGCCTCTGTATCCAACTGGGAATTTCCCCCTGCACAGAAAAGAATAGAAAGCAAAAAAATAAAACAAAGAAAAAACCAAACCCCAAACCACAGCTGGAAATGGTGGAATTTGAAACGTGAAATCCTTGCATGCAGGAAGGAACGTGAAACCCTTGCATGCAGGTGTGAAATTCATCGTTCCAAGTGCCCTAAGCTGAGGGAAGTTTGGATATGCTGGGAAAAGCCAACAGCTACAGCCTGACCTGCATCCCCTGCACACGAGGCAGGAGCTGCTGCTGCTGGGACACCCCAGGATCACAGAGCACCCCCTTCCCACACCCCACGAGGAAGATGAAGCCACAGCTGGGTTGGGTTTTCCCTCAAAGCTCCATTTCACCACTCAGACCCTCGCAGCACAAGCAAGTCACTGACACTGGATCAGGGAATTTTTTCCCAGCCCACTTTCCTCTCAATTCCTCCTCCAAACAGCCAAAGCTGTCAGATCCCAACGCTGCCTCAACGTCCCAGAACACATCTCCCCTGAACACCCATGAACCACCCTACAGGCTTGTTTTGTTCCAGTTTGGCTGCAGGAATTGTTTAGAGCCTTTAAAACTAATTCAACTTCGCATTCACTGCATTTCAGGACTTTGACACTAAATATTTAAACTTGCCTATTGTTCCAACAAGAGTAGCATCATCAAAATAAATGGAGAAGGGTCTGTAAGGATCCCTAACTGTGGATGTGATCAACGATTTTTTTTCACCAAATTAAAAAAAAAAACCTCCCAAACCCAGTACAGGTAGTTTCAAAGTGAATAGTGATTTTAGGGTTTATATATACATATATATATATAAAAATATATATATGTATACATACTTCAGGACCCGAGGAAATGGCAGGAAGCTGAGCTGGAGAAGGTTGAGGTGGGAGATAGGAAAAAATCCTTTCCCAGAGGGGTGTGGGGCACTGAAGAGGCTCCCCAGGTGAAGGGGGTCACAGCTCCAAGCCTGTCTGATCTCAAGAAGCATCCAGACAATGGTCTCAGGCACAGGGTGGGATTTTGGGGTGTCTGGGCAGGGCCAGGAGTTGGGACTCCATGATCCTGATGGGTCCCTTCCAAGTCAGCCCATTCGGTGATTCTCTGACTCTCTCTTTTGTAACATGCCTAGAAATGAACAGTTAACTGCATAAATACATTATATTGTGTTATGAATCAACTCAAAGCAATTGCCAAGCTGAATAATAAGTTAGAGAAATGACAACTCTGGCTTTATATATATATTTATAAAAATAGATATGAGTGTTCTCCAAGCAGTTGATAGAGAATTCCTACTGAGGCCCAAGTCGCCAAGGGTTATCTGGCTAAGAAATCAGAAGATGAAAAATTTCACAGTTATTTTAACTGCCACTTACATTCATTCTATGGCAACACGAGCATATATTACTAAGATGGTTACGGAATATATCACAATTGAGTTTTCCAGTGTTCACAACTTACAACTTTAAATTTGTACACTTGCTATTCACTAAAAAAAAAAAAGAGGAAAAAATAAAGATGTGATTCTTACTGCTGGAAGCTACTTTTCCCTAACGCTTTATACAGAACTTTGAACCCTGGTATGCTGATTTTGGCAGATTAATGCGCTGAATGTTCCTATTTCGGTCATTAATCACCCTGAAACTTAACCACTTACTGCACAATAGTGTTGCAAATTCAGTCAGCACACAGCTGGCAAGGAGCCACTGCTCCAGAGGGGATTTCCTTAACTCTGCATCTTTAGTTCCACTTTAAACAGTTAAAAAGAGTCAGTTGCTATGACATCAGCTGTAAACAACGAGTTCCCAGGAGCCTAAACCCTGATTTCTGGCAATACAGCAGCCAACAGCCTATTCCAGAGTCAGCACAGAGAAAACCCAGCCACAGCTCTGGTTTGCTGCCCAGTCATCCAGAGATGACAGAGAGTGCCCAGAGTTCCCACCTGCAAGGCAGAATTCAGCATCTGCAGCTGGAATTCCAGGCTCCTTACCTGTGCAGGTAACACCACCTGCCCATCCTACCCTGGGGCTGCCTCAGGAAAACACACCAAGAAAAATGCACTGAAGTCTGTAATAAAGAAATTAGAGAAAGTAACAAGAGAGGGAAAAAGCAAACAAACAAAACCCCAAACCTAAGGAGTTGCCCTCAAAAGGAGGCGAGCAAAAAGGGCATAATAAAGATTCTCACATGCTCCCTTTGCCTCCTTCCACTGCGTCTACGAGACAATTTCTGCTGTCCACACACTCTCATCTACAATCCAGTACCCTGCAAAACTTATACCTTAAAAAGCTTGCTGAATGAAATATTAGTAAGGTCAAGAGACTCTACTTCAAGCTGGAAACACATGGGTTACACTACAGTAGTACATTCAGTTTTCATCATCAGTGACTAAGTGATGACAACAGGTCTGGCTGCACTCGCTCCGCTCATGCTGCTGCAGAGGCCTCTGCAATGCCAGGCCATCCATGGCAGACAGACCAGCCCACAAGCCAAACGTTAAATAGGTTAAAAAAAGTTCTAATTTTACAGAAATGCTCATTTTCCAAAAATAATATTCTCTTATCCTTTGCCTCCTACACCGAGGGACAGGTTAATTTGTCAACTCATATCCTTTCACTTTGTCAAAACGCTACTTTCACAATCCCAAAGCTGATTTCAAGCAGGAAACCCTCTGCAAATTAAAAACAAAAATACAAAAATTATAATCTCTATATTTATAGTGATTGGAATCCTCCAGCATTTGTGAAATCACTTTTAGAGATGAATTTTGGGACCCTCCACAACTTCTCCACACAAGCCACACTCCAGTTCAATACTCCCCTTCCCGAATCCTTCCCTCCTCCTCAGTCTCTCTGCTGCTCTTTAGTCCACAGCTCAAGTGAAACAGAATCATTGGCTGGCCCAGCGTTACTTTGGTGACCGGGGTGGCACGAACTGCTCCTTGCCCGCGCGGCGCGGCGCTCCCTGAGGCGAAGATCTGCGTCCAAACTGGCGCCTCTGTTCCCTGATTTTGGCAGCAGCTCCCCTGGGAGCTCCGCTGCCGCGGAAGCCGCAGAAATCCTTCATTCTCCCCTCGGGCCTCTCGTGAGGAGCCTTCTCCGGAGCCTTCTCCGCCGTACCGTTCTCTTCGCTTTTGGCAGGGGCCACGATGTTGGTGCGGTGCTCCCTCAGAGGCTGCACGGGGACTGGAGGGGGCTCCTTTGGGGGCTTCTGGCAAACTTCGGCGTAGCTGAGCTTGCGAGGCTCCTTTGGGAGCAAGGAGCAGAGTGAGGTTTATGCACCAGAGCCACCTCCCAGCCCAGGCCAGGCATGAAGCCAGGACACAACAGCAGCAACACACACACACAGCGAGCAGAAGGGAGCTCCCAGGTGCACCACCAGCTCATCCTGGAGCACCGTCAGGGGCACAACCTGGAGCACGACCAGCTGCACAACCTGGAGCACCACCAGCTCATCCCGGAGCACCATCAACGGCACAACCTGGAGCAAGCCCCCTGTGTCATTCCCAATCCCTGCTCTGGGCCTTACCTGTGTTGACAGAGCAGGAGCTGCACTTGCTTGAGCAGAAGGTGAGGAGGTGTTTGTCCTCGGCGGCTTTGCAGCACTGATGGGACAGACGGATGCCGGCGGAGAAGCCGGGCTGGCCACATCCTTTGGAGCAGACACTTCCTCTGGTTTGCTCTCTGGCTGAACCGTGCTGATAAACCAACAACAATTCGAATTAAAACCTATCGACACTCAGGTTTCAGAGATTATTTCCTTTTTTTGAAGTCAAAGCACAGAACAGAACAGCACAGCCATCCCCACCATGATCTGGTGGCCTCTGGAGAAGATACCACCCAACATTACTGCCAGACACTGGGGGGAGACTTTGCTAGAACATGCAAATGGGTCACCAGGCTCTGGGGGCATCAGTTCCAGCACTGCCAGACAGGTGAGGAACTCTTCTGCACTGGGGTGGCCTCACTCCAGTTCTAGGGGCAGTTTGGGCACCACATTATCAAAAAGATCTGAAGCTGTTGGAGAGGGTCCAAAGCAGGATCCGGGGGTCAGGAGGGTCTGGAGGAGTGGCTGAGGGCTCTGGGTCTGTTCAGCTGGACAAGGGGAGACTCCGTGGGGGCTGCAGCTTCATCCCGAGGGGCAGCTCCCATCTCTGCTCCCTGTGACCAGGGACAGGACACCAGGGAACCACTGCAGCTCTGCCAGGGCAGGGAAATCAGGAGAGGATTCTTGTGCCAGAGGGTGCTGGGCACTGCCCAGGCTGCCCAGGGAATGGGCACAGTCCTGAGGCTGCCAGAGCTGCAGGAGCTGCTCCAGGGATGCCCAGGGTGGGATTGTTGGAGTGTCTGTGCAGGGCCAGGAGCTGCACTGGATGATCCTTGGGGTCCCTTCCAGCTCAGGACACCCCAGGATTCCATGGTGTGCCCATGTTCTCTGCATACCTCAGCACCACAGGCTCAGTCTGGCTCGGGGAGCTCACACTGGGCACGGGTGGTTGGGCAGTGCTGGGCGTTTGTTCTTCTGGAGCAGGAGCAGGAGCAGGGCAGGGGCACAGGGAGTCTTTGCTTTCCTGCAAAGACACAGAGCAAAAGTTGCAAAATACAGAACAATTCTCAAATTGCTCCACAATATGGCACTGTAAGACATCTGAAAAGTGGGGTAGTCCCAAAGGCTGCTCAAGTCCTGATGATAGGAATTTTACTTCTTTTGGATCATCACCTCTAAAGCAATACCTCCTTATATGGGCAAAACAAGCAGTGGGTAAAACCAGAACTAAGGCTAGGTCATCCAGAATGTCAGTGCTTAGTCCTACCAGCTCAAAGAAGGGATTAATCTGGCAAAATCCCTTGCCCACACTTCACTAAACTGTTCCTACTCCAACAGCCAACATTCCTCCTTTGCCCACTTTATTTCTAAACACCACTCAGTTTACAACAGCATAACTGCATCAGCCCTAGCTGCATTCCCTCAGAGAAGAAAGGGACAATGCACTATGAGGTCTGGGATTAAAGCACTGAATACATGGCTCTAACAAACCAAGCCTTTAACAGGGAAAAGGGAGTCCCAGCACCCAGATATGCACATGTGAGTACAGAGACAGGACCAGGCACCTTCTCTTTGCAGACTCCTTTAACGACGTCGGACATCCTGCTCTCCAGCACAGGCTCTCCCAGGATTTTTGCTGTGCTGCCAGGCAGAGGTGGGAAATTGGATGCAAGCAAGTCAAACTTTGGTGTCTGAGTCTTTGTTTCTGCTGAAGGCTGAGGTCTCTGGAGAGGGAAAACACAAGTTACTAGAGTTGTAACACTGAGCAGTGAAAGCCCTGAGCAAGTGTCAGGAACTTCCTAGAGAACTGTAAACCCCCAATGTAATCTGAGGATTTAAGGACTCTGCCATTCATTCAGTAACTGGGAAGCCAACACTCTGCACTTTGTGTGACTCGTGCAAAAAAGGGAAGCAGAACTTACTGAAACCCGGTCGTCCTCCCGTCTCCTGCGACCTCTGAACACGTTCCTCCTTTAAAGACAAGAACAGCAGTCAGTGCATGCAGCCAGCTGCAGTGGGCACTGCTCTGCATGAGGGCAGCACAGCTGCCTGCTGAGCCTTCCCACACATGGCTCTGGGATGTTCTCCCTCCTCACAAGGGGCCAAAGTTCCAGCTTTGGAAGAAGTTGGAAAAGAATCAACATGGGAACAGCTCCTCTTTCTCAGCTCCCCGCATGAGCATCTGACTGAGCACAGGGACAATTATTTTATAGTAATAAACTTCTTAGTCCGATTTCTCACTGACCTGCTCTTTCTAAACCCTGAGTTACAAAGAGATAAAAACAGTTAATCTTAAAATACTGAGGAGCATCAAATACCCAACTGAGGATTCACTTATTATTTACAGCAATACAGATGCCAACTTTACTTCAGCATCTGTTTTAATTCAGGAAACAAATCAGTTACTTTAAAATAAAGACACCTCACTGTCTTACAGCCAGCTGTTTGTCAGAGTAACTACCAGCTGGAGAGTGAAGCTGGAACCACTCCTGCCCCCAGGTCAGCATTTACTGCTCTTGATTTACTTAAGCATCAGTTTTCTCGTGGCTGCTCCTTACAGAAATATATTTTGTGCTGATGGTCGATATCTTTGGCTCACACAAGCCAAGTTCCAGTGTGACACACAGGACACAGCCTTTACCTGCCCCTGCCGACGCCGTAATCGCCGTTCTGCTCCAGCTGTGCCGTGGGAGAATCCTTCTGGGAATAGCCTTGGTCTTGGTGCCCCGTTAATGAGCTGTTGTGGCGCTCCATGACAAAATTCCTGGAGCTGGTTCTGCTCAGGTCCCCCATGGGCAGCGCCCCGGCGCCGGGCGGCCCCTCCGGGTGCTCCGAGCTGCTGGATGAGCGGAAATGGGGCTTGACCCTGCAGGGACAGAGTGGGAGCTGTGGGACACCCAAACTGAGGAACCACAGCAGGGCAGGAGCTGTGGGACCCCCGTGCTGAGGAACCACAGCAGGGCAGGAGCTGTGGGACCCCCGTGCTGAGGAACCACAGCAGAGCCACCACCAACTGCAGCTGATTCACAGCTACAAGAAAAGCAGGCCAGCAAGCAGCAGAATTCCTCTTTGAGATCGCTGCCCAAAAGATACCCGAGAGGGGAAATAAAACCCCAAAACCCAGGGGTCGCAGAAGAGCCAGAAGAACCCAAAGAGGAATTTTTCCTCCGTCTGGGCCTGCAGCACTGGCACAGGGCATTGGAAATGGAGCTGGAGAAACAAGCCAAGGCCAAGGAACAGACTGATCTGGCCACAGGCAAACAGACTGAACTGAGACACAAGGCCAGGAGTGACTGAACATGGCAGATCAGGCCAGGGCAGCTGAGCCCTACCATGCATGGCCAGGCTGCTCCCATTCCCAAACCCCCAGCACTGACTCTGCAGCTCCCAACCCACAAATGTTCCACCCTGTTATTGATTATTCAGCTTTAAAGCTGTGGTTCCTTTGAGCACAGACACAGCTCTGCACTCTCAGTACTGCTGCAAGTTCAGGCTCAGGGTCTTAAATGCAGAACTCTCCAGAAAAACTCAGTTCCAGCACAATATGGAACATTTTTCTGGAGTAGCATTTAGGTGTCTTCAACTATTTTCTACTTTTGCCCCTCACTGGTTTTCCATGCAGCACTGATCAAAGAACCTAAATTCTCTCTCCTTTGGTAAACTCTGCACATGTCATAATTTAAGGACAGCAGGAGGATTTTACACACTTGCTGTTTTTAAACAATCTCATTATAACATTCCATGAAATCAGAAGAAACTCTCCTAGTGCCAGCCAAAGTACAATTCCTCCATCTCCCTTTCCCACAAGGATGTTGCAACAAATCAGCACAAAATAAATACGAGTGGCTTAAACAAATGTTTAGCTACAGAGAAAACTCCAGCAGTTAACTATTAACTGTCTGTACCACAAAACAAATCAGGTTTGACGGGCCAGGACAGAAACCCAAAGGCAGCAGCTGGATGAACTCTCCAAACAAGCTGTTCTGCAGGTCAAGAGGAGATTTGCTGAACAGAGATGAATTCACACTTCCCAGCTTCAAGAACCAGATTTAAGGGCCCAGTAAAGTTTTAGTTTCCCATCAGCAACAACCACAGGGAGAAGGTGGAGCAAAGTCAACTGAAGTCTGCCATTTCATCCAAGTTGTTCTCAAAATGGCACATTCTGAAGTCACTGTTCAGCCCTCAGATCTCATAATCTTAACCGTCATTGAGAAGGCCACAGTCTTGTCTGGGCAGAAGAGCAAAGCAGAAAAGACAAGGAAAAATAAAGGAGAGAAAAAAAAGAGCAGAGAGGAGGAGAAATGATGTGAGAGCAGAAGGAAGGAAGAGCAGGAGGAAGGACAAGCAGGGAGCACAGGCTGCCCAGCCCCAACTGTGACCTGTTCTCTCTTAGCGCGATACTTGATCATCACTGGGCCGCCAGGACCTGCACACACTGACCCTAAAGCTGCCACCTCAAGCACCCAAATCTTACAAACTGAAGCCTTTACATAATCAGGATTTTAAAAGCTTGAGGTTATGCAGATGTGATGTACAATGAGGCATTTCAAGGTGCTAGCACTTGGATGCCACAGTTCTTGCACAGCTGCAGCATCTGTGCTTCCATGAGGGCCCATATACCTGAGAGCTTTAGAGATTTTAAGATTGTGCACAATTTAAAGCAATAAAAAAAAAGCCAAACCACCTTTGTCAAGATGTGAGTTTGAGGCTGAGCAGCTGCAATTGGAGCAGCTGCTCCATGTTCCAGGCAGTCACGCTCCCAGTCCCACAGTCTGGGTTAAGACTCTGCTGAGTCACCACACACCAAAGCTTGAAGTTCCCCTTCTGCCAAGAGCCACAGACCTGAACTGCACCACAAACCCACTCACAGCCCTGGCAGCTGTTGACTGATCTCTCTAACAATACCAACAGCAATTCCCATGATCCCAGCCCAGTGCTGCACACAAACTCCCACCCCCACACACAGGTTACTACTCCATTGTGTTCACAGAGCAATTGCTCCAGCAATACAAAGCGTTTCCTCCTCCCCAGTGTTTGTGTCTGAGCTAAGTCCTTACAGCTCTCAGGAAAGATGGGGACAAAGCAAATAAATTACAGGAACAGCCCCAGCATCGAGCAGTTGGACGCAGCAATCAGGACAAGCAACTCCCACTGCAGGAACCAGCAGCTCCACAAGGCTGATCCCAGCAGGAAGGCTTATGTTGTGCTGCAGGAGTTTATAATCTGTGTATAACAAACATAATTACAAGTATGACCTGAGGAGGAAGTTATTTGTCTGCAAAATTCCTCTGAGGCTTTTAAAGGAGTTACCTTGGCTCTCTACAGCACTGTGTCCATTATTTTAGGCTCTTAAGCTGCCACCTTCTACTTCATTTTTTTAGTAAAGTTAAAAAACATCACTCATTTGATGAAAAAAAATAAATAATGTGGTCCCATCACACTGCATGGGGCATGCAAGGAACACTTGAGGATCTCAGCAGTGCAAGTTTTGCAGGAGCAAACCCCTGGCAGACCTCTCTTACCGATTCCTGTGGAATGGGCGACCTATACTCAGAGAAGCAGCATTTGTTTTATATGATCCTGGTGTATTAAAGCCATTCACAAATCCACCGTTGGGAAACGGGGCCTGCAACAGACACAACAGTCTCAGTGGCTGAGCTACAAAGAGAAGGTCTGCAGATTAATGATCAGCTTCAGCAGTTACTCATGGCTGTAATTTCACACTGGGCTACAGCATCTATTGTGGTGGGAATTCACTACTCCAGCCAAATCCCCACAGGTTTACAGTCTGCATCTGCTTCAGCAGAGTTCCCCCATTCCTGGAAAAGCTGTGGGCTCTTCCAGTAATACAAGCTGCAGAATAATGGAATTTCACACCAAAATTCCTTGAAATACGTGGCAGCCAATGGTGAGACTGGCAGCTCCTCTGACAACGTTGCTTTATCAGGACGTAAGTGTCACAAAACAGAAGGATCTGACCAAGAAACCTGGAACACCCCCCCACCCTAGGGATTATTAACCAAATCCCCCCTGATGGGCTGGGCTCCTCCCCTTCTCAGCTGGTACTCACCAGTGGTGTCTCAAAGTAAGGTGCAGGATTTGGAGACCACGTCTGAGGCACGATGCTGTAAATGGAGTACTGCTGAGGGCTATATACAGGCTGCATAAACAGGGGGGAGGCAAACTGGGCTTGGGTCTGCACGGGCTGGGGATACACACTGGAATCCACCACCCGGTAACCATTCTTAGCAAAAAACGTGTTGATGGCTTTTATCCTGGCCTGCAAGACAGCAAATCACACCAGGTGTCAGCTGGGAGAAAAGGAGAACGTGGAATCTTTCTTGCCTGCTGGAGGGATGTGAAGGTTCATTACTGTTTATGAATAAAAACTGATAAAATCACTCCAGCTCATAATCCCACAGCATGATAAGGGGAAGGACACATGTTGCTTTAGCTGGGTGATCAGTAAAACTGAAGATAAATGCAGGAACTGTCCAGACTCCAATCGTGACAGCTCCTCTCACAGTCCATGCACTTTGCTCCAGCCTGCTTTGTGCAGCAGCCAACTCAAGGCTCACAGTGGCAGGAATCCCTCTCCTGAGCTCTGCAAACCCAGATTCTGGGGCAAGTGGAGAAGGGAAGCCAGCACAGGAATGTATTTCACCCCCCCTGGGAAGTAGTGCTGTGAGTAACCAGCAGTCACTTGAACTGTAATTTGTCAGAGCTCCCCATGACCTCGTTCAGTCTCAGCCTCCAGAGCCAGAGCTATGGACTATCCCACTGCTGAGTCCTTGGATCACCCCCCACAAATGGTCACCATCATCCAAACAGAAACAACACAATGCAATCCCAACAGAAACAGCAGCTAAAGCAGCCTCACCATTACTGGCTTGCCCTGAAAGGTTTTCACTTCTTCCCTTAAGTATTTGAATGCCTGCAGATACAAAAAAAAAAAAATCAACATTAGAATATCTTGATCAAGTTGTACTTCCCAAAGGATGTTCCATGATTTAACACGAATGTGCAGTCATGTGCTTCCCTGTCAGCCCAGCTAAATTCATTAACACTTTAAATTCAGGACTCTAGTGCCAGTCATGGCCAGAGAATGCCAAGGCAAGAGCCAGGCAAGGGAATTATAACCCCACAATCTCTCACCTTTGGTCTTATTAACCAGAATCTGCCAGTAATCTCTTAGAACAACAAAGAGGGGATCAGTAAATAAATATTTCTTTTAGCTGCAGGAAGCACAAGTGCACTTTCTCTGAGCAGGGGCAGGATTAAAGCTGGGGTGCCAGAGGAAGGCAGCCTTACCTGCTGGGCGTCGGTGTCAGACTGGAATGTAACGTACCAGTTGTTGTTGTGAGCAAACTCACAGCTTATCACCTTGGGGCAGTTCTCATTCTTGAACAGAGCCTTCACCTCCTGGGGAGACAAGTTCAGGGCCCTTGTAAGTGACCCAAGTTTATGCTCCAGCTCCTCGGCTGCTGCTCTCCCCTGACCAGGGATGTTTTCTTATTCCCCTGACCAAATTACCCTCTACCACAATTCCTACTTCAGCCTCCTGGGCTCCCCAAGATAAAACAGAGCAACCACAGCTGTAAGAAAATCAAGATCTGTGTAGACCTGGTGATACTTTCATATGAAACAGGTAGGAAAAGTGTGGCTTTAGATCAGCAGAGTCATGGAGACAACAATGATTCCATGAAATATTTCTAAGTCAAGGCGACCTGACAGCTTTGCAATAATCAGATTGTAAAGAGAAGGACAAGCAGCTGCTCAGAGTTTGCATTAAAAGAACTCGTTAAAAATGCTGGTAGACTAACACCATGTATTACAACTTTAAAAAACAAAGAACTAAATCATTCTGTTTGCCAAGTATCAGGAGGAATTTTATTATCCTCCCTCCTCGGGCATAATGAGCTCAGCTCATGCTGGGGCTCAATGAATGAGAAATGTTTAGCAACATTTCTTGCTGCCAAAACAACTGTCTGACTTCAAGCAAAGTTATTGCTGTGACAAAAATTTAGCCTGAATTCCAAGCTATGCCCTGGACTGTTTTATTTTTGGATCTGAAAAGAAACCAGTTCAAACTTCCTTCCAGAAAAGCCAAGCTAGCTCAGCTTTGGGGGGAAAAAAGTTTACTTAAGAAGGTTTAAATATAGTAGTAAATAATGGGAAGGGATAATAACAATAAGTTTTTGTTTTGGATATTTTGACACTGCACCCAAGCGGAAAAAGTTACTGATGTGGTCTAGAAGAAAAATATCTGTGTTTAATCCAATTAAACACCAGCTGACCTTTCCCTGGTGCTCTTTGAAGCCCTGTTGAAAACACCTTCCAAAACCAGTACCAGTTACTTATTTCCTTTCTCCTGATTTACCTCTATAGGTGTAGTTTCGGGGATCTCACGGAGAATGATAATGCATCGTTTGTGGTTTGGTCTGACTTTCTCCCCCCTTTCATCCACTTGTACCATAGGAGAAGCTGAAAATAAAGTACAAAATTTGGACATCTCAGCAGTAGCAGACTCTCTTCTGGACTTTGGAACAAAGAATGAGAATTCAGGAGTTTGGATGAGCTTCCTACTCAATAAAGCTCCTGTCACCATTTACCAGAACAACAAACCCTAACCAGCTCAGAGACTGCAGTATCTCTCTGAAGCATGGAAGGATTCTTTGTGCTACTGACACAAATATCAAATTCCCAGACTTACATCTCAAAACTTCAAGAATAAGGTCCATGTCCGTTGTCAGCTTCTTAATCCCTTCCATGTTGGCAATTGTCCATATTGGAACAAACTGATCACTGTCCATCTGAGACATCAAGTAGAGATCCTTTGAAAGATTCTCTCTAAAAAGATATAAAATTATTATTTAATAAAGATCCCGAACTTAGAGAAAACTCAAAACAAGAGGATAACTATAGGCTTAAATAAATATTCACCAGTACCATTCACAACCAAAACACCCTCAGGTTTTCTCTCCTGGAAGAAATCCCAGCAAATCAACACAAAGCAGAGTAAGATAATTTTAAAAACTTAATGAAGTTCTAGTGCCCTACACATTTGTCTGCAAAAAAGATCTGCCAAAAAGACTTCTGGTGCCACACAGGACATGATCTCAACATCTTATGACTGTGGAGCACAAAGTGATCCTCATCCAAGGACAGAGCTGCACAGACAGGACTGAAACAGCTGGAAGGTGCCACAGGGCTTCTACAGCACATCAGCAAATCCTGGTTTGTGTTTTTATCAGGATGATGGTACATATCAAGCCAAGAAGAGGGATATTTGCCAAAGATTATTTAATAAAGGGTTTATACCACTGCACTTACCGAGAGAAGCAGAATTCAAGCTGTTTTCTCAAACATTCTCTGATATCTTCTGTGGACACAGTGGAGCTGCCATCGCCTGAAAGGGACCACATCCACCATCAGCTCCCACTTTTATGGCAACAAGACCAGGCAAGGACACATCTCATTGCAGAATACAAGAATAAATCCCTCTGGGTATGACTATAAACTCATCCAAGATGATTAAAGACCCCCAGACACCACTGCCTCAAAATGACTCTGGTCCCACTTTGCACTTGTTTGGCCACGTGTTGAGGGCATACTGGAGCTTCTTGGGTACACACGGACATGTCAGAGTTCTAACTTGGTCACAGCACACTTAGAGCAGCTCCAGGGGGGTTACAGACACTGACAGCAGCATCTGAACTTTTAACACTCACCAGACACTTCATAGATTTGGTATCCCAGATCTTCAGTCGCCAGGACAATTCCATTTGCTGACGCCTCATCAACTCCTGTGCCATTCCTTGTGGCTTCACAGGACGGGGAATACATCACTTCATACTGCTTGCAGCTGTCCTCTGAGATCTCTATGTTACCTGGCAGCAGGAAAACTCCTGTCAGCTTCAGCACATTTCCCTTTGAAAAATTCTGGCTACCAACATTAACACAAATACTCAAGAAAGCTGTACCTCAGAGTGTCTAACCTTAGCCTGTATTTCTTAGACTTTGTGTTGGATAGAACTTTTACCTCTCCAATTTCAGGAAGATCTGGTTTGCACCAGGCTCTCAGGGAAAAGCAAATAAAAGTAAATAAAGGATCCTGAAATTGATCCCCAAAGTGGCATAGAATCTAAACACCAGTCCTTCCACGTGAAATTTAAAATATTTAAGTGAGGTTGCTAAAAACAAGGGATGAAAATTGCTTACACTGCCTCAATTGCTTCACTTTGTTATGAAGAGACAAATGAGTTTCTGTCAGGCAAAGCACAAACCCAGCGCTCTCTCCTCACTTCTGCTGACTTACCAGAAACCTTTGACAAGGCCATGCAAGCTGAATGTTCTCTTCTTTATCCCTAACTTTTACTAAACCATTTTGCAGGGAATCTTCTGCATCCTCTGCCACGCTTTGAGTCACCTCAGCTACACCCTGGATCGAGTCTGAGCCAGACAAGTGAAACCAGTTGAATCTTTAGTTTACACTGCCTGTGTGGCAAGGATGGGAATGGGACTGCAGTGGAACGGCCTGAATGAAAGGAGGTAACCACGGGTACTGCACAGGGTTCTGCTCCAGAATAAATTTGTTCTGCTCCAGAACAAACACTCCTGACAGTGCTCAGCAGCACCTCCGTCCCCCAGGATTGCAGGTGGCCCTCAGATCTCATTTTCCTGTTCACAGGGTCCAGTGGATGCTCAAGTGCAGCCATGGCATGAATCCATTTCTACACATTCAGCACCCTGCTCCCTCTTAGCGCGTTACTTGGTCATCACCGGGCCCCTGAATCCTGTTCCAGCAGAGCTCAGAGCCCTTCCTGAAACCTTCCTAAGAACCACCACCCTCACAAACCACCTGCTGCTTCCTCATCTTCCTTCACAACACTGCTCCATCAGCACTCAAGGACAGGAGCTCCTGTCCAGAGCTTCCAGAGGTTGCTCCTCACAGCTGAGCTCCCCAAGTGCCCCCCAGCAGGGGCCATATCACGACCCCTGTCCCAACACCTCACCCTCAGCTGGAGTCCCCTGGGCTGCTGCTGTCTCCTGCCACGTGTGCTCTGTGCCATTGGTGGGGGGCACGGCCTCAGCACTGCCCTGGGGCACTTCTTGCCACACTTTTGCGTTGGGGTTCAAGCCAGCACCTTTCGATGTTACCTGCTGAAGAGAGCAGAACGCTTTGGTGAGTGAGAGCAACCCAGAGAAGCCTCAGAAGTCAAGCCAGGAAATACAGGCAAATTTAGTGATTGTCTCTAGAGTTCCACATCTCAAGTGTCTACCCAGCTATTAAGCACCTATGTGATTTTTTTATCAATGAAAACAGGAAAATCCTTGGTATTTTCCAAGTATTTCGTTTCTACCTCCATGAGAAGTGTTGCCTTCAACCTCTCTTTATTGACATCCGACAACATCAGCGGAGGCAGCGGCTACTCGGCAAGGACTCTGGGAACTCATAAGCTTTTAAAGACTTGACTGTCATAATGCTCCAGTCCCCTTTCACCAGAAAGGGAAATTTTCCCTCCTCCAGACCCCTTCCTAGAAAGGAAGGTAAAAAAACATATGTCAAGGAGAAGAAACTGTATAACTTAACCGAATTAGTGACATCTGTACTAACCAAGCATCAGCTGCGCTGTGTCAGGATTCCTCCTGAACTTACCCCAGTCCTACCCCGTTCCCCAGGAATCTTACACACATCAACAGACACTATTGATTTCCTCAGACTGGTAACCAAGGAGATTAAAGGTTTTGAATTGCCAAGACAAACTTACACACCATCCCAGCCTGCTGGGGAGAGAACAGGATCTGCTCACTTTGGGCCTGGGCAACAAGGACCATAATTAGAGTCAAAGGGTTACAAAAGAAACAGACAAGAAGAACTGCAAGACTCCAGCCTGGCACCTGACACAGAGAAACACTCATTCCCATAGCACAAGGTAAGAATCCTTCAAGGTCCCTCTCCCAGAGCTGCTCAAAGGCATTTTGGGTGAGGAATCCAACAATACAGCAGTGGCACAGAGGAAAAACATGGCTTTTGCTCCTTTCATGTAGAGAAATAATAACTATAGTTATAGAGCAGTGAATAGAACTACTCTTTTGCAAAAATTCTCCCCGCAGGATATCCCAACACCCCACAAGCAGCTGTAACAGTTCCTCCAGCCACTGAACGATGCTCCACTTCACTGCTGCAATTTGCTGGACTTTAAAAGGTGAAAGTCATTAATCCAGCTCATATCCACAAACACACAGATAAGCAAGCTGGGCATGTTGGAGGCCAGGCTCCTGCATCCTGAAGTTAAGGAGTGGCTCACTACCAGGCCTCAAACACACAGCACAAGGATAAGGAAGCAGTTGCAATAGCTTTAGAGATAATTCCTCTGCCAAGGTCACACCTCGTGCCAGAGCTGTTTGCTGCAAGGACAAGCCCCAGCTCAGTAACAAGAAGCCTCCAAAAACTGGAGAAGTTCAAGACAACCGTGTGAGAAGCAAAACAAAGACCACGGTTTTTGCAAAGCTCTGAGATTCAAACCCCCCACGCACAAGTGATTTAATCCACATAGCAACAGAGTCTTCCCCTCCCGTTAATCTTTGCCCAGGAGCAGAGCTGGAAACTGGAAATAGTTCAGGGTGAAAGGACACACGTGTATTTCCCTTTGCAGATTTCAGAGTAGCTGTTCCCCAACAAAACCTGCACAGCAAAACCCAGTAACCTGCTGCAACTACAGGCTGTCACTGCAGTTCAGCAGTTCCAAACTAAGTTCTGGTCACTCCTGGGCAGCATCACCTGCCCACATGGGCTCCTGCACACAGATCCAGAGCCAGCAGTTCCTTGAACTTACTTTTCAACAAAGCAAAAAGAAACAAGACACATCCAGGAGATGATTCATTCTTTTCTAAAAATAAACTATGCCTCACTACCTACATCTCTAAGGCTAGCACTGAGCTCAGGCCTAAAGTAATTTGCAGGAATAAATGTGACAAAGTGAAACTGAAACACTTTGTTGTGGTTACTGCATTTCTGGAGGTGACTGGGACTAAAAGCTTTCTGATGAAGTGATGAACACAATGGCTGGGACACACACCTGGAACAGAGCGTGGGCCACTTCCCCTTGTGCTACAAACACTGAGCTGTGACAGCCCAGCAGGATGCAGCCCTGCTCTCACTCATCTTAACAGCAAAACCCCACAGACTGCAGAGGATAAAAAGTCCCTAATTTACATCAGCTTTTGGGAAATTCATGCTGCGCTCCACGAGCAAAATCACTCCGTCCTGGCCAGCGGCTCTTCAGAAGAGAAGGCCAAAATATCAATTCTTGCTTATTTAACTGAGGCTACAAACACTGAGCCCGTGGGATTGGCTGCAGCATGATCCTCCCAGCTGCTATCGGGAACTTTCATGACGAGGTTAAAGCTTTACAGAGTGACAAAGGTTGGGAACACTCGCTGGGATCCACGAGCTGACAAAGCTCTCCTCCTCAGCACAGCTTCCCCTCTCGTTCACACCACTTCCAGCAAAAGTGGATCAAAGATTCCTCCAGCAACTCCTAAAATTGGCTATTGAAGAAAATTCTCATTCTGAAACATGGCAAAGGATATTTTTCTTATTGTAATTACATCTAAATTACACTTAACCAGATTCAATGAAGTTAACAAAATTGTAGGCATTCAAGAGTTTTAAAGCATCAATTTTAATATTAACTCAAATTATTCTGCAACCAAAATCCTAACTCAGATCTTGTGAGAGATTTCCTAGAGTAGACAAATTCTGTGAAACAGAAATAAAGCAAAAAAATCCAGAAGAGAATTTAACCAAACTTGTGAGGGGAGAAACGAACCCTTTTCCAGAAATGGAAACGTAAGCAGATGGAAAAAGCCCAAGGTCAGCAAAGCTGTGGGAGGCAGCTGAGAGAAGCCTTGTGCTGGCTGGGGCACAGGCAGGTGGGGACCCTGAGGGGCTCAGACTCGTGTGACCACCCTCTCTGAGGGGAGCTGATGCACACTCAGAGGCTGGATAAGGAGAGGTTGGTGTCAAACCAACACACACAACTCCTTCAGAGCTGCTGGCAGGTTTCAGGTAACAGTGCAGGGCTCTGCTAACTCCCAACCTCACAGTAACTTCAGTGGTCACAGCAACATCCCTCCCACCAGGAGCTGCAGGGTTTGCCATTGGGGAGCCTCCTCCACCCCTTGGAAAAGCCAAGGCACAGCTGTGCTGTCTGAAGGTGGTACCTGGGTCACAGGGGTGTGAACAGGGGCAGTGTGGGGTCACAGGAAGCCTCACCTGCTCCAGAGGCCCAACAACACTCAGTGCTTCCCACAGTCCTGGATTTCTAACCAGGAGACAGCATGGGCAGCATTTCACCCACCTGAAACACACAGACTCCCATTTCCCCAAGAAATTACAAATATATGGAATTAGGAGCACATACCCATCTGAGTGGAGGCCAGCAGCCATTATCAATTCCATTTCTCTGGATGTATTTATTAATATTCCAATCTACCTAATATTAACTGTTAACACAGATCCTGGCTTAGCGGGAGAAAAAAGTCCTGCCCCAAACATGAACCTATGAAACAGCACAAGCCTTACACAACCATCACTGCAGAGATTTGGAACTAAAGGATGTTGAAGGAAACCCAATTCCCCCTCACACACTGTGAAGGGCTCAGCACAATCACCATGTAAACACTGACAGCTACAGCAACTCAGCCAATCCCCCTGAAAACCCCGGGACTTCCACACATTCTGTGCTGTATTTTCCAGGCATCCCCAAAGATCCTCAGATAAAGCTGCTGGCTGCTCCCAAGCATCCAACTGCAGCATTCCAGGACACCTAGCTCTGAGCTCCCGTTCTCTGTCCTGGCAGTGAAAATAAACCTTCAGAAAGTCCATATGCTCCTCAGTAACTCAAAATTAAATATTACTGAGGCTTCCAGAATGAAGATCACAGGAACTCGCAACACCATCAGAGAAAGATCAGAGTTGAGTTCGTGCTTTAGGACTCCCTAAAATCTCAAAGTGCTGATGAGCTCCAGCTCCCACCCGCAGCAACGGCAGCAGCCATGTGCTCCCTGATCTGCTCCAGCTCCCGTCCACATCTCCATCCCCACATTCCAGAACCTGCTTCGTGCACCCGGGGCCTCTCGCCACGCTCAGCCTGGGATGAGGCAGCTGCTCATGACTCCCATCAGCCTCAGCAGTTCCTCTTCCAGCAGAACAGTGCAACCCCTAATTCTCCAGGCCTGTCACCGTGTTCAGGACAACTTTCAGTCCTCCCCGCGAAACCAAGGAACATTCAGCTCAGAACTGAGGTGATTCACTTAAAAAACAGAACGTGTTTCCTAAACTGCTTTAATGAGAGGTTCCTAGGCACGGAGCACATGTTGGTGTTTGTGTGTGAGCCCACCAGCACCATCTCCCCCATCACCCGAACAAAACCTCTGGGCAGAACCCCCCGAGCCGAACCCCTGGCGCAGACACAGCCCAGCGCCCGCCCGGCTCCCCCCGTGACTCCCCCGGCCCAGGCAGCTCCTTGCTCCGTGCACGTTTCGGGACAAAACTCGGTGCAAAGTTTATGGCGGCCACCCGGGTTCGTTCAGCAAAGGCTAAAAGCGCTTGGCCGAACCCGTGAAAGGCCGTGAGCAGGTGAAGCCCCATCCCGGGCCACAGCGGACACGGCGCCCGCCCTCCTCGGTGACCTCCAGGGCCGGGCCGGGCCGCGCTGCTCGTCCCGCCCGGACCCGGCGCGCCGGGGAACGGCAGAACCACCCCCTCCCGTGCCACAAACCACCCCCGGTGCTTAATTAACGCAATTAACGAGGCGCCGCGCTCGGGGCAGGCCCCGCGGGGCCGCCCCGCGTGTCGAGGGGCCGGGCCGGGCCCGCTCCTGGGAGGCCTCGGGGAGGCCCCGCGTGTCCCGCGTCACCTTCACGGCCGGGCCGCGGCGGCACCCGAAGGTCACGGCGGCGCCTCCCCCGCCCCCTGCCCCGGCGGAACCTTCCAGAGCGCCCCCCGACCCCCCCCCACCGGCCCGCGGCCGCCACCCCCGGATCTGCTGTGTCAGCCCCGTCCCCTCCCCCGGCGCGGCGTGCGCGGCCTCCCGCCGCCGCCGCCCGCCACATGGCCCGGCACCGTCACCTCACCTCCACGAACAGCAGCATCGTGCCGCCGCGGCCGGCGGGCCCGCGCTCCCCGGTGCCCGGAGCGGCGATCGGGACACGCGGGCTCCGCCTCCGGCCGCGCCGCCCGGCCCGGCCCGTCCCGCCCGCTCCCCGCCCGCCGCCGCCGCCTCTTCCGGGCGCACCGAGCGCGTCCGGGGCACGGCCGGGACGGACCATTACCGCGCGGGAGGGGGGGTGCAGCTGCCCCACCGGGCGCCGCCAGAGGGCGCGGTGGTTGCAGCGCCGCGCGCGGGGGAAGCGGCGTCCCCCGCGGAGGGAGTGGAAGGGCCTTGAGCCGCCTTGTGGAAAATTCTCGGATTTGGGGTTTTGGGGGGTGGTTTTGGTTGGTTGTTTTTTTCTAATTAAAGAACTCATAATCCTTTATGCTTCCAACAAACCGCACACACCGGCACGGTCAGACCCCGCTCCGACCCCACCGGCCGCCCCGGCCCCTTTTTTCCTGATTTTCCCAGTTTTCGGGCCAGCCCCGCGGACCCCGCAGGGACACTGCGGAACAGGGCAGCGATCCCGCAGTCCCGCTTCCCTGTGCCCGTGCCCGGTGCCCCCACCGGGGGTGCCCAGGGACTGTCCCCTCCCGCTGTCCCCTCCCGGTGTCCCCCATCCTGCCGGCAGACCCCCGTCCACCCTTCCCGGAGCCCCGGCGAAGGAGCCGGAGCGGCTGCCAGGGCTCGGCCCGGCCAGGAACGGGTGGGGAAGCGCTGGGAAGGGGCCGTGGCTCCGGTGGGAATGTCACAGGAGCAGGATTTCCTGCAGACAGCACCGATATAGCCAGGGCACGAACCCACGGCAGGCTCCTGCAGGAGGCAGCCCTTGGTTCGGCCGACTTGGGTGTCCCCCCAGACACACAGAGGGAGCAGCAGGAATGATGCTCTGAGGGTATTCCTGCCAGGAAAACACACCTTGAAACCACTTTGCTTCAGAGAAAGACCCACAAAATATATTACAGTGCATTGAGGGGTAACTGGTTGGTTTTGGTGAGAGAATTAAACATTGTGGTGTGGGTGGAGGATGGAGATTCCAGCCCTCAGGTCCCCTGCCCTGTGAGGGACCTCACCAACGCCATCACCTGCAATTAGGGCTGGGCAGATCCGTGTGGATAAGTCGGAGCCAGGGAATAATCAGGGTCCATTGAGGAGATTAAACACAGAGCACAAGCTGCCCAGCAAACACGGCCCAGCTGGCAGGCCCTTGGCTGTTCCGTGGGTAGCAGCTCCAAGACATGGAGGAGTGAAAGAAAAAGAAACAGAAATTGAATAAGTTGGAGCAGGATAAATGGGAGGGGACTGTTCACACACTGAATCCTCTCACTGCCAAGAGCTGCCCGACCGCAGTCCACAGGGACAGCACGGGAGCAAACCCCTGTCAGATCAGAGTTTGTCACATCAGGCACTGGTCTGTGCTCTCTGGGACCAGGGACGGGAGCCAAGGGAACAGCTGGAGCTGTGCCAGGGGAGGGTTAGGTTGGATATCAGGAAAGGTTCTTCCCCCTGAGGGGTGTCAGGCATTGAAAAGGCTCCCCAGAAATGGTCACAGCCCCCCAAGGCTGCCAGAGCTTCAGGAGCATTTGAACAACACTCTCAGGTCCATTGTGAGAGTGGGAGCTTCTTCCTTCTCATCCCCTTCTCTGCACTTGTCCTCTCGAAAGCACTTTGCAACCATTAACTCCTTAATCCTCACTCACACCCCCAGGAAGGGTGAGCATCACCCTGGCTCATAAACCTCCTGAGCTCCAAAGCTGCTCCTTAATTTTGAATGTGCCCAAATGGAGCTCTCAAAGCAACGAAGGGATCACAGCATGGAATTGTTCTCAGCCCCATTTCCAGACCCGCTGAGCACCTGAGATCCCACAGAAGCTGAGGACTCCTGGAGCCAGGCTTTGCTGGGATGTAAATTACCACTAATGCTCAGATTAGAGCATTTCCCAGCAGTTGCTTCTGCCCATTCCATGGAAACACCCAGCTGGTAAAGGCTCAGTGTCACCAGGACATTTCCAGCTCAGGACCCGTCCCAGCCTCACTGGAAACCCAGCCCTGCTCCATAGAGTGAGAAAGGAATTCCTGCTGGGTGACAATTCTGTGTCAGCCAAGAGAGAAATGCAGGAGTGACACCACTCGAGCCAGGACACGACCAGGTGCTGCTGTCACCTGTTGGGAGGTGAAACACCCAGCTCTGTATTTTATACCCGGGCAGGTTCTTTCCTGTGAGTCACCAGCTGTGACTGAGGCATGGGCAGCTCCCCTTGAGCCCCATCCAGGCAGCCCAGGAGCTCCCAAAGCCTTCCCCCAACAGCTGGGTTTGGGGTCATGGCACAAACAATTGTTCCTCCTGCCCAGGGTGTTCCAGAGCAGAGTGAGCTGGTGGACACACAAATGAGACATCCCAGCCTGAGAACAAGCAAAGGGCAAGGCAAGGAAATCCTTTCCTACAGCAGCCCTCACCCAGCTCCATGGAATCAGAATATGGAGCCATTTCTGTCTTGTTAGAGTCAGATTATCTGATGTGAGCCACTGCCAGTAAAAACTGGGATTTCCTGTCACCAGCCTCCCTCTGCTCTATTGACTTTTCCTTGCTTCGGGCATACCTTATGGATTTATTCCTCATTCCCCAGCAGAAGGGATCCAGCTGCATTCAAGGGCACCTCCCCTGTTCCTCTAGAGCAGGAGCATCCCAACACTCAGGAGGGTTGTGAGGACCATGACACAGAGACCTGAACTGGAGCAGAGCCTTTCCCAGCCCTCAGAGCCAGCAGGACACCCCCTGGTTTCGCAAGAGGAAACTCCACCTCGGGGTAGAGCAGAGGGCACCAGGAATTCGGCCTTAGGAAGCCAGGAGTGAATGTTAAAACCACGAGGCAGAGCAGTAGGAGCGGTGCTGGGTGAGATTTATGGCTCCTGGGTGTGAGCTGGGACCTCCCACTGGCAGCTCCCAGGTCTGGGCTCTCCCTTGTAGTGCAAAGTGCTGCTCCTTCCACAAGTGTGCTGAAACAAGGAGTCAGCTCCCCTTTTCCTGGAGTTTCACTGTGTCACACCCACTCTGGAACGGGTGCTCACTTCAGTCCCAGCCGAATGCAAACACCAGAATAAAAGCAGGGCCTGTTTATTGTCTCTGACTCTGATGAGCTCCCTGCACAGCAGATTTATCTGTTGGTTACCTGGGCATCAACTGCCCGAGGGGTCCAAGGCCAGTCCCTGGTTTAGGGGAGATGTTCTGTCCATGTTCCCTACATTTTGCCCTGTGCCTGCAGAGCTGATGCCAATGTGGCTCAGCCACCTCTTGGCCCTGGTGTTTTGTCCAAAGGTGCTAAATTTGGTTACCACACCTCTGCTGCCATCCTCACTATCAGCAAGGAATAAATATTTTTACACAAGGAATAAATATTGAGCTGGCCTCACTATCTCTGCCTCAGCTCCTGTTGCCTCCTCCCAGGCAGCAGAGCCTGCAGGATTACAGGGTGTTCCCACCACAGGGCTGAGCAGATGCTGCCAGGGCCTCTTTGGTGGCTCTGACACAAAAGGCTGGGCTCAGCAGCTGCTGGAAACATCTGGCTTTAATTCTTCCTTAAAGCCACGGCTTTCATTTGGCCACCAAACCACGTCCCTTTCATCTCTCCAGAGGACCAACCCTGTGGCAAAGCTGACTCTGTCTGTCCTTACCCTGCATTATCCTGCAGGAAGGAAGTCCCAGAAAATTCAAGGCTGTGCTCCTCACAGGGGAGAGTCTTGGAGAGAACAGCAGCTCCCAGCTGACAGGTTCCTGCTCTTCTGTTCCTTTAAAATCATTCTGGACACACATTCCTCCATCAGCATGGTTCCAAGGGGCTCAGAGTCCAGCTTAGACCTGATTTCCCCTAAATTCCCTGGGCTGAGAACCCAAATGTGAAGAGTCAACAGAAGTGACAAGTTGTGCTGAGCAGGCCAAAGGGTGTCCTTGGGCTGGAGGGAGAAACTGTGTCTGTTTAGAAATCCCTTCAACTGAGGGTGCTGAAGGTTTGTGGCTGGGCTGGCAGGCTGGGAAGAGGGCTGGGAAAAGGCCTTGGCGGGATCAGAAACACCAGCAGGGGCAGTTTACTCAACAACACTTGGCTGATAATTCTGCTATCAATAAACCCGAGCAGGGAGATGTTTTGAACACTCGGAGTGTTTTTTGTGCAGTAGAAGAGGCCTGGAGTGAGAACTTTGGAGGCTGGAGAGATCAGCTGCCATCACATGATCCTGTGGTAACCACAGCAAAGTTTTATCCAAAGCCAGGGAAACTCTTGGCTCTGCTTCTGGGCCTGAGCTCAGCAGAGATTGTGCCATTGTATTTTCACAAACTTCCATCGGTGCTGAAGCAACTGATTGGCTTTTCCAGGCAAAACTGAGTCGTGCTGTGGGAGAGGTGCCTTGGGCAGCTCAGAGCCATCACGGGGTCTGATCCAAATAATGCCAGGCCAGCCCAGCTCCAGGGGCAGCCAGCCCTGAGCAATCCATCTCCTGTGGCAGACCCTGGCCACACCCAAAGCCTTGGCAGGGCTGGAGTGTAGAAACTGTGCTATAATTTCGAATAAACCAGCTCTTCCCATCTGCCTCCTGCCCTGCTGCTGGGCCACGCTCTTCAAATGGCCACAGGGAAAAGGTTTTACCCTTTTATTGAACGTGATCAAATAAAACAATCCATGCAGGGGACAGCAGGACAACAACAGGCTCACATGGACTCACAGCTGCCTGCCGGGAGCAGGGACCTGCCCTGGAGCACAGTATGGGGGATTTTTCTGTAGCTCAGGTGGTATTTTTGGTACTCAGGATTTTCCCTTCTTGCTACACTGTATTCCAGCCAGGAAACCCTCCAGGGCATCCAGCCAGCAGGAGCTGATCTGCAGAGGAACGTTCAGGAGAGCTCAGGTGTCCCTGTCCCACCTCTCCATCCAGGTCAGAGCTCCTGGCAGGGAGGAGGAGCGAGTGAATCACCAGGAAAGGGCAGGAGCAGGAAATGCAGCTGCAAGGCTGACCCAGCATGGCTCCTCCTGGACCTTGGACAGATGGAGCTGGCCAGGAGTTAATGTTTAACACCTCCAAAGGCCTCGGCTCAGCACAAGGCCCTGCAGACACCAGGGAAATCCTGCTTGGCCAAGAGCTGTGCTGGGATGGTCCCAGGGCTGCACTTCTGCCTCAAAGGCAGTTAAGTCACAAAAGTCCAAAGAGCCTCACAATGTCCTGATAAGCACCAGAAAAGAGATGGAGAAATGACATTAATGGCATTAATTTGTTCATTTGGGCAGCCCTGTCCCGGGCACAGCAGTTCCCACCATCAATAAGGAAAAGCTCATGAGTTGTTTGGATGTGTTGTTTCCAAGGAACTTGGCAAAGCCCCAGGACTTCCTGCTCTCCCTTCTTTCCCCATCTCTCATTCCTCTTCCCAAGGGCATTTAAATCCAAGCTGGACAATCCTGGCTAAAAAGGAGCACACGGTGCCCCGGGGGCAGGGCAGGACCCAGCACCTTAATCCCAGCTCGGGTTACTCAACAGCAGTTTTGGATTCCTGTTCCTCACTTCACCCTTGTAAAGTGGGAATGGTGCTTCCTGAATTCCCAACGCTGCCCGAGTCACGTCTGAGGGCTAATTAGGAATGTCCAAAAACTGGATGAGTGGCTGTGAGATGCTCCCTTGCTGAGGACCAGGAACTCAGATTTTCCTGCTCCTCCAACCAGGATGCCAAGGACAGCCAGGAACTGCCAGGAATGGGCTCAGCAGTTCTGCCTCTGTCCCACAGGGCACACACATCCTGCAGGGAATCCATCCATCCATCCATCCATCCATCCATCCATCCATCCATCCATCCATCCATCCATCCATCCATCCATCCAGTTCATTTGTGGCCTCTGCAATAACCTGACATTGGTGGGAAGGATTCAGCCGTGTTCAGCAGGTGGATCCAATGTCTCTCCCAGTCCCCAAGGCTGAGGAAGAAAGGATTCTGTAACCCAAGAAGAAGCAGCAGCTCTGACTGTCCAGGAATAAAAGAGTCTCAGTGAGCAGCTCCTGGCTAAAGTTACCTGCAGGCAGAAAGGGGAGAGCTCAGGCTGTGCCATCAGAACCCCAGGTGTGCAGCCCTGCCTTAGCAAAGCCATGCCACAGAAGTTCCATGATGGTGTTTTTCTGTTACCTTGGTTTTATCACAAAGCAAAAAGGGAATGTACAGACTGACAGAGCATGTTTGGAAATGGAAATAAAATTCCATTTTAATCACTGATTAAACAAACCAGTGGTGCTCTTGGGAGGGGTCACTTGGAGTTTACGGATTGGGTGGGGACCTCAAAACCAAAAGAATGCCATGAGGGTGTCCCAGGCTTTTCTGGGGGTTTCTTCACCCTGGCTGCTGGGCCTGGGCTGTGGGAAGCTCAGGAGCCCCAACACTCAGAGTCAGTGCTGGCTCCTGGAAAATGCCTGAGTGAGACTCGGGTGAAACATCAGAAAGGCAGGGGTGAAGAGAGAAAATGTTTCTTTGGATTCTCCCCTCTGTGTATTAACCTACCAGAGTGGTCCCATTCTGCAGCTCCAAGGGTGACTCCAGATATCCCTGAAAAGCAAGAGGCACTACCAACAGATTAATAATTACACCTGGGGTTGTTTCCCAGAGGAGAATTGTTCCTATCTCATTGACCCATCAACCTGCAGTTCACCACTTCTCACCAAAGCACCAGAAACCCCATTTTAGATCAATGCTGAGCCCTCAGCTGCAACTGGGGAATGAGATCAGAGCTCAGAGGCCTCAGCTGCCCCTCAGGAATGAGATCACAGCGCTGTCACTGCCAGTTCTCTGTAGCCCCAGGCTGGCGTGTCCCTTCCAGCTCAGGAGACTCCACAATTCCATGATTCTGTGACATGTTCCCTGCTCATACACTTGCACAAACAATATCTCCTGCTGCCTCCTGAGTGGGTCCCTGTGCTGGAGATGTCGTGGTCTGACCCAGGAGGATTTTTGTAACACCCTAAATTAAACCTTGGAAACCTCACACACAATTAATTAAGGCAAGGCAGCGTCTCCCAAGTGCTGCTCTCTTCCTCCTCATGGCCCATCCCGTGCCTCTGTGAGGTGCCTCCCGTTCTGGCACGGCCTCATTTGGACACTAATCCCACAGCAGATCCCTCTGGCACATGGGGCTCTCACACATGGGCACCGAGGCTGAGGCTTACACTGTCTTTGATGCACAGTCTGATTTTTTATCCATGTTATTTTTCCTCCCTGATTCTGATCAGCAGTCTGTGGGCTGCTGTAATGCAAGCAGAGATCCATTCTTTTATCCTTGATATTTGAATAGTCAAACTTCCAGGTGCTGCTGCAGTGTATCCCGTATTCCAAACATTTCCAGAGAACTGCTCCATCCTGTGTAACCTAAAAATTCTCCCTCTCTCTATATCCGTTTCTCATTTTGAAAATCTGTAAGTCTGTTGGAATAAAAGTTTTCCATAAAACCCTGGGTCAAAGCACATCACTGCAGCGTTCCAGACGAGGCTGCACATTGGAAAAGCAGGGGTGAGTTGCCAGAATTGCCTCAACATCGGTGTCTGGTGTCATTTGAGGTACCCTGTGGTGTTCCTGTCACCAGGAAAAGGGGGAGATCCCAGTCCAGAAGGGAACCTTCCACCATCCCAGGTTGCTCCAAGGCCAGGTTGAATGGACCTGCCTCCATCCCAGC
This sequence comes from Melospiza georgiana, assembly GCF_028018845.1. Lineage (NCBI taxonomy): Eukaryota > Metazoa > Chordata > Aves > Passeriformes > Passerellidae > Melospiza > Melospiza georgiana. The sequence continues at coordinate 6,432,087 of NC_080458.1, read as the reverse complement.
CATGGGAGCTGTAATTTACAGTGTGTGGATTTTCTGGGCCGTAATTCAGACTTTTGACTGGAATTATTAAATTTCACATGCCAATGCTGAGACTGTCATAAAAGTAACATCAACATATTAATTTAATTAGTCACTTCCTGTCTTAATGGCTGCTGCTCTGCAAGCAGCTCCCAAGGAATTTGGGACAGCCAAGAATTTGGGACAACATCAACATCCAAGACCTGCAGCTGGGGAAGGAGCTGGAGCACCAAATACATATTTTATTTTTTTACTCAGGAATTTGGTGCTTGACACATGAGGAAGAATTAAAAGGAAAGAGCTAGAAACACCTAAAGAAACACAATTAATTGTTCAGACAAATCCCTCAAGGAGCTGCAAGGCTGTCCAGGGGCAGCACTGGTGTCCTGCTAAGGAACACAGGGATGTTCTAAATCTCAGGAATGCTGGCTGTCTCATTTGGCTGCTGAAGCCAATTTTTCTTGTTTCCAAACAAATGAAGGCTGCAGGAGGCCCAAACACCTGGCACAGGCACAGTTTCCCCCAGCACAGCCCCTCCTGAGCCCTCGGGAGCCACAGTGGGGTTGAACCCCAGCTCCGAGACCCCTCATTCCACTCTCACTTTGCCAGATTTGGGGAGCAGGGGGACAGAACCAAACCAGGGGGACAGAGCCAAACCAGGGGGACAGAACCAGGCCAGGGGGACAGAGCAAAGCCAGGGGCGTGTCCCGAGGGCCTTGGGCGTGGCCGGGGGCGTGGCCGTGCAATGGGGCAAGGGCCAATGGGGCCGGGGGCGTGGCCGGGGCGTGGCCGGAGCCGCTGCCCGTTGCTGCGGCGGGCGCGGAGGTGCAGTCGCCGGTTCGGCCGGGACAGGTGCGTTGGGACCCGTTGTTTCGGCTGCGACAGGTGCGCTGGGAACTCCCGAGTTCCGCCGGGACAGGTACGCGGGGCGGGGCGGGAGGACGACGCACAGGTGCGGTAGGATCTGCCGGCCGGGCCGGGCCAGGCCAGGTGTGCCGGGACCCGCCGGTTGGGGCGGGACAGGTGCGGTGGGACCTCTCCCCCCGGTGCGGCCGGGATAAGAGCGCGGGTTGGGAGGCCTGGGACCTCCCTCCGACAGCGGAGCCACCAGGAGCCGGGCCCGCCCGGGGCTCGGGGGGCTGCGGGTGAGTTCGGGCCCCGCTCCGGCCATCCCTCCGGTCATGCGTTCCCGGTCAGCGGCGGGGCTGGCCGGGGGCCGTGGGTGAGTCCGGTGATCCCTCCGGTCATCCCTCCTCGTTCCCGGTCAGCGGCGGGGCTGGCCGGGGCTCGGGGGCCGTGGGTGAGTCCGGTCATCCCTCCGGTCACCCCTCCCCGTTCCCGGTCAGCGGCGGGGCTGGCCGGGGCTCAGGGGGCTGTGGGTGAGTCTGGTGATCCCTCCGGTCATCCCTCCTCGTTCCCGGTCAGCGGCGGGGCTGGCTGGGGGCTCGGGGCCCGCGCCCTCCCCTGCCCGCAGCCTCTCGGCGGGTCCGTGCCCGGGGCTGAGCGTGGTGCCCGTGGGTGGCCCGTTCCTGTGGCTGCTTGTAATGAATAGGCAACTTCAGCCTTGGGCGAGCGGTAGTTGGTTTTCCTTTCAGGTTCTTTCCACGTAGAGGGATTTATATTCTGCTGTTAAACTTGTGGGTGAAGTTATTAGAGGTAGGTTTGATGTGCTGTGCTGGATTGTGGCTCAATCAGAGTCCTTCCCTTCCCTAACATCTGGCATCCCTGTCTCCATCTCCTCTGGTCTCTGTGCCACCTTCCACAGAACCTGCTTCCATTGCAGCAGGCAGAACATTCATTGTCTTGTTTAAATCTTAATATGTGTTTTCTGAAATTTCTCTGAGTAAGCCACTCAGAAAGGGCACTAAAAAAAGCCCAGAGATACTTGAACACGCCAAAACTGTAAATGAATGAGAAGGCGCTAAGAATGTGGAATGGCATAAAAATGTGGGAGTACGAGTTTCAAGGCATGTCAGAGTTCTGTTTCATGTCATTTCTGGTGACTGAGATTCCAGATAGGCTGCTTCTCTTTCCAGCTGAATGTCCCAGCAGCAGGTACTGACTTTATAAAGAGATTTTTCCTGAACAGGCCAGATTAACTCAATGTACCTGTGGCTTTGATGGAGAATGGCAGGGAAACAGAAGAACTGAATAAGGAGAAGATGCAGCCCTGAATGGGGCTGGTTTAGATGCAGTGGGATGCTCAGGCATCCAAACCAGGGTTATTTTCCAAACAATTACATTCAGTTTTGTTTCTCAGTGTTTTACTGAGCTGTTCCTTCCGTGTGTCAATGAGCACCTGTTCCGTGTGCCAGGGGAGCTCTGATGAATGCCCCGCTCCTGTTTCCTGGGCACAGCTGACTCTGCTCTGTGAAAGGCCATTTAAACTGCAGCCGGGCCTCAGGTGAGCTCCCCTTGGCTCAAGATTAGTCATAAAACAAAGTTCAAACTGTGGCATGACACGGCTCATTCAGCGTTGGTCTTTAACACGGACAGAATTCTTTCTGTGGGATTTTCCAGCAGTAAATTCTATCTGTAATCTCTCTCTGTGTATTCTGAGGCTCCTGGGGATTGAGAGTGGAGGCTGCATTCTGCATCACAGAAATACTGGGTTTATTTGTGTATGCAATATGACTTTTAGAAAGGGAGAAGGTGGAAATGAGACCCTTTGTGGATGGTGATTTGTGCTGTTGTCAAATGCAGAGCACTCTCAGTGCAGCCTGCATGGAGGTTTACAGGGGACTTGGTGATGCAGGAATTTCAGAAAGTGACCCCACTTTGGGTTTCTCTTGCTGGTTGGAAGGGGCTGTGTGCCTTTCAGAGGCTGAGGCTGCAGGTAGCTGCACCTGGAAAGGCAACACTGATAAGTGGTTTCAGTTGTTTCAACATCCCCACAAATCCAGCATCATTTGTTTGCAGCGATAGTTCAACCTGCACATTTGAAAATGCCACCAAAATCATAGTTCTGGTAAAACTTGTCCTGTCGTGGTGTGCTGTTCTCTCCAGGGCATCAGAGAAGTTATGGAACGTGAGAGAAAGCCCATTCTCCCTGACTGCATCTCCCAGTGCAGAGATGTGTTCACCTGCCACCTGTTCCAGGCAGGGAACAGCACTGGAGAGGCTTTTCTGTTCCCAGGGCTCCCATTCCAGCACTGGGAGCTGCCAGACTCTGCCTGTGCCCCTGAATTCCCCTGGACTGAGGTGCTGCAGGATCCCCCATCTGTCATTTCTGAGCAGGTGCATTCTGTCCCTGCGAGGATTTCAGAAACGTTGTCTTTCCTCCCTTTGATTGGCTCCACCTTATCTGAAGGTGTTTCTGTTTGTGTGTGACCATTTGTCCAGCAGACCTGGACTCACACTGGATCCAGAGTTCTGTGACTCTGCAAATCCCTTAAAGGAATTAATGGAAAATGCAAGGAAGAGCTCAGCCTGCCTGGAGTTGGCATTGCAGGGTCAGTTCACGCCCTTGCCACAGGCATTGTGTGACACGGGAGCAGGGATAAAATATAAGAGGAAAAAAGGAAAGGCGTTCCCTACAGGCTTTATTTTTGTCTTATCAGAGAACTCTTGAAATTAATCTCCCCTCCTTTCCTCCTTCACGAAAGAAAACTATGTAAAAAATAAATCTGATACAGTCTTGTTGGCTTCTGTGGTGAAAACATGGATGAAATCTCTTCCCATTTCCAGGAGGATGGGATAGTTGGAGCTGTTTTTTAGGTAATTAATACTATTTAACTGATATTATGTTAACTACTGTGACAGGAGGGGCACAGCTGCCTCCATGAACACGAGACTTGTTTGAGCTCACAGAGGAAACGCTGCTGCGCTGAGAGTGAGCACAAGAGTGAATGAAAAATGTTTGTATAGTAATTACATCCTCTTAGTTTCGTAACTCAAACCCTCTTACATAAATGCTAGCACATTTGGTTTGAAACCGGAACAAGCCAGGGCACTTTGGGGCTTCCTGGAGCTCCTGTGTGTGTGTGTGACACAGGACTGTCACTCTGGAATCCTCTGGTCACAGCTCCCCTTTGTGCCCATGGCTTTATCTCAATGGCATCTGCAGAGGAAATTATAACACTTATCTGCTGCCTTTTTCAAGTCAGTTGGTGAACAAGATCCTGAGGGGTTTAGGACTGGGGGCGCTGGGATGCTGGGAGCAAATCACTCGGTGGAATTCCTTTTCTGCTCACAGTTCCTATTGCTGACACTGTTCCTTCCTCCTGAGCAGGGATTTGGGCAGATAAGATGGAGCCTTCCCCGTTCAATAGAAGGCAATGGGCCTCCCATTCTTTGAAAATCACCGCCAAAGAGCTTTCCCTGGTCAACAAGAACAAGTCCTCGGCCCTGGCGGAGAGGTTCTCCAAGTAAGTGCTGTGGGGCTGGGCAGCACCAGCTGTGTGGAGGTGACAGCTGCCACCCGGAGCAGGGGCTGCTGCTCTCACAGTTGCTGTGCCCTGCACAGACACCCCAACAATCCCACACTGTGCCTGAGAGTGCTGTCCAAATGCTCCTTGGGACTGTGACCATTCCCTGAGGAGCCTTTTCAGAGCCTCTCTGGGGGAAGAATTTTTCCTGACATCCAGCTTAAACCTCTCCTGACTTAGATAAAACAGGAATATTAAGCTTCCCTTTTCTCTGAGAGATGGATAAAAGGTTAAACTCAAACCATAAATATTGTATACCCTGAGAAAGCTGAGTGCTAATAACCAATGCATTCCCTGCAAAAGCCTGTATTTCCTTAAGGAATTATATAGGCTTCAGCTGGGGTTTTCAATGGGATTTGGGGAACTGAGAGTCTGAGGCTCTTGCTTTAATAGTGTAGCAAAGTTTTGGAGTATTTGGATATTAAGTGGGGCAAACTTTATGGAATCTTTAGGAGATGGATAGTTATATACCCACAGCTCCAGAGTTCCTCTGTGCAGCTCTGGCCCAGGGAGAAGCTGTTTGCTGTCACCACCTTGTTAAGGTAATTTATTCACTCGCTGAAGCTTGATTATGGAACCTGGTCATCTTGCTAAATGTTGATAATCCCTTGAAAAAGGCTTACTGGAAGTAATCCAAACTGCTATTCCTTAATCAAGTAGTGTCCCTCTACACAGGCAGGGTCAGTGCCTTGGAAAAACAGTCCTGCTCTCTGGCTTTGCCACCCTGATGGCCACAGGGAGGAGTGTGTGACATTTAAGTGCTGTTAATTAAATATTTGTATGTGAAAACATTTTTCTCCATCCCACATAATCAGTTTTGTCAGGTCAGAGGCACAAAAGGCAACAGCAGAGATTAGAAAAGTGCCCCGTGCTGGGCTGGGACTCCTCAGTCATCGTCTGTTTTCCATGTGCTACTTGACTTTCATCTGTGCTCCTCTTTGTTTCTTCTTCCAGTATTGATCCCTCTTCCTTCAGCATCACTTTCTCAGCACCTTGTGTTCAAATTTGGACCCTTTATAGTGCAGAGATGTCGGTTAGTGTGTTTGCACGGATTAAAGAGGAGCAACAGCCTGCAACACACTCACTGCTGTGTCAAAAGCAGAATTCCACAAATAAGGAAAACAGAGACACCCTGTTGGATGCTGGGTTCCTTCTCTCTCAAAGGCAGAACTCTTCTTTAAAATGGCAAAATTTGTCACCAATTTTCATATTTCAAAGGCCAAGTGCAATCACCTTGTGCAGCGTAGTAAGCAGTGAGGACTGTGGAGTTTCCTGCAGCTCCTTAAAGGACTTTGATTCATGATCCAGGGTGGCTTATCTGCAGAGGGCTGTGATGGCTCAGCTGCCCGGGAGGCAAATGCTGAATGGGGGCAGTTCCCAGCCCACAGAGTAAAATCCTCTGGCACTTAGGGAGATTTTCGGCATGTGCCAAGCTGGAATTTGTTCTGGTTCAGCAGCTGCTATATAAAGAGCTGAATTATTCCTGCAAGGGGGCACAGCAGACAGCTGGGTGGCGGAAACAATACAGCTATTCCAAGGTAAACTGTCTCTATTTGGGAATCAGAGTGCTTAGGGAATGAAAAGTATTAATGAGTGTTATTATTGTAAACTGGATGACTGAAAATGTGTCTGTCACTTGGCTTTGTGTTATTTGCTGCTGTTTGTCCAGCCTCTCATTTCAGTTCATGCAGGGAGTGGGAGAAGAAAAATCTCAGCTGTCTTCAGGAGCATTCAGTATTCTGGTTAAAGCTTGGGTTTTGTTTGTTTTTCACTCTCTCAAAGGTATCAGAAAGCTGCTGAAGAAGCCACTGCTGAGAAGAAGAGAAGTGTAAGTGTTCTGTATAAGTGTTTGTTTCCTTATGAATAAGCACAGCCTGAAATCAGGATGGATCACCTGCATTAGTATTGCTGTGACAGCTGATTTTTGGAATATCAAAATTGCTGCTGTGTATCCTACAGAAAACCTGGCTTACACACAGGCTTTGCTTTTGCTTCATGCTTTTTCCCAGTGTGGAGGAAAGGAAAGGAAATGAAGTTTCTTGCCCAAAGCTGTGTTGAATCACCAATTCTCTCCTAAGCAGGAGGCAAAATGAGTTAACCACAAGCCAGGAATACCCACCTCCTGCTCTTAGCTGGAGGCACTTGTGTGGTGCCTCTTCCTTTCTTAACTAAATTTAAAAGTGCTTAAAAGGAGCCTGCAAGCCTCCCTAAAATCTAACATGTATCTTTGAGAGCTGCAGGACTTTCTCTGAAGGGACTTCCAGGGCTGCAAATGCCCCTGGATGAGGCAGCACCAACCTTTTTGGCTCTGTTACAGCCCCACATTCCTTCCTGCAACCTCCATTGCACTCAGGTGTTCAGAGGTCAGGGAACCCTGGATGACAAAGGTTGCAGGGCTTTGTCCTGGTCCTCAGGGTAATTTGTGTTTTAAAGCACTGGCAGTATTTTCAGGATCCATAGCAATGTTGCTGCCTTGATTTCTCTAATGCTTGGGGAGCTGCTGTTTGGGATGTAGGTGGGATAAAATAAGCATTCTAAAAATTACTTTTCAGTCTTAAATTTTCTTCAATGCTTATGCCTGTCAATCTTCCTCTGATCAGGGAACAGGCAAACCTGAAGCAGGAGGGACTTGTGTTAGGAAGTGTGCTGAGATTCTGGAGGTGTTCCCACAGAAACCTGTCACACAATTCTCAATATTTCTGTTCCATTACAACACTTCCCTTACAATTTTAATACTTTCTTTTCAACACAGTCAGCAAACGCACTGATTTTTTTTTTTGAAGTGTAAGTGGATTCAAGTCAATTTGCAAAGCAGCGTTCAAAATGCGACCAGAAGAGTAATAGGGTGAGAGACTTAAATCCCAATATAGCCACTAATGCTGGTTAATTCCTGTAAGCCTGGCAGCCCTGCTCCACTTGCAATGAGTTTGGAGTGGTCTCCGTGAGGGAGAAACAGGAAACATGCAATGGTGGCAGGTATTGGATTGGGATGGCTCAAACACAGGCTGGGCTGGGCTCTGGGGAGGGGGAACAGCTGGGAGCAGCTGGATGGGAGGTGATGCTGCTCTGGGTGTTCCCCTGGGGGTGAGGCAGTGCCAGTGACTCGTGTGGGTGTCCCCAGTGGTGCTTTCAATGGGTTGAGTGAAATAGAGCAAAAATCCCAGGAAGCTATTGTAAACTGGTTATTTGTAAACTGGAGCAGAGGGATGCTCGTTGTGGGTGCTTGGCTTGAGCTTTGGGTGTGTGGTGTAAAATCTGGGAACTGAAATGTTGGAGAAACAGGTAACTCCAAGGATATAGTGGTTTCTGAGAGCTAATTTGTAGCTTTTGGAAGGCCTGGTAGCATTGTCTTCTGAAGACACCGCAGCATTTGGCACACCAGCCTTCTCCTATGGCTCTTGTGCTCCCATTTCCTTGTTCTGGGGCTGGAGACCCTCCTTGTGTGGATTTGAGTCCCATTTCCTTCATATGTGGATTCAGGTCTTTTGTGTGGCATTTAACTCGTGGGCTTTGACTCCCTTTTGCCTTATAAGGCCGTTCCTGTTTGCTCACTTCCTGCCTTACTCCTGACTTTTCTCTTCTCCCCCCTCCTTCCTTCCCTATCCTGGATGCTTTCTCCATGTGGCACAGCTGGAACTATTCACAGCTGGCCGGCAGCGGGGATCGCTGCTGAGCTTCCTCCTGCATGGAAAGGAAGTGCTTCGGAGAGAGCTGCAGTTGACTCCTTGCTCTTTCTGCAGAACACAGAAAACCTGCCCGCTCACTTGACCAGGGGCAATCTGAGCGTGCTGAAGAAGAAGTGGGAGAATCCGGTGCTGGAAGCGGTGCGGGGTAGCAGGGTCGGCACCGGGCGCGCCCGTTCTCCATCCCCGGGGGCCGGAGCTGCCCCGGGCCGGCCGCAGTGTCCCGGTGACAGCGCAGAGCCCCGGGAGGGTGGCACCATGGAGAACTGTGCGAGAGAGCCCCGCGAAATGGAAAAGCCCGAAGGCAGCGAGAGGTCGGAGTCTCCGGGGAGGATCGAGAAGTACAACGTGCCCCTGAGCAAGCTGAAGATGATGTTCGAGAAGGGTGAAGCCCCTCAGGCCAAGGTAAGGATCTGTGCCTCCCAATCCCGGAGAAATTAAAGCTGCTGCCTCCGCTGCATCAGGAAAATCCCGGGAGGGAGTGGCTCCAGCTATTGACTCTGCAAATATTGTGTTCATTGTTTTAGGGAAAACAGAACATCGCGCTGTTAGGAACTTACTCGAGCCACGCAAGTATGTGCGTGGTGCTCGGAGTTGTGGCAGCTCGTTGGAGTAAAGTGAATTTGCTTTGATAGGGTTCAGTGGAAGAGGGGAAAATAAGTATGGAATTTATTAAGTTTTGTAAAGTAAGTAGGGATTGTTTGTGTCTCGTGTGAAGATTACAATGTGAATTGTGTAAAATGCATATGTAGGTATTTATGTATTTTTTAATATATGAAAAGTAAGGGTGTTTGAGCTCAGCAATCAGGACTGCTGCAGTCGAGATAAAGCACTAAGTGAAAGTTTGTGATATCTGTATCAGTATGAGTCGCCCAAACACGCACACGCAGACACATATAGTGAAATACTCCCATCCTTCCCTCGCTCTTCCCTCATCTTTGTGTCTTACAAAATGTTTCTTATCGGAAAAAAAAATCTCACTGAGGGAAAACGAAGCCGAGATGGCCAGAGCAGCTCCTGCCCTCACTAGTTTTGACTTGCAAATGCTCAGGGCTCGCATTTTTCTTCCAACTGCTCATGAAATCTGATCCCGCATGTGGACTGCAGCCGGCGTGTCCCGGGGGGAATTGCTTAACTCCAAAATGAGTTGCATATGCTGGGGACTTGCAACAGAGTCCCGAGGCCTCGATGGTGGTGGATTTTCCAGTTTTCTCATAGTTTCCTCTCCTCCTGGCTTTGTTTTACTGAGACTGGTTTTCTTGAAGTATTGACTGAAGCAAACGCATTTTGGATAAAAGTTGTTTCAAATGTAACAATTCAGGGCTCAGAGGAGCAGCTCAGTGTTAAAGGGAATTTTGGGTCTGTGTGAAGTCATTTCACAACTTGCATTTTTGGAGTCTTTGTCATGGTGTGAGAGCTGCCCATGACAGACCTTCCCTGAAGTCTTGCTGCAGGATTAATCACTCAGAATTCCCCGGGAATTCTGCAGATGGGCTTCGAGTAACTTTATCTCAGCCTGGGGAATAACTTGTTTTGGAGCTGAGTGAATCTGAAACTGATAGTTTGTCAAGTTTAGCAATTCAAACACTGCTGAAAACCAACTAGAGCCAGTAAACACCATCCAGGAGGCTCAAAACTGCTCAGGTTCGGTTCAAAATCCCTATTCCAAGTTAATCTGTTACGGTAGAAGGGAAAAGGAGTGTTCTGAAGTTCAGATGTGGGGGAGAGGGGGCGTGTTTGGAATTCCATTCCTGTTCTGGGAATTGATCTGTGATGGGAGGATTGGGTCAGTGCAGGGAAGGGTGCTGTGGGACCCAGGTGTGGCTCAGTGAGGTGGGAGCCACGACAGCACTGTAGCTCTGCAGTTGCCTCTCCCATTTATTTCCTGTGCTTTTTCCTGAGCGAGGCTTCATGGAACAGTTTTGGTGGAAAATTCCTTTCTGTCATTGAGTCCAACTGTAAATTCAGCTGAGAGGTGGCAGTTTTCCTTGGACTTTACTGAAGACTTGATGTGTTGGTGCTGTCAGAGCTTTGCTGGCAAAACCTGTGTGTGAATTGAGCAGCACCACGGCTGGAGGCTCGTGGCAGTGCTGATAAATCAACTTCGATGGTTGCTGAGCAGGGCTGGGGCAGGGATCCGGGTCAGAGCCTGGATTTCCTGATTCCATCTCCCCCTTTAAACAAACCTGCTCTCATTTTCAGGATTATAAGTAAAATCTCATCATTTATTCATTTATTCACTCAGATCTTGCTCTGTCGTTGCAATAGATAGGAGGCAGATCTTTTATTGCATTTTCATGGAAACAAACTGCTCTAATCCCATTAGGGGCAGGCACGGCAGCCTGGATTGGTTCAGCACTAAGCAAAGACTGGAACTGATAAAAGACCTGATGTTCAAAGGATTCTTCCTGTAAGTGATAGTGAAAACACACCCAGGGGGGAGGAGGATCAGATGTGCAACATTTCTGAAGAAGTTGTCTCTGGGCTGGTTTTGTTTTTCCTTTAAGGCAAAACCTGGCTGTGGTGTGTAGGTGACCTCGTGGCAGGGTCATGTCTGGCACAGGTGGTTTGTAATGAAATAGGTGTAACTTTGGTTTGGGTTTGTAATGAAATAGGTGGAACTTTGCTTTGGGTTTGTAATGAAATAGGTGTAACTTTGGTTTGGGTTTGTAATGAAATAGGTGGAACTTGGATTTGGGTTTGTAATGAAATAGGTGTAACTTTGGTTTGGGTTTGTAATGAAATAGGTGTAACTTTGGTTTGGGTTTGTAATGAAATAGGTGGAACTTGGATTTGGGGTTTTGCCCAACTCTGTGCCCCAGGCAAAGCTTCACCTGTGCTCACAGCAGAGCTTCTGCACTTGCCCAAGTCTGAGCACTTGGGGCTTTCCACACACCAGGAATGTTTTGTCTCCTTTCCAAAGCAGCAGAAGCTGTGCCCTGGGAATTATGGCCCAGCCACAGAGTGACAAATCCCTAAGGGGGCTTCCTCCATGAGAGAGGAGTCACCTTCCATGAGCCATGATCCTGCTGATTCCATCCATCAGTTGTAATGTGAAAAGTCCCTTATCTTCTCTGTTAAACATTTCCTTTTACTCTTTTTTCCCCCAAGATAAAACTGTTGATATAAAACCTTCACATGTTTATAGGATATTTATAGATTTACTGAATATTTGTAGGCTTACTGAAATATTTCTGACCTGTAAAGCTTTTGCATTCTGGTTGTTGGGATTTTTTACTCTGTTCTGCAGCTCCCCCACAGAAAAGCTCTTCAGGTGGAGTTGTAACACCTGCAGATGTGAGGGGGCAAAGGGCAGGAGGAGGAGCTGGCAGGGCTCTGCACTTGTGGATTGGAGCACTTTATCTCCTTCTGCTGATTGAGCTTTTCCTGGTGGACCCTTGGGACCCCAAATTTCTGAGCTGCAAGAACCCCAGACTGGTGGGCTCGGGGTGATGCTAAAGGGGACATTGGCTGAATAATCATCTAAGAATAGTTTTCATGGAATGAGGGAGCTGCAAGTCTTTACAAGTGTGCAGGCACTCCCAGACCTGAGCCTATTGGTCAGCATAAGACTTGTCAGAGCTAAAGCTCTTTTCCATAAGAAAAGTTACCAAAGTCTTAAACCACAGAAATAGAAACTATTTCCCGTGCTAATGGAAAATGAGGTTTTCCAGCTGCATTTTCCTTTCCTGGTGAAGTTACTGTTTGTATGGAAAGCAGCCTGATTTTTCATAGTGATTATCTTATACTGCAGTTCTGCAAAATAAAACTTTGGAATTTCCTTCAGTTTGGTGAGAAGCAAATAAGAGAGTCTTTGGAACTGAGGGGGAATGTGTGGTTGGAGCATCTTGCCAAACCTGCCTTTTTCTCTGCATTAGCCTCAATCTGAATTTCCAACTGTGATTTAACTCTTCCTGGAGAGAGAACAAAGGTCCAGCACGTTCTAGGACTTTATAGGCTGACTTTCAGCTGTGAATATATCCTACCTTGATGGAGTCCAGTTTAACTGTGCTCAACAACTTTTATCAAAGCTGCAGAAATTTCTTTTTGTGCTTTCTTTTGTTGAGATTGAGATTTGGGGAGTTGGTCTCAACAAATAAGAATAAAATCTGATTGAGGCAGCCAGAGCATCTGTGTGGTGCTCCCAGGACACCCTGTCCAGCTCTGCAGCAGAGAGTGATTATCCTGGAGATCTGAGAATATTTATCTCTAACACTCCTGCTTAAGCTTCAGCCTTATCAGATGTAATTAGGGAATTATTTGGTACTGAGTGCATGAACTATCCAAATCAAAACAAGTAACTCTAGGTAACTTCTATTACAATACTATTATTTCCTTTTTCTGTGGCTGAAAATGATTTTGGATAAGTTGTTCCTTGCATTCTTTTTCTGATTTTAAATCTTCATACAATGACTGTGACTATTGGCTTCGAGTTGCATGAAATGCAGAAATCTAGACTGAAGTTTTGTATATGGAGTGGGAATGACCTAAAAATCTGATCTTTCTGGTCCTTTTAAACCAAGAGAACTTCCAAAGGGCACCGCCTGACCTCTTCAAGAAAGTGTTTCCCAGGTGACAGAGGGTCAGGTACTCTGTGATCAAACTTTATATTGGTTAAATAAGCTGTTACCTGCTAGACTTGTTTATTCCAGCAAAGCAGATTTGCTAGTGACACCTGTGCCTCTGCAGGGATTAGCCAGAGCAATCCCTGTGTGTGCAGGCGCTGATGGGAGGGTCTGTCCCCAGCAGGGCCCCCGGGAGCCGCGCAGGGCAGCGGGCAGGAGGATTTCAGAGAACAGCCTGGAGGATTCTGACACTGCCCAAGGAGAGAGGAGCCACAGCACAGCAGGTCAGGAAACCTTGGGGGGGTTTCCCTGGGTTGGTTTGGGTTTTGTTTAACGGATAAATCTACTTTATGCAAGAGAAATTTCCCTGGAGGTGTCCAAGGAACAGCTGGATGTGGGGCTCAGTGCTCTGGTCTGGGGGACAAGGTGGGGACAGGCAGAGGTTGGACTTGCTGGTCTTGGAGGGCTTTTCCAGTCTCAAGGGTTCTATGGAATAAATTTTGCCTTTCCAAAATGGAAGGAAGTCCCTCAGCATCCCATTTAATTAGTGAAGCCGAGCTGGGAGTTTTAAACCATTCCACTCTTAAGCACAGGAAATAACCAACAAATGAAGGAATACAGCCCATTCTTTCCTGTGTCTCAATCCTAGAACTAGTTTTACTAGCCAAGGTAATTTAAGAAGCAGTGAACAGTCAATGTTCCTTCTGCCTCTTTGCTTCAATCCTCATCCCTCCTGACCAGACACTGTGAGCTTTGATTTAAACAAAACTATGTATTTTTATCTGTTTGGAGAGCTTTTTCTAGGAAACCATTTGCAATTTTTTGGAGTTTCCACCAAAGGCTGGCACAGCTGCAGCTGTTCCTTGGGTCTCACTCCTGAGTGATACACATTGTGTCCTCACTGGCATGATCCTGGAGAGAAGGGCAATGTGTTTATTCTCCTCAAAAAGGATCTTAGTGAGAGTTATCTGTTATTCATCTTTGGTGTTTTTTACCAGGGTATCTTCTAGACACCAGTCCAGGACTCAGCCCAGACAAGGCAGAGACCAGGAAGAACGTGGACATGCCCCGTTTATCAGAGACATCAATAAAGGACAGGCTGGCCAAGTACCAGGCAGCTGTGTCCAAGCAGGGCAGTTCCTCAGGCATCGTTCCCATGGTAAGTCTTGGTTTGTGTGGAAGTGAATTTTGGTCCCAGCCTGAGACTGGAAAGAAGCTCTTAAGGAAACCAGGCTGCTTAAGTTAATGTCATTCTCTTTGAAAAATAACTCTCTGCCCATAGGAGTAATTTCTGATGAAGAGTTGCCTCTTCTCTACAGGAAGAAATGAGTATATTTGCATCTTCCTGGAATAATGCTGTTAATTTTCCAAGGAATTGATTGCTGGCACCCTGACTGAGGTCCTTCTGAAGCATAGTTGACATTCTTTTACTTTGAGTGTCTGTAGCTCTCTAGATGTCTATTGTTTTTGTTTAAACAATTCTTTGTGATCCAACAGCTCTAAGCTGTGGGAAACTGAGGCAGTGTGATAAAGTGACTTTGTGTCACACAGTGCTCAGAACTTGGATCTCTTGCCCTGCAGCTTTGGGACCTCCAGTCAGTTTTCCTCACCTTTTACCTCCCTTCAGGATTTCTCACCACTCTCTGAATCTAATTAGACTCTTGCAGTGAATGAACCTCTGCCTGTTTTGCAAATATTTGACTAGGAGATGAACAATTAATGAAGTGTTACAGCTGAGGAGGTTTCAGGAATCTCAGCTTTTGTTAAAAACTGCTTAGGTACATTTGCTGGAAGTTTCTGATAGTTTTGCTGAATGATGGGAATTTACATTGCTCAAGTATTACCTTTATCAACCAGAGCAATGGATTTGAAGAGAAAAGGCCTTTTAAAATTGGGAAATTTGCCCTGGAAATGAGAGCCTGAAGCACTGGGTCTCCCTCAGAGGAGAGCCTGCTTTCCAGGGGTCTCTGTGGAGAACCAGGCTTCTTCTGAGCCCAAATGATTCCTGAATTTCATCTGCACATGGGTCAGATTCCCCAGCTGTGGGAGAAGGGTCAGTAAAACCTTCCCTGCATGAATGGAAAGTCCTTGCAGCCACTGCAACAAATCTGATTAACCTAATTGCCCATTTCTGCCTCCTGTGCCTTGCCTGGGCTCATTTCCTGATGCCTTGTCCAGTTTGGGGCTTAGAGTGGTGGCTGAGTAACTAAATTCTGTCCTGATGGCAAGAGATTTGCCATTTCTCCAGAGGCTCCTGTTTGCAGCCCCCCAATGCTCTTGGTTTAGAGTCAGTCCAGCCTGATGCTCTCAGGATGCCCCCTTTGGGCACAATCTCTTCCCAATTTGACCTGGCATGTGGACAAGGGCAGTGAGATGGATTCCTGAGTTTGCAGTGCCACTGTGCCAACAGCAGCCCTAACTTTGGGATCTTTTCCTTCCCTGCTGGCAAAGCAACCAGAGAAGTGTATTTGTGCTATGGAAGTGTATTTGTGCTGCCCTTCTCATACCTGGGCTAGCCAGAAAGCCAGAATCTCCTGGGAACAGCTGTTTTAGGGCATTAACAAGGCCTGGATTAAACCTGATGGACACTTGGTTTGAGTGGGGATGAGGAACAATGAGTTCTGTGTGTTGGAAGGGGAGGGAAAGGTGCTGGACAGCAGATACAGAGATCTAAGCATTAAAATTCCAACATTTGGTACAGATCTCTTGGATGTGGTTGGCTTTGTGGGGATTTGTTTCCCAGTGCAGGAAGATGCTGGTGCTGGCATGTGGCTCTTCCTCTTTCATGTCACAGAGAAGAAGCCTTGTGAAAAGCACGAGGCTTCCAATGATCTTATGTCCTGGGGCAGTGAAAGAAACACGAGGTTTCACTGGATTTTATTGGTTTTGAAGTCTGAAAGATCCTTCTGTGAAAGTCTTTAGTCAGTCTATCAAGAACAAAGATGTCAGAAAACAGAGTCAGGGTTTTGACTAGAATTGAAGCAAATGTGGGATTTGCTTTTATGTCATACTGTATTTAGCAATTACGCTGTACTTTAAGCAGTGCTTGTCTGGAAATACTTGTCATTCCAAGTGAAAAGTTTCCCTTTCTTGAAAAGGAAGATGTGCATTGAGCAGGGAATACTTAGGAGTTGATTTTAAACAGGAATTTGGAAGAAAAGGGTTGCTCAGGAAAACACTGGCATTACCTCCTTAGAGCACAGTCAAATCCTACAGCCTAATCCTGCTCCCTCACTAGAATATGTCACTTAACAAGTGTCTGAACATTCTTATGGCCCTTCCTTCAATTATCACTCCACATACTAGAAAAACAGCTTTTAAAACATTTCAAGAAAAATAGAAAGCAAGTATTTTCTTAGGGGAAAAGAACCTGTCACCTTTCCAGTGCTTTGTCCTATAGAGTGAGATTCAAGCCAGTGAGAGTGAACTCAAGAATTACAAATCTGGGCAGAAGGAGAATATGGCACCAATTGAGGACTGCAGTTCCTGTCAGGATGGGGAGAAGGTAAGATGTCTGTGCTGGTGGAGATCAAGGGCTTCAGTTTAAGTGGAACTGGCTGTGGAAGCACATCTGACGCACTGGTTCCATGTTCCACATGCCATCTGGGAATTGAATGTGAGCAGTGATGCAGATTAGTTACATGCTGCAAAATTCCTGTTTAAGTTGTTCTTTTTAGGCTAAGTGTCTGTGGAAGAGAATGTCTAGAGATAAGTTTTCTGGGAGAGTTTTTCTCTCTTGGTAGGTTTGTTTTATGGTGGGTTTTTTATAAATGAGAAAATCCCCACCAATTTAAAAAAACCTCATGAGCAGCTGTGTATGACCCAAGTCAAAGGAGTTGTCACTGTTTCTTCTGCATTTAGAAGCTAAATTTTAGGGTAACTGAGAATGGCAGTTTGGGCTGGTTGCTGGTTTTGAGCTCCAGCTATAAATTGAGACTCTGTAAACTGGACTGGAGCATTTGTTCCCTGAACTGGGGACAGCAGACGGGATAAAAGTAGCTGAATAATAATTGGGGTACTGTGTATTCCATCCAGGCTGAACACGTGGCAGCTTAATGCCAGGAGGGCTTTTAGAGCTTTTCAGCCTTCCTTGGGCAAGGGGCCAAATCTTTGCTTTCAGCTGTTCCTCAGAGACAGCTGAGCAGCTTCGTGTCTGACTGCTCGAGGCTGCTTCCTGCTCCAAGGTGAGTTCATTAAAAGAGCACCTGTTAGATCACAATATCTCCCAGTTGTGAATGGAAGATTTGAATAAAATTTCTTGTATTCAGCTGTAATTGCAGAGTTACTTGTTGAGGTGTCCAGGTGCAATGGGAACCTGAATAGAGCATTGTTTGGGAGCCAGGATTGTCCTTTGGAAGGGACGTGGTGAACTTGGAAATGAGCCTAATTAAAGCTGCTTGTCGTTAGTGTCAGGAATGGGAATCCTGTGGCAAAAAGGAAACAAAAGCCACTTCACTCTGTCATTTTTCACACTGCACCCGTGGCACGTTCAGTAGCCAGACGTGTGTGACTTCAGCAGCCTCAGAACACGTTCATGCTCTGCCCAGAACACTGGGGCACAGTTCTGCTTTCAGCAGAGGATGTTCGTACATGTAACTCCTCATTACCTCCTTAATTTACAAATTTCAGTTGCTTGCAATGGACTTTTCAATCATTAAGGTGAATTAGTGATGATTTGCAGTTAATCTTGTTACAGTACTTTAGTTCCTCAGCGTAGCTACTTAAAACTATTTGATTTAATAGAAATAGTGCCAAGTTTAATAAAGAGTTATACATCAAGAGCTTTATCTGTTGCATTTGATGGTTTTAAAGGCCTTTTCCATACTAAACAATGCTATGATTCTGAGTAGTATTTGAAACTGCTTTAGATCCAATTCCTCTAGTTTTTAAATTATTTTTAAAATTTGATTTGTTTCTGAAGGAGGATAAACAAGGAAGATCTGGCCTTGGAACAGGCTTATGGTTCAACAAAAGCTTTTTTTTAATTCAGGTGTTCTTTTTAATTTTTTTTCCCCGAGAGCACAGTCTCTGCTGAATGTCAGAGATTGGTCAAATGTTGGAGGGAACCATGAGATTTCCAGTAAATGTGCTGCTTGGGGTCAAGGGATTTGTAAGTGAGAAAACCTGGGAGGAACCTCAGCAAATCAACCAAGATTTCTGAGCATTAATTAAGGTGTACCAGGAAACAGAAATCTGATGTTTGTATGTGTGAAGCCTGTGAGGGTGTCTGCATTGTAGCAAGGACTCTCTTGACACTCAGCTGGACCCTTTTGTGCCTCAAAAACAACTCCTTTCCTGAGCTCCTCAGTCTCTCCCTGTCTCAAACTGCCTGGTGCCTTCCTGGGGCTGTGACTGTTCACATCTCTGAAGGTCAGAGGTTCTCATATTCTCATTTTCTCTTGCAGGTTTCTGTAGGTGAGAACAGCTCGTCTTTGCACTCTGGTCTGCTGGAGGATGGCCATGGTGAGCCCTATCAAGTGATTAATTAATAAAAACTGTTTTGTACTAAAAATCTGCCCTGTGCCACAGACTTCATAAGAATTTCTTTAATGTTCAGAAGTTCACTTGCAGCTGTAATTTTAAGACATTTATAACTCCTTTATAACTCAATCAAAAAGTATTTGATTGAACACTTTTAAGTGTTCATCATTTAACTGGAACTGAGACTCTGATGAGGCTGGTGAGCATAATCTGCCCAGAGTTTAAAGCCATTGTAATTGCCTTTTCTCCCTCAGCTGGACAGTCGGAGAGCGAGGCAGAAGCTCAGAAAGCTGTCAGCTCAAAGCAGCAGAACCTTGGTGCTAAAGCAGCTGGCCAGACAGAGGCCTCTCCTCCAAAAGCCGTCAAGGTAACGCAGCTCTCCAGCATCAAACCTGGTGAAGGTTAAAACCAACTGATGGCCCTGTTTCATACTGAGAAACCTGAATGTGCTTAAGCATAAAGGTCTGGCAGTAACTGGATCAATACCTGCTTCTTCCTCACCAGAGTGTGATTGTGAGGGCACTTTAATTCAGGGTGGAAAAGCCCTTCAAAGCTTCAGGTTTTTTGCAGAGACTGGGTGGGAGTTTCTTCTCTCTGTGACAGTTCAGTGTGGCAGAGGGGCTCGGGCAGGGGATGGTCTCAGGGCTTGTCTGTGCTCCTGGTACTGATCTTCAGAGCCTTTAGCAAGCTGGGACTTGGCTTTGCTCCTCTTCCAGCTGTTCCCAAGGTAACTACAACTGGTAGTAACTTTATAGTGAGGGTGCTGCTGCCGATAGGGTGGTGGCGTCCCGGGTGAGGACGGCTCGGTGGCAGCCCCCCTGCCACATGGACCAAGCACACCAGACCCCAGTGTGGGGGGCGGTGAAATGGCGTTTATTAACGGCTGAACAGGGTAATTAATAACGGGGTAACGGTGAAAGGGGAGGGGGTTCGCCTGAGCGTAATATCGCGATATCTTGAGCCCACATGAGGGCAGTGTGGTGCCCGAATATAAAAATCAAGTTTGGCTTTCTGAGCAATGAGTCTTTGATGTCACAGTTTCCTTAGGGAGCGATAAAGCAGATGGAGAACTTTGGTTCAGGGATGTATTTGCTAATCTGATTAGATAAGAAATGGCAGCACTGGACATTTTGCTCAGGCTGTATTTGCCCATCACATGTGTTGGCTGGGGTTGGGATGCTGAGTCCCCAGGCTGCCACACACTTCCTGGCTCCCTCCTAAGGAAACAACTGGGCTTTTGTTGTTTCCCCCATCTTTGGGAGGAACAGCCCTGGGCTCAGAGACTGGGGAGATCTGGCTTCCCAGTGTGCAAGGGAGGAATGCCAGGATGGGAAATCTGAGCTGCCACTGGGAGTTGTGTGATCCTGGTCTGTGACACAAAAGCTGCATGTCCTGGTGCTCTCTTTCTCTTGATATTATCAAAGCCATTTTAGCCTTTTGCCCAGTTACTGCTTTAGATGCTGCACTGTGTGAGATAGAAGCTTCTGTTTATTCATGCAAGGTTCCTATTTGTCTCTTCCAGCTTCTGTCTCCTGTTCTTGGTTCCTAACCTCTCCTCCTGCCTTCTGCTTCCCTCCTAATGTGAGCTCAACTCTCAGCTTTCTCTCAAGTCCTTTTTATACTTCTTGGGCCTCATCTTCCTCCTGTAGCTTCTATTTGTAGTATCCTGGAAAGGAATTTTTGTCTCTTCACAGCCCAAAATGCCTCTCCAGACATAGGGCTCACTGTATGCAAGTAAGTCCCTCTCCTTGGGTGGGGATGTGATTGCAGAAGCATGTGCCAGCACTGTTGTGTCACCATGCAAAACTGAGCTTTAGGGAGGAAATGTTTTGATGGGCAAGCACATTTTTACTGCCTTGCCCCATGTGGCAAGCACAGGGGATTACATTTTTGTTTGCATCAGTAAATATCTTTTTTTTTTGAGATTTTGTTTAGTGACTCAAGATGCAGAGTTTTGACAGCACCTAGAAACTGGATTGTTTTTCAAAAGGAATTCTAAATTTTGTTAGTGAAGCTGTTATTATCAGAACTTTAATCTACTGTAACTTCAAGCAATGCCTGGAAACCCTGAAATACATATTAAAATGGAATTAAATTGGCAGCAAACTTTATGGTTGTGACAAAGTGACTTGAGCTGGCTCCATCTTCAGCAATCTGTCCTTACATGCTGGAACTTTCATTCCTAACCATTGTTTCTAGAGTGTTATAAATAAATTTCTGTGATTATGTCTTCCTGTGACCTTCCTGCTTTTTCTTAAGCCATCAGATTTTCCGTAAATCTTTTTGTAAGTCTGTAGCAGGTAATTCTTTGCCAAGGAAAATCCACATTTATAAATATGTCTGAGCACACCCTGGAGTGGAGGCTGGGCTGCTAAATCACTTTTAATCAACATGCAGCCTCAAAATGTCAATGTTGTGTTATTTAATTTCTCCTGTAAAGTGCCCTCCCCATTGGCCAGTGTTAATAGATTTCAAGAAGTAAATGGCACCCACTGACCTTTCCTCGTGGGCAATGTTCTTTCTTCCTTGATGCTGTCTGAAAACAAATGTGTGATCATTGCACACAGCAGTGACACTTGACTCCTCAGTGCTCAGGTTTATCCTTGCACTAAACCCTCAGGAAATTCAGTAAGCACATAAGAATTGTAGCTGTTTAACCTCAAAGCTCTGCTCACTTTGAATCTTGACCAAGTCTGGGGGGCTATGAGTCCTGAAACCTGAGTGGGGTTTCTTTGGGATAGAGCTGGAATTGTTTACAAGTGAAACCAGGAGTGTTTCCTGCTGTTGTATTGGTGCTGAGACTATTTCCTCCTCTTTGAGAGAAAAGCTTTAACAAAAAATGGAACATTTCAAACCATTGGGCAGCCTGTTTCCCTCCTTTCCTCTCCCATCCTGTACCTTGTGAGGCTATTTCAACTCTTCTGGTGGACAGTGTCCCTGTCCATGGCATAGAGGATCTTCAAGGTCCTTTCCAACCCAAACAATTTCAAGATATTTTTTTTTTGCACTATTTTTATTATTTTGGTAAGTCTCACACTGATTGTAATCAACTGGAACGCTTCATCATTCTCCTATCAATAAAAACAGCTTGCAGCAAAGGATGAGACAGCTTTGGGGAACAGGCTCAGTTGTAGTGCTCTCATTGTTCTTTCCCAGCCATTGCTCAGCATGTGATGCTTCAGCTGTGGGATTCACTGGGGTGAAATCTTGGTTCCCTGTCAAGCCACAGCAATCCCATGAGCCTGTTGGATCTCCTCATTGTGCCCCAGACTCTGCTGCACCATAATTAGAGAAAGTGAGCTCTGCAGTTGTTGAGAGTTCAGGAAGCCGTGCATGAGCCCACGCCAAGTCCCCAGCGGTTGATGTGTTTTCCAGTTAACAAACTTTCTCTTTTCCCTCTAGAAATTCCAGTTGCCAATGAAGGAAACCTGTGTTGGGTGTCAGAAGACTGTGTACCCCATGGAAAGGCTCTTTGCCAACCAGCAGGTGTTTCACATCAGCTGCTTCCGCTGTTCCTACTGCAACAGCAAACTCAGGTGTGTGCACTGCTCCTTTGGCTGCCCTCTGGGAAGTGAATTTTCCTGTCACAGCTGAGGAAGGTGCTGCTCAGGCCTAGCTGAGCTGGAAGTCACCATAATCCAGTGATTTGTGTAGGAGAGGTAGCACAGGCCTACTTGTGCCAGTGCTTGGTGCACTTGATGCCATTTTTGAACTCTTAATGTAATTTTATGTGGGGCAAAATAGAATGTCCAGCTTTGTAAAGAATTCCTAGAAAGAGTCATGCAAACCCTGAGGGCTGTAAGCTTGTTTTTTGAACATGTGGGAGACTGAAATGGAATCTCTTCTGTAACACAACTGGTGTTGGGGCCCTTAGCTCTGATGTTTGATCTGTGTTTCCTGAACAGCCTCGGGACGTACGCCTCTCTGCGTGGCAACATCTACTGCAAGCCTCACTTCAATCAGCTCTTCAAGTCCAAAGGCAATTATGATGAGGGCTTTGGACACAAGCAGCACAAGGAATTGTGGGCAGGTAAAACTGAATGTGAAGAATCCCCGGAGAAAACCGTCCATGGTGTGAATTCACCAGACACTCCACAAAGCCCAGGAGTAGAGGATGCCCCGATTGCAAAAGTGGGAGTTCTGGCTGCAAGTATGGAAGCAAAAGCTTCAGCTGTGCCTGAAAGGGAAGAAAGACCAGCAGAAACAAAAAAGCTCAGGATTGCCTGGCCACCTCCATCTGACCAAAGTACCCAAGGAAGTGCCTTAGATGAGGGCATCAAAGTACTCAAACCCAAGTGGCCTCCAGAAGAAGAGATTTCCAAGCCTGATGTGCAGGAGGATGTGGATCTGGATCTCAAAAAGTTAAGAAGATCTTCCTCTCTGAAGGAGCGAAGTCGCCCCTTTACAGTTGCAGCCTCATTTAGAACAATATCTGTTAAAGGCCATAAAACAGAGAATTCACCATCTCCTTCCAAGGAAGAGAGAGACACATTGAAAAGGAGTGAGGAACTGGAGAGAGAGCTTGTCGTAGAGAAAAAGCAAAAGGAAAAGAAGGTTGAGCCTAGGAACATCCAGAACTCCGGGGAGAAAAATGCGGAGGAAGAACGGGAATTGTCGGGTATCAAAACAGCAGAGCAGAACATTGTAGAGAATGGGCAGATGAATGCAGACACAGATGAGGAAGAACACGCTACAGAGGAGCCAGAAATTCCAAAGGAAGAACTCCTTGAACCAAATTCTCCTAAACATTCCAGCTTAGCCAATGTTGTGACCGCTAAGGAATCATCTCCAAACCAGAATCGCAAATCCCAAGACGTTGGTTTTTGGGAGGGTGAAGACGTGGAAGATCTGTCTGTGGAAGAACAGATCAAAAGGAATCGCTACTATGAAGATGATGATGATGATGAATAAATTGGCCTTTTACTAGAAAACTTGCTGCAAGGTGCTGGGCCTTTTGAAATGGATATTTTTAGCTTTAACAAACAGCTCTCCTGGATGAAGTGATGCTGCACTGCACATCAGCATTAAGGGAATCTACATACAAATTATCTCAGCTAGAAAACTCTGGAAGCCTGCAAATTCTTTAGGTGCATGGAACAAGTGTCTGGCTGTGGGACAGCTTCAGCAGGTAGTGTCTGTCCCCAGCATGAGAACAGAGCTGTTCTCTGTCTTATCCCTTTGAGCTTCAATAGGTATTTCACTAACAATTTCTGGAATTCCACTGTTCTTGCCGTGCTGGTGTGGGACACACCACCCATACCACTCCAAATGCTACTGCAGTGCTTAGGGACCAACTTCAAAGGGACTTTCTGGCCTGCTTTAAAATGGTCACTTAATGCACTTTAATACATGGAAAGGGCACAACCGGGCTTTTTTTTAAATTATAAAAGCATCTCTGTGTGTAGTGTCCAACAATTAAAGCATCCTAAATGGAGTGCAATGTGAATTTCTGTCTCAAACCTGTCTGTGATCAGTCGAGGAGTCCCTGCACAACTGGAATGGTGCCCGTTGCTGGACCATGTGTATTTCAGTGCTGTGCTGGCTGCCAGGTCTCTGCAAAAGACAAGTGAACACTTTGGAGCAGCCTGCAGGGCATTACTTCCGCATTTCACACACATTTGAAGTGGAGTTTTTTGTTTGTTTTGTTATGATTTCTTTTTTTACTTGGAGTTCTTCATCATCATTTTAAACTACAGATAAGATTTTTAAGGCCTTTTGACAACTCTGAAATCCTACTTTTATCACGCTGCCATAAATCTTTTCCTTACAGCTGTGAAATTGTGCTGCATTGCAAAAATCTCTGGAATCAGTGACACTTTCAGATTGCCAGTGTTGAAGATCAGAACATTTTTTAACTTGACTTCATTTATTTTACAATAATAAAATCTTGAATGGGGGGAGGAGGAGGAGGCCCTTTTTTTTATTATTAGCTTTTATTTGTACTGTATTCTCAAGAGAATTAGATCTTAATGATTCTTGAGGTGTAAAATATTCTGCTTTCTTACCAGTTCTGCTAATGACAAAACCTTCAATAAAGTTTGGGTCATTTCCATTTTAACTGAAGTCTGGATTCATCTTGTTTCACGAAGAGGCAGTGTTTAAAGGGTCATGGAATTGTCATGGAATGGTTTGGGTCATCATCATATTCCCTCCTCTACCATGGCAGGGATGCCTCCCATTCTATCCCAGGTTACTCCAAGCCCTGACCAACCTGGCCTTGGGCACTTCCAGGGATGAGGTATTCTCTGGGAAATCCATTCCAATGACCTCCCACCCTTACAGGGAGGAATTCCTTCCCCAAATCCCCTCTAACCCTGCCCTCTGGCAGTTGAAAGCCACTGCCCCTTGTCCTGGCACTCCAGGTCTCTCTCCCGCAACTCCTTCAGGGACTGGAAGGCCACAATGAGGTCACCCCAAATCATCTCTTTTCCTCCCTGTGCTGGGCCCCAGGGCTGGGGGCAGCTCTGCAGGTGGGGTCTCACCTGAGCAGGGCAGAGCGGCAGCCTCTCCCTTCCCCTGCTTGGGGGTTCCTGGGGCGTCTCCAGCACCTCAAACTTCTTCTCTCCAGGGCTGCTCTCCATCTGTAAATCTGGAGGGAAAAGATGGGTAAACTCCCAGTGCTCCCGCTGGAAGGCAGCCTGGGCTGCCTCTGGTGCCCCACTAGGTGACACTGTGTGTCCGTGGTTTGCTGCTCAACTCAAATGAGCAGTTTCTGCTCTCAGATTGAAGAGGGATTAAAGCAGGACTGGCAAAAGGAATAAGGACATGCAGGGATTTTTCACTTCCATTTCTGGCTCCAGGTGGCTCTCAAGGGCAGCTGAGGACAACTGAGGGTTTTTTCCCCCTTCCTATCAGCTGCCTTTAATTTAAGTTATTGTCACTTGAGCCTGTGAGGAGTTTGGTTGGGAGAGAGTGGGATAAGAGCCAAAAGCAATGCAGTGAATGTTCTGCCGCAGCAGAATGAGGAAATGTGTATGACATGGGTATTGGGAAGGGAAAAGCCTCCTTCATGGTTGGAAGGTGTTAGCAGTTCTACAGTCTACTGCTCATTTCCCTTTCTTTTAAATTAAGAAGTAAGGCTTGCTTTGTACAGAGGAAAAGCTAAAAAACCTGAAGTGCAAACCCAAGCTGCTTTCTGTCACCTTTCTCTGCTCCTAACGAAATCCATTTAGTATCAGATTTCCTCAAATTGCTAAGCAACCAGAGATCTCTCTGACTCTAAATTGTGCTATTTGAAAAGGGAGGGAAGATCATTTGTCGTGGACTTGGATTTATGGAATATGCCAACTGCTTGTTTCTAAGGTAACGCAATTGAATTTTACTGTGTCTTCCCGGTTACGTGATACTGAAGCAATACTGGCTGCACTTACCAGAGACTTTAATCGGAAAATCATTAATTCTAGATAAATCTGAGGCATCTGTGTGTCTCTGACATACAGGGGCCTACATCCAACTGAACATCTTCAAGGAGAAATTAGCACATTGGATACTTCTAAATTAAGTCATTGATTAAAAAAAAAAGTGACTAGATCATAAATTACTCTATCCTTGAATCTATTAGTTATCATAGCATTTGAGTGCTTAATGGGCCATTTAATCTATTCTCCACTGGACAGGGGCCAAAAGAGACATTACACTATAACCATGGATCGTTTGCTGCCCTGTCTTACTGCCTTGAGGACTTTTACCAGTTAAAAGTCGTCTCTGCTTGTGGAAACCGCGACATCACGGCCGTGACACGGCGGGACTGTTGGGGTGTCCTGTGCAGGAGTCGGACTTTGATGATCCTCATGGGTGTCTTCCAACTCAGTATATTCTGTGACCCGTCGTTCTGTCACTTTTTGGCTCTGGCTCTGTAACTCAGTGGTTCTGTGAATTTTTTTTCCGTCACTCCGCGTCCCTTCCCTCAGGGCGCTTTGAGGGGGCGGCGGGGCCGTGCGCGCGCTCCTCCCTCACGAGTTCGCGCGCGCCTCACGGGCGGGAACGCGGGGGCGCCGCACTGCGCATGCTCCAAAGTAACGGGCCGCGCGCGGGGCCCAGCGGAACCCCCGTGAGCAACGGCCTGGCCCCGTGAGCGGCGGCCGCAGTGAGGGCCGGGACCTCGTTTTGGCCTCGTTTGGCGGCTGTGGCGACCGCCAGAACTGCGGCCCCCGGGAGGCGGGGAGCCAGGCGATAAAGGGCGCGGTCTCCTCCCAGCTCCGCACCGCCTGTGGCAGACGATGCAATAAGGGGAGCGGTGTATTCCAAGCTCGCCCCTTACGGGCCGTGGCCGGGCGGTGAGAGGCGCGGCCTCCTCCAACCCCGCCCGGCCGTGTCGGTGGCACCGTGTGGCAGCGGCGGCGGGGCTGAGGTGATGAGGGGCGAGGTCTCCCCAAGCACCGCCCCCTCGGGACCGGGGCTGCCGCCCGATTCGCTGCCGCCGTGATGGGCAGGGCGGGGCTGGCGCTCGGCCGCGCCCCCGTGTCTGTGGCGGCCGCCCGAGCGCGGCGGCGGCAGGCGGAAGATGGCGGCGGCCGCGGCGGCGGCGCTGCGGGCCTGGTTCTGGAACGAGCGGTTCTGGCTCCCGCACAACGTGACGTGGGCGGACCTGGCCGGCGAGCCGGGTCCGCCGGGCAGCGGGCTGCAGTACCCGCGGGCCGCTCACGTCCTCTCCGCCTTCCCGCTGGCGCTCGGCATCTTCGCCGTGCGGCTGCTCTTCGAGAGGTGAGCGCGGGGCCGCCCCCGGGGCGGCGGGGCCGGGAGGCGCCGGGGTCAGTGAGCACCGGGCCGGCCCGGGGGGCGGCTCGGCGGGAGCTCCCCTGCACCCTGCGGGGCCTCCGCGAGGCCCTTCGTGCGTGGAAAGGGGACATTGTGTAATCCCGGGAATCTGTCGCGGGAGTCGTGTCTGTCGCGACATGCACAAGCCCGTGGGGCTCTACTGCCCTGGATCTGGGTAACGAGAGGCCCCTCCGGTCCGGTGGTGCTGAGGTAATGCCAAGAAGAATCCCATGTTTTATACAGAAATTCACTTTTCCTCCTGCTCCTGGCCGGGAGAAGCTCGCAGGGTGACGGACGGAGCTGGCGGCTCCGCACTTGGCTTCCGTGTGTGCTTTATTGTACTTTCCCTGAGTTCCTGGATGAGGAAATAGGGCTCGTTCTCATGGCCTGATGCATTATTAAATACTCGGTGGCTCTCCCTCGTCTCAGACACGATGGATGCGAGTGCGGATCTTCATCTCTGCCCATCAACAGGTGTAAAACGGGATTCCGCATTTACCTGGGCATCCATAAACATGTGAGCTCAGCCGCGGGGCACAGGTAGATCCTGTGTGTGGTGTGGATCTGCCACAGCCACGCAGTGTGTGGGTGGCAGAGATATTAATTAGTAAAGCGGCTTACTTAGGAAACCCTTAGGTGAAACGGACCAAGACACCCTGTATTGCTGTGCACGTAGTTCATTAAACATTGATTTAATCTTAAATTTCTGCCTTGAAAGGGCAGAAGTTGGCCAGGTTGGATGGACTTGGAGCAGCTTGGATTAGTGAAAGTGTCTCAGCCCATGGCAGGGGGTGGGGCTGGGTGAGCTTTAAGGTGCTTTCCAACCCAAACCATTCCATGATTCCATAGGTGTTTTCTAAGCATGAAAAAGGCTGCAGGACTAAAGTGAGTGGGAATTGAGTCAGGTTTTTTTTTTTCTGTGGGTTTTCTTTAAGAAGTGTGAATTTTCCTGAGTTTTCAGAAATTATGAGGTGGTTGGGATGGGATGGCAAATAAAGGAGGAAAATGAAGCAGGTCAGCAGAGAGGTGAGGAATTGAGAGGCTCTATTTTCTCCATGCTGTCTTTCTGCCCTCAGGAAAAGGCTTCAGAGAACCCAGGAACACCCGTGGCACTGCCAAAATCCCATCTCAGCTTGGTGTGTGCTGGTCCTGGCCAAACTTGCCAGGACATAAGGAAAGGAGGTTGTGAGGACACAATAAAAACTGTGTTGTGGGGAGGTTCCTAATCCAGGTGTCAGTCTGGGGATGAGGTGCAGAATATTCTCTTTTCCTGGAGTTGTTGGGGAAGATGCACTGCACCTGATGGACACTGCTCAAGGCAGCATTTACTTTGTCCTGATAATGTCTCCCTGGTTTATGAAATTTCTTTTGTGATGTTAATTTAGGGTGGAGTGAAATGATGATTTAACTCCTGAGCCTGCAGAGCAAATCTCAGAGGCCGAGGTCTGGTTCCTGAGGGGATTGTTCCTGATCTCAGCTGTGTCTCAGTGGTGTCCCAAAGTGAAAGCAGATTGTCACAGCCCATCTCAGGCGGTTTCTAGTGTGTTTATTTTAAAAGTACATATCTTTGAATAAACTCCTTTCTGTTTCTTCCAGCCACTTTGAAGATGTCATAAAAGTTCAGCTTTGTCTCAATAAACTCCTGTGGTGCATTTATCCCAATTCAGGCTTTGATTGTGTCAAATGTCTCTCTTGACACACATTTCACAGTTGGACTTGGTGACTCAGAATGTGAATTACAGACTCGTGCAGCTCTTTTGGTTGAGCTGCTCTTTTCTCTCTCCTTTTGCAGCTCCTCACTGTGAGGAAGTGCTTTGTGCTGCAACACTGACACGTTTCTGTTAGTTAGAATTCCACTAAAAACTACCTTTTACATCATGGCATTGACAAAATAATAATTCATTTGTCTGTCTGTGGAAAGTTTATGACTGTTGGGGTGAGGCAGGACTCATAGAGGAAGGTAAAGACAGTGGAAAGTGAGAGGGTGAGGATTGGTTAAATCTTAACACAGTGAAATTGAGAGATTATGGAAATACAAACTCAAAAAGTGCATATTCAATACATCTCACTTTGGAGATTGTTCTTCCTTTAAGAGCTGTAATAAACCAAACTGGAATGTTCATAAAGAAATGTTTTTGTGAAGCACAACATCCCTGAGAACTATCTGTTCTAACACATGAGTCTGTGGACTTGAAAATTGGTTTTAAAATCAGTGTGTGTTAACAACTAGTGTGAAAGGGTAGGCTGGGGTGTGAGCTGATCCCTGCTGATAAAGGTTTCATAGAAGTATTTATGTGATGAGAGTTTCTTGCTGGAAGGTGTGGCAGTAAGTTGACCTTGGGTACAGTTCATTGCCGTTGGGATTTCTATAGAATCATAAAATCATTTAGATTAAAAGGGACCTTTCAAGGCCACCTCACCCAATCCTCTCCTCAAAGCAAGGCCAGTGTTCAGGCAGCTCAGTTCCCTTGTGGTCTTCTGCCTTTCAGTTTGAATATCCCCGAGAATGGAAATTTTGTCAGGGCAGCATTTTTGTCTATTTTGGGGGTTGTGCAGAACTTTGTCACTGTGGGATTCAGTGCAAAACACATCTGAAAACCTGCTCTGGCACCAAAAATTTAAAGTGTGAGTTCACCTTGCTGAGTTTACCTCAATAGCAGGACAGCTTGGGGTTTTCCTGTCTGAGCAGGGCATTCACCACTCGCTTCATATTCTACCTGTAAGTTCATGTGTGAACTTCTGTGCTGCACTTGTGGCATATCTTGCAGGAAAGCAGAGTATAAAGACATTTAATACTTGATTTTTTTTACATTTTTTGTGGGGGTCTCGCCAAATGTTTCATAACATCAGCACAGGATTTCTGGCTGGTGGTCTGGATTATGGCGGAAGCCGTGAGCCTTTGGAGCCAAGCTCAAAGGAAATCACTCCTTCCTTTTTTATTTTTTAATTATTTTTTTTTTTAAGCTGTGGGCATTGAAATGTAGTTTAGCATGTCCAGAGACAGGAGCAGAGCTGGGAAGGGTCTGGAGCATGAGGAGAGGCTGAGGGAGGTGGGAAAGGGGCTCAGCCTGGGGAAAAGGAGGTTCAGGGGTGACCTTGTGGCTCTGCACAACTCCTGACAGGAGGGTCAGGTTGGGCACCAGGAGGGATTTCTTCATGGAAAAGGTGGTCAGGCCTTGGAAGGGGCAGCCCAGGGAGATTTCCCCATCCCTGGAGATGTCCAAGGATGTGGCACTCAGTGCTCCGGGCTGGGGACAAGGAGGGGATCAGGCACAGCTTGAGCTGGATGATCCTGCAGGGATTTTAAACCTCACAGATCCTGGATGGAGACACAGGAGGAGCTGGGGCAGCCAGGGAAGCCTGGGCCCACAGTGACCATGGTTTGTTTAGTGTTTTCTGAGAGCTGGGTGTTCCTTTGGGATCAGTCACAAGCTGATCTGTAATTCCTCAAGGGAAAACTCCACGACCTGGGACTGTTGTTAAAAACAGCCACAGATATTTGTTCCTGAAGCACTAAGTGAGTATTCCTGAGAATAGTTACTGTTGGAGCACTTAGAGCCAAGAGTCTCCTGAATTTTAATCTTTCCTTTTAAACACAAGGAGAAATTGTAACAATTGTGGTCAGAAAAAGCAGTATTTTCTACTTGGTGGCGCTGGGAGGCTCCTAAATATGTGTAATTTCAGCTTAGCTCTCTCTGAAACAATCTCTCAGTGAAAGCAAAATGGTTTTAATGATTCAAATGTTGTGTCCTTTTCAAAATCAGTTTGAGAAACAGGTTCTTCCTCACAATAACTGATTAAACTGAATTTTGCTCCTTTTGCCCACCAACAGGAGAGGAACAATTCATGTGTCAGGTAATGCAGACGTTTCCCTTGGAGCCCTGAGCTTGTTCTGACACAAACCTGCTCATTTGGATCATATTATATTTATTTTAATTTATTATGTTTCTTTTGGTTTTAAACCCAGGCTTGTTTCTAGAGTCTGTGCTGTAAAATCCAGGATGAGTCAAATCAGTTTGGAATACACAGAGCACATGGGATGGATGAGATCCCAAGATCAGGGGTATTTCAGACTGGGGCACTTGCATCTTCCTGTCTGTCCTGAAGGAAACCAGCCACTTTATTTTCCCCCCAAGAAAAAGTTACTTTTGGGAGCTTGTGTCACTTGAACTTCCCTTTTTTCTGAGCTGTGTGACACCAAGGCCTATTTTGGAAACAAGATGCTTTGTTTTAGGGCTTCATCTCCAGCATTTCTGTTCACAGCAGACTGCTATCAGTCTATTGTTTTATTGCTGAGGAATGAGAATCTCCCTGGGGAACACATTCAGATCCTTACAAGCCAAGGGCATTAAGATTTAATTTTTCATTCTGGTGTGCACGGGATGTGGTGTCTGTAGTTACCATATGGATTAATAAAAGAAATTTCTTCACCTGGGAAGCAGTGGAATGGAGATTTCAGAAGCTTTTTCACCATGTTTTGCAGGTGGTGACAGATCCAGGTCCTTGTGATTTAGGCAGAGGAAGGAAATAAATATCTTGTTTTAATCCAGCTCTTTCTGGGCAATTCTTGCAGGTTTATTGCCAAGCCATGTGCCATAAACCTTGGCATTCAGGACAGTGGACCTCACAGAGCCCAGCCCAATGCAATTTTAGAGAAAGTGTTTACATCCATCACTAAGGTGAGTCACACTTCAAATTCCTGCTCCATTCCAAAGGGGATGGAGGCCTGGAAGTGTCTCGGGGGGGCTTTCGCTTCCACTTTTCTGGGTTGAGATGCACATTTCACACTCTGCTTCCACAAGTGGGCTCGTTCTGGTTTTACTTTGCCTCTGGCAGGTCCTTTTGGTAGCAAAGTAAATTCCCTTTATGGTGAGCCATGGTTTTGTGCACAGAAGAATCTTCTTTGGGATACAAATATTCCCCTGATGGACAGGCCTGAGCTGCTTCCTTCAGTTCCCTGCCTTTGGTCCAGTTGGACAGTGGGGATTCTTGGTTTAACAGGAGATTTCCCAGCATCTTCCACTTTTATTGGGAAAGGGTTCCTCTTTTTTTTGAGCTCGGTTCCTTTTCTGATTTTATTGGTTTTATTGTGAAAGTCTTCCTCTCACTTTTGCCATTTACTGTAAACCTGGGCAGCAGCTGTCAGTGGAAGGGGATTATTCAGGGAGGTGTTCAGTCAGTGAAGGATGTCCTGATGAAGGGCAGGACATTCAGTGGTGGCTGCAGGTGTTTCTTTGGGTTGTTTCCTTCTTTCCCTTAAGCTCACAGGCCTACAGATTTACAGAATCCCACTGTACTTTATCCAGCATTGAATAAGTGCAATAGATTTTCATTAAAGATAACAAAATGGAAGGTTTTCTGTTGAGATTTGGTGATGCTGAACCTCATCTATTGGAGCAGATAACTTCAAAAACTTGCCTTGTGGGAACATTAAAGTTTTGAGGCATTTGGAATGATGTGTGAACTGAAAAATCCCCAGAATCTGATGCCCTTTGTTGGGAGAACTTTAATGCAGGGGATGTCCTTGAAATTGATGTTTAGAAAACCCAGGAGGTCACAGGCTGTGCAGAATTTGTCTGGCTGATGAAACCTGTAACTGTCCCACTGTGCTGCGGGGTTTGGGGAGTCAGGCTGGGAGTCCCCTGGTGCAGGGGAAGGATTTCACTGCCAGTCTGAGCTGGGAGCTCTGAATTCCCTGATTCCCCTTGAAGGCAGGTGCTTTCCCCCCATTAAATCCCAGGAAAGTGCTGAGGGATGTGTGATGGATTGACAGGACAGTCGTGGTCTCAATGCTGAAAATCAGATTACTCTGATTTTGGTTTTCAGCTGATGAACTGATGAATTTTTATTAAATCAACATTCTGCATTTGTGGTTGGTATGTAACTAAAATAGTAAAATGTGTTTATCATCTTTCAGTGGTAGAGCTCCCTGGCAGAGCTGGTCTGAATTATCTCACTCCTGGCCTATTATAGAGGGAGCTACCAGGTTAGGTTCACTTTGATAAATCCATTTATGTTCATTCAGACAGGTGGAGAACAGGGATATATAATATCTATATTTATCATTGAAGTACTTCAGTCTTCCAATATATTTTCATTTATAAACTTTGATAACAGAAATAACACAATTTCTACTGTGCCTTTATGGAATATACAAATATCTACTGTGTTAAACCAACTCTTACTTTAAAGTTTCCCTGTCCTTGCTGTGAGTAGCAAACCTTAAACATCTTAAGCTTTGCTGCTGAGTTCTGGGCTGTTTGAAATGATGTGCAGCTTTAACAGGTAGGACAGAACACTTCAACAGCTCCTCCCCCCAATTACCAGACAGAACAGTCACGTCCTTTGTCTTAATGTGCTGTCAGCTGATGAAATAGGTGAGGAAATGCTCAACCAAAACCATTCTGAGTAATTAAGTAATTAGCGGCTTATGAAGGTTAAACCTGAACGGTTTGTGGCAATGGGTTCTTGCTTCCAGGCTCTGTGGTCCCTTCCTGGTGTGGTTTTTGTTATCTGTGCATTATTTCTGTCATAGTGCAGGACTGAAAGTAGCTTAAGGAGTGGGAGAAATGACATTTGTTTCATTTTCCTTCAGTCTCCAGATGGAAAAAGGTTAGAAGGCTTGTCCAAGCAGCTGGACTGGGATGTCCGAAAGATCCAGCGCTGGTTTCGGCATCGGAGGAACCAGGACAAACCCACCACCCTCACGAAATTTTGTGAGAGCATGTATGTTTGTGCAGAGGGGCTTCATCTTAGAGCTCTGCCAGACCAGGGCCAAAATTCCTGTACAAGCAAACAGGGCACTTAAAGGAGGTTTTGAAATTCTCAAATATTTTGTGGGCATGCCTGAGAGACCAGAACGGGGTACAGGGGTCAGTGCTGGGTGGCTTTAGACACTGGGCCAGATCCTTTGTGGCACTTGAGAGTGTCTGTGTGTCCCTGTGTCTGTCTGTCTGTGTCCATGTCTGTCCCTGTGTCCCCATGCCCACACTGGCTGTAAATCCCCTGGGACACTCCTGCAGGCCCCATTCCCACCCAGAGCTTGTTCCCATTCCCACTTTCTGGCTTTCCCAGTCCCAGACACTCCTTGGCTTCCTTTTCTTCTCTTTTCAGCCCATTCTTTGTTCCCCATTCCCTCCAAGCTCCTGCAGTTTTCTCTGTAGTGCAATAGAACCTCAGCATTTTTTCCTGACTTGTTTCTCCTCTGCTGGTTTCTTTCCTTTCCAGTAACTTTCAATTCCTCCCCCAGTATGGTTTTGTCTACCTAAAGCCACAAGGTAAGAGGGAAAAATCCATACATGTGGGTGACAACAGCTTTGCTTGTTTTGTCTCTTAAATATGGAATGATGCATGTTCACCCTGAGTTTCAAACCTGGCTGTTGATGCAAACCCAAGTGTGGTGTGAAAACTCTTCAGTAGGTTTATGTTACCTGAAATGTTTAGAAATGAAGACTTTTCAGGTGTCATATTTTTCCCAATTATTTAAATTAATTTTACAAATGCTAATCAAAACCTGATTCTATGTCCTAAGTTTATTTTTTACTTCTTTTTCCAGGTGGAGATTTACATTTTATTTCAGTATATTTTTTTATGGAATCAGGTTTCTCTGGACGGTGAGTTGCTCTGTCACCCACGCTGTTGTTCTGTGTGGCTGCAGTTGAATGATCCCTGATTTGAGCTCCTGGGGGTTC